>NC_139223.1:109529516-109874516 GCF_055691185.1 Crinia signifera
GCCTGAGTTGTAAGGCGGGACCTTGAAACTATATACTGAACAAAGCCAGTGTGTGGGCCATTGATGACTTGAAGGGTGTGTGTCTCTCAGACCAATGAATAGAGATTTCATTGTGTACTATTGATTTTCTATTTTATACAGTACACAGTACTGTGTCTCACAGCCATGCTGGTGTAGGATTGTGCATTTGGTCTGTGATGTACAGTATAGTCATGTGAGTATTAATACTGTCTCATGGTGTGTATCGTTAATTTGTGCCGTAATTGTCAGGAGAGCCGCCGGCGCAACCGCAGCGGGTCTCCTACTCACCTCTCCATGCGCGTCGGCGACTCTCCTGTCTGGCGTTGGGTCCTGGGCGGCAGAGGGGGAACGGCAAGGGGGCGGCTGGAGCTGTCTCTCCCTGACACTTGCGGCTGGCGCCGGTCTGTAGGGCGTCAGCAGTGTCCGGAGGGCCAGTTTGTGTAGTCCTGCCCCACTGCACCGCTTTAGCCAATGGCAGTGTCTCCCTAGGGATTTAGAGAGGCTGTCAGGAGCTATCTGGTGTCAGTGCAAAATAGTCTTCAGCCTGTCTGTTACTCTCCAGACTCATCTCGGTCCTATCCTCTGGCTTGGTCCCATGAAACCTGTGTCCTGGCCGTCAGTTTCTTCATCCAGCCTGCTCATTCTCCACCTAACTCAGTACCCAGTTACCCTCATCATCCTCTGGTTACATTCCCTGCCTCCATTTAATCCCAGTGGAACCCCGCAGCATTGTTTTCTATTCCTCCCAGTCTTTCTCCGGACTTCTCCCATTTTAGCAAGTTGCTTTATTTTTGTTTCCCGAATTGCCTCAAAGAAGTATTTGAGTGCTGTTGTACAAGAGAAGTATCTGTGTACATACATGAAATAATCTGCTATTAAACCAGTCCGATTTAACCCCACGCCTGCTGCCTCCAGTGTGGTACCTGACTCTCACACAAACCCATCCAATGTCGCAGTGGTGTCCGTGATGTGCTGTCCATGATGTGCACGGACACCACTGTGACAAGTCCATCACTCAGCAGCAGAGGGAAACCCACCTCACACAGCCCGAAACAGCCAAGCTCCGGATGCTCAACTGGCAGGTTCTCTCCTCAGCCTCCCTAAACTCCAAATCCAGGGGAGTTGTGATCCTCGCGAAGAGACAGATCCCACTTTCAGCCGAACCCTTGCTCTCAGATCCAAAAGTGGCTAAGAAAATTATCCTTAATGCCTGGATAAAACCCCATATACCTACGGTACTGGAGGTGGAGTCTCTACTGTTGAAATACCTTTATTATGACAAGTATGACCTCTTGAGAACCTCTCAAGAACATCACAGCAATCCACAGTAATCCACGTATCCAGGACACCCTAAATCGCAGTTGCACCAACCCATCCGGAAAAGCAATCCGAGGCAGTTCTTTGGACTAAAATCAAGCCATCCAGGTTTTACCATCTTCTCCCGTCAGAGGAACCTATTCCACCTTGGGGAACCTATTCCTCCTGGGACTCAATTGGCCACCTGGTTATCTGCTATTATGGGATCCATCTAAGTGATGTTCGTGTGGTAATATGCATATTTATATGCCCATTTATATTGCAAATGTGATGTGTCTTGTATACTATTGAGTGTCCACTGATTTTATTATATATATTTTTTATACCATTCATTATTGAATCTTAAACTAATTACAGCTATAGTAATTAATTCTAATAATAAAATTTACTGTAAAGGATACCGTTCTCATTATCATTTTTGTCAGCCTGCGCTGGTGCAATACCCTTTTTTCTTCTCCTCTGTCAGATGCTACTCTGCCTGCACACAGCATTTACTCAGGGAGACCGAGGGGCTGGAGGCATGATCAGACGCTCACAAATCACTGGCTATGCCCCCACAGCTGTGAAAACAGTGCATGGCTTCACAATTGCAAACATTCCATGAAGCCATGCCCCTTTCACACAAGGTTGTGGCGCTTTGATGGGAGTCCTGACTTGTGGCAGTTGGAAGGTATGGGTAGGGGCTGTTTGCATGTCTAATCATGTCCAGTTGTTTTATGCCAACTTCCAGTGAGCAATTTCTTAGATCTTGATGCATTTAATAATACTTCTCTTTGATCAATAATTATAAATGTAAATGATTATAATCAGCTAAAGATAACTTTCTTTAATGGATTAAAAAAAATGATGAAACCATTTACGAAAATAGCTATGCTATGTTTGCTACTATTTTGGTTCCAAATGATCTACAGCTGGAGGGCCATAGTTTGGACATGCCTGAATTAGGGATAAGTGCGTTCTGATTTTTGAAATCTGAACGCTACCGGATTCAGGGATCCAAGCACAGATCCGAGTACGTTCGGGTCTTTCCACCCAAACCCGGAAGCCCGAATGAGGCAAAACATCATCACCATGCTGTTGATTCTCCCAAGATCCGGATCCTATATAATTACCCATGTCTGGCCACCAGTGGTGCAGTGCTGTGCTGTATGTCAGTTCAAATAATTTGGACAAGGGCCATTAGGGCAAATCATTTTTACAGAGGTGCCCTGTGTATATTGGGTACGCTCTATGTGACACACACCATTATTAGAGGGTCTGCCTGGTATAGTGTGTTTGCTCCCTGCGGTGACACATAATTTTTAGGGGCTGTCTGGTTTGTATTGGGTACGCTCCCAGCAGTGCCATATAATATTTTGGGGGCTGCCGGGTTTGTATTGGGTATGCTCCCAGTGATAGCATATAATATTTTAGGTGCTACCTAGTGTGTATTGTGTATGCTCCCAGCATTGACACATCATTTTTTGGGGCTGCCTGGTGTGTATTGGGTACACTGCCGATGACACATAATAATATACAGGAAAAAATGGAGAACAAAAACTTGGAGGATAAAATAGGGAAAGATCAAGAACCATTTCCTCCTAATGCTGAAGCTGCTGCCACTGGCCATGATATAGACAATGAAATGCCATCAAGGTCATCTGCCGAGGCCTATACCCAATGTCATAGAGGGCACATCAAATCCAAAAAGCCAAAGTGCAGTAAAATGAAATTTAAATCATATGAGGAGAAACGTAAACTTGCCAATATGCCCTTTATTACACTGAGTGGCAAGGAATGGCTAAGGCCCTGGCCTATGTTCATGACTAGTGGTTCAGCTTCACGTAATGATGCAAAATGAAAGAAATTAAGCTGGGAAAAGCACAGTAAAAAACTGTGCATTCTAAGATGGTATCACAAATTCCCAAGGAGAGTCCAAGTGTGTCGGCGGTTGTGATGCCTGACCTTCCCAACACTGTACGGGAAGACGTGGCTCCTTCCACCATTTGCATGCCCTCTGTAAGTCTGGGAAGTAGCACCCACAGTCTAGTTTCTGGTATTCAAATTGAAGATGTCACTGTTGAAGTACACCAGGATGAGGACATGGGATGCGCTGAGGAGGAAGTTCACAAGGAGGATGCTGATGGTGATGTGGTTTGTTTAAATCTGGCACCGGGTGAGACAGTTGGGATGGATAAGGGCATAGGGATAAGGGCATCAACATGCCTGGGCAGATGACGAAAAGATCCACATCATGTGTCTGGAATTATTCTACCCCAATCTGGACAACATCTGTGTTGCCATATGAATGTACCCTATGTGATAAGATTCTGGCATCCAAATTAGCCTCCCCTTTGGCGGCAACGTTCAACGCGATCATGTCTGGTGAGGCCCTCCCTAAATATTTCAACTCAGCGATTATCCGACTACTCCCCAAACCGGGAAGAGATGTCGAAGACCCTAGCTCGTATCGACCGATCTCTCTGTTAAATACAGACTATAAGCTACTTACAAAAGTGATGTCTGATAGGCTCAAAATGACACTCCCACACTTGGTCCATCCAGATCAGTCTGGATTTGTATGGGGGCGCCAGTCTGTTGTGAACATACGTAAGCTGTTGGCAGTTATGGAGTGGCTCAAGGCTCACCCATCCAGGGATCAGAATGTAGTTCTCTCCCTGGATGCGGAAAAAGCATTTGATTTGATCACTTGGGACCACGTCCTGGAAACACTTCATAGATTCGGAGCCCCCCCACAATTCACCACCTTACTCAAAATCCTTTACACAGACCCCGCCACCCAAATACTTAACAATGGGTTTCTCTCCCAACCCTTTAACACGCAAAGAGGCACTCGACAGGGATGCCCATTGTCTCCACTGCTATTCGCTCTGGCCCTGGAGCCTTTGGCCATAGCCCTAAGATCATCTGCCACTTACAAAGGAATTAGAGTCGGAGGAGAAGAGGCCAAATTGGCACTCTTCGCCGACGACATGCTGGTGTTCACATCAAATCCAGAGGAGGCCATACCAGAAATAATATCTATCATTGAGAGATTTGGTTCCTTCTCTGGATTCAAGGTCAACTATAACAAATCCGAGTTGATGGTCCTCACGGGATCTAAAAACCCGCCCATCCCAGGATCCCCCCTAGCCCAATTTGCAGCGGTAGGCCACACTATGAAATATTTAGGCGTTCGCATCCCTCACTCTGTGTCAGAGATCTATTCCGTAAACTTTCGCCCAGTAATAGCAGAAATCTCAGCGCTCCTCCAGAGGTGGTCCTCCCTTCCCATCTCCACGTTGGGCAGGGCAGCGGTCATCAAGAGTATAGCATTTCCCAAGATATCATATTTGCTTCAAATGATACCGTTATCCCTCACCAGACATGATTGCTCCATAGTACAGAAGGTCTTTTCGAAGTTCTTATGGGCGGATAAAAAGCCAAAAGTGGCATATGCAAAATTACAACTTCCTAGGTCCGAGGGAGGACTTAATATTCCTGACCCTGCAATGTTTAGCAGAGCAGTCTGCTTTAGATATATAACGGACTGGTTTTGGCAACATTCTACATTCACTAACCAAGCTATCGAAGAAGCCCTGTTTGCCCCGTACTCCCCAGCAGCACTAATTCACTCCCCCAAAAATTTGATTAGAAGTGACATATTGGATAATATTTTATTCAGGGACACATATAAAGCATGGCTCCACACAAATAAAGCATTAAAGAGATCCCCCCGGGTCTCACGGCATATCACACTCTGGGGCAACCCAGGGTTCACCCCGGGATTGGACAACCCCAAATTCTTGGTTTGGAAGAAAGCAGGTCTGGCGGCGATCAGGGATGTATATGATCCGGGAGGTCCCCTTCGGTCCTTCGTGGATCTGAAAGACAAATTTAGTTTAGCACAGAACCACTTCTACATGTTCTTGCAAGTTAGACATATGATCCAGTCCCTGCCTCCGGCTGGCCCGGAGGGAGGAGATAAGGATCCAGTCCATAACATCATGGTATTGGCCCACACTGGGACGTATAGGCTAAGGTACTACTACGCAGAGGCGAGTGTCACGGAAGGGGAGAAAAAATGGCTTAGAACTATGACGGCTTGGAAGTCAGATATACCTACGTTCCCAGACTATAAGACGGTTTTGAAGCACTGCCAACAGACTATGAAGTACCTTCATTCAGCGGCCCTCCAGGAGGTACACTGGAAGGTGCTGAATAGAGCATACGTAGCCCCGGTACAAAGGGCACACATGCTACCCGGAGAACCCGACTCCTGTGTTAAGTGTGGACAGAGAAGGGCCACCTTTTTTCACAACCTTTGGCAGTGCAGCAAAATTGCTACGTACTGGAACAAGCTGTTTGCATTTATAAACTGCACCTTCCACTTGACACTAACGAAAAACCCCACGGCCTGTTTGTTGTTGGTAATGGGGGAATGGGATTGGGGGGGGGGGGGAGAAAACATTGCTGCCAGTGATAACAACAATACTAGGCATAGCAAAGAAATTAGTGATGAAACACTGGATAAAAAAAACCGCCCCATATATATTGGAGACGAAGAGTACACTCTTAAATACCCTTTATATGGAGAGACAAGCCACAATACCAGACCTTGAGTCCGGGGCAATGAGATTTTATAAAAAATGGGGGTCATACATTGAAACCTTGCCTAATGACACCCAATCACAAATATTAAGCTTATACGAAAATACTTCATGGTTCCTGGTTCGTCAATTGAACACCGCTTGATCCGCTGGAAGAGGTTCTAGTCTAAAGAAATTCTAAACTTACAAAACCACACGTTATAGCCACCCTTGCGCCTCTCATTAAATATAGATATAGCTGTCTCATTACCTACCCTTCCCTATACCTTTCCCTTGTATTGTCTACATTTTTATATACATGTATGTTTGCAGATACTGTTTTTTGGTAAATTTGAAAATATTGGTCACCCTGTGTGGTGCTTTGTTGTCAAACAAGGAATGTATTATCGCCTTGATATAACCATGTCAAATTGTGACCTTTACAATAAAACGTGTTTAAAAAAAAGAATGTACCCTATGTGATGGTAAAATTTTTAGGGGTAAGGATGCTAACCCACTGGAAACATCCTCCCTATTATGTCACCTGCAGTGTGTTCATCATAAGTCACTATAAAAACATAGATTTTGGCGGCAGATAAGAACCACTTGGCCCATCTAGTCTGCCCCCTTTTTTAAACATGTTCCCTAAAACCATATTTGTTCCTTATTTCTTTGAAAGGATATTGATATGCCTATCCCAAGCATGTTTAAATTGCTCCACTGTATTTGACCCTACCACCTCTGATGGGAGGTTATTCCACTTATCCACTACCCTTTCTGCAAAGTAATTTTTCCACAAATTTCCCCTGAATCTTCCTCCCTCTAGTTTCAGTGCATGTACCAAAACCCTTGATATATTTGAAAGTTTCTAGCATGTCCCCCCTTTCCCTTCTCTGCTCTAAACTATACACATTAAGATCTTTTAGTCTTTCCTGGTAAATTTTGTGATGTAGGCCATGCACCATTTTAGTTACCCTTCTTTGTACAGACTCTAATGCAAAGGCGGCCAAACCTGTCCTCAAGATCTACCAATACTTCATGTTTCTCAGCGAACCTGTGGATCCATAGGAGGAATGAATGCAGCATGTTTGAAAATGTGACATTTAGTAATTACTACAGCTGTGCCTGTGCATCAGATAGGCGATTCGGAAATTGGACCGTTGGTAGATCTCGAGGACCGATTTGGCCACCCCGGCTCTAATGTATTTATATCCTTCTGAAGATATGGCCGTTAGAACTGAACACAGTACTCTAGATGAGGTCATACCAATGACCTATACAGTGGCATTATGACTTCTTTCTTTCTACTGCTGATTCCTCTCCCTATGCAACCAAGCATCTGACTTGCCTTCTTCATTGCTATGTTACATTGCCTACCTGCCTTTAAGCCACCTGAAATATTGACACCTAGATCCCTCGCCTCTCCACAACTATCAAGTTCTGTCACTTTGGTTCAGAACGTAAACAATCCGACGCTGTCGAATGGCCCTACTTATAGCGGTGCTTCACGTCTTTGGGTCCAGCCCCAATTTAAAAAAATGGGTCCAATTGCTATACTTCAACCCGTCCCCCCGAGTAGCAGTAAACGGCTGGACATCCCCTGCATTTAGACTCACCAGGGGGACAAAGCAGGGGTGCCCGCTCTCCCCTGCCCTGTTCGCTCTGGTGATCGAGCCCCTCACTTGTCTACTACGGCAGCATCCAAAGGCTATTGGATTCGTCCATGGCGAATGGAGGGATACGGTCTAACTGTATGCCGATGACCTCTTAATATATTTATCGGACTATAATACATTCCTGCCAATGGTCTTAAAGCTGATTGAGGAGTTCAGAGATTTCTCCGGATTCAGAATCAACTGGGCAAAATCAGTCATCTTTCCTGCAGGTCCCCCGACGAACTATCCATCTTCCTCCCTTCCTTCAAATACCTAGGAGTTGTTGTGTCCTGGGACCCGAAAGATTTCATACATCTGAACATCCACCCCTTGTTTGACTGGTTGGGGAGAAAAATTAAGGGAGGGGAGGACGGTCTGGGTTTACCAGATATAAGAAGGTACTATATAGCTACCCAGTTAACACATTTAAGCTCATGGCTTAGATAAGAGGAACACGGTAGCGATATGGCCACAGCCCTAGTGACTTCCTCGTCTCCAGGCAGTAATCCCGTTACATAGGATTTTACAGGGTAATAAACTCGCCTCAGACCCCCCCCACTCCTGGTCCAATCCATTAGAATATGGTGCGAAGTAAACCAAATGATGGAAATTGACTTTATAGATTGGGAATATCCAATAGACGCCCTACTTTTAGATTGGGAATTTAAAGATCTTCAGATTAAAGAAGCATGGCACCCCTACACGGTGACCACCCTCTCCCAGCTGTATAATCCAATGGGCCTTAAATCTTTCTTACAGCTTAAGGAGGAGTTTGGGCTACCGCTTCTTACAGTTAAGAAGCATCCTAGAAGAGCACCTTCCTGGTCATTGTCCATCATTTGGCAAATCCCAGATTAAACTGACACTGAAATCAAGTAATAGGAAAAAAATAGTTTCCAGACTATATTGCACCCCGGGTAAAAATAAATATGACAATGGGCTAAGTACGCTGAGGGTAAAATGGGAGGCAGATGTTGGGACATTGACGGATGAGGAATGGACTGTTGCAAAGTCATCTGTTGCGAAAGCCACAAATGCACTCCGTACCCAACAGATACAACTGTACATACACAGAGCATATATATCTGCTACAACACTGTCTAAGTGTCTTGCTGGCAGAGCATCCGCTATTTTCCCCGAAGTGTGGCCTCCTTCCGGGTACCCTTTTTCATCTACTTTGGGAATGTTGGGTAGTTGCAGAATTCTGGGGCAGAGTTATTCCAACTATTGCCGATACTGGCTTCTCGAAGGAAGTCTTCATGGTTAAGTGTTGTATATTAGGTATAGTTGGAGATAGAACTCTGGGAAATGAAAGATCATATAAAAATAATCTTTGCTCCTTGGCGAAAGTAATAATTGGTAGAACATGGATGTCCACTAAAGCCCCTGACTTCAATAAATGGACATCACTTGTCAATTACACCTATAGACAAGAAAAATGTATATATATTTGACGAAATACTATGGCTAAATTCGACCTGATCTGGCAACACTGGGTAAAATCTACTTTCTTTCAGGACACAAACCACAATAAATAAGGAACAGATCTCACATGATTGTATTGCATTATACTTAGACACGCCTAGCAATTTTTTCGGTTGTTTTACACGGTTATATATGCCGTGATATATATTTAATTTGCATTTTTAAATGGTAATGGTGATATGCTGAACTAGTAATCACAACGATGTCAAGCATATGGTTATTTAAGCACTGAGTAATTATAGTTCTTTTTATTCTTATATTTCCCTCTCCCTGGTCACACAACACTGACAAACAACGAGATGTGCACTTTAGACAGTCTCAATATTATTTTGTCGACACTTTAGTAACTTTATGACTGTTGTTTATGTTACAATACGCGCAACGGATAATTATTTACTTACACTGTTATATATGAACACTTAGATCAGCACCAGTCACGATGTCGCGATCACAATATTATTTATGTAGATTCGACATGCAAACACTCCTTGATACTAACTAGTAGGATCTTATTAATATCTAGGGACAGATTAGGAACTATGCTAATGTTAAGTATATATTCAATATTGATAGATACAAGCTCTCCATTTATTCAGGCCTATATACTGGCATTGGACCCTTGCCCCCTTAATGGAAGGCAAAGCAATGTTAATACTCAGCTTGTTCTTTAAGTATGTACTGGGCAATCCCCAGACGACCCAGCGCCATACCAATCATTGGTAAACGATCCCCCTTGCCCGGTATCAAGTAAGCCCTCTATCTTTTCCCACCATATATATAGAACTTACAGTAGAAGGCACAGCTCTTTCTTATCTAATTTTTGTCAACCTTTGGGCAGTTTTTTGAAGATTTTATGATGAGGTATTCCATTGTATGTATGTATTTTTATAATTTGTACTTGTATGTATGTATGTATGTATGTATGTATGTATATCTAAATAAAGATTTAAAGTTAGAAAAGAGCCTAAGCAATCCAGTGACAGCTATATCCCTTTGGCCTCCTGTGGTATCCAAGCTCCTGCAAACCACACAACCAATTCCCTCTGTGTCAATTTTCTTGTCAGTCAGGATAAGTAGTACGCCTTCAGGCCATGTCACTGTCATGACTGACTCCTCTCCCATCCGGGAATCCTCCGAAGGATATTACTGTGCTATGCCTACTGCTGCTGCTGTTGCTGCTGAGAGTTGTTCATCATCCCGGAGAGAAAGTAACAACACCAGTACTTTCACTATGCAAGTGACCATCCAACACTCCTTTGCCAGGAAGTTGAAGTATGACAGCAGTCATCCTATTGCAAAACGGCTTACTCAGGCCTTGACAGCTATGTTGGTGTTCGACGTGCATCTGGTATCCACCATTAGTGCAGTGGGATTTAGACAATTGATGGAGGTATTGTGTCCCAGTATAAAATTCCATCTAAATTCCACTTCAAGGATGTACAGAGATGTCTGAAAAATGCGGTTGTACCTACTGTCCACTTAACCATGGACATGTGGGTAAGTGGTACAGGGCAAACTAAGGATTATATGACTGTGATCACCCACTGGGTAAATGCATCAGCTTCTGTAGCAGCAGCAGCATCTCTGAAACGCCAGCTCATTCCAAGGCTATGTTGTGTATCACTGGTTTCACTAAGAGTACGTATATACAGACTGGATCCCCTACTCCCCTCACCGATGTTTCAAAGCAGTAACGTGTGATGTATTTAAACACACGCCCACTTATCACACCGAATGAGAAAGAACAGGAGGACCAGAATAGGGCGCACAGAATCTATATAATAACTCAGATCTTACATAAAGGATACCACACATTTTTTGTTGGACATACAAAGATGTTGTTGGCAGGAAGACTATCTGTTTTTGATTAGTGATGTAGAGTCACTTTATACAAATATACCACACACTCAAGGTATAAAAGCCCTTGAGAAATTCCTAACTGGAGATGTAGATCTGAGTGATAGTCGAAGGAATTTTATTTTGGACTCAGTCGCATTTATTCTATCTCACAATTACTTCACATTTGATGGTGCCTTTTTTTACAGATTCTGGGTACTGCCATGGGCACCAGGTTTGCCCCGAGTTTTGCAAATTTGTATATGGGACAATTTGAGGAGCAATACATCTGGGGTGGTCCATTCGGGGCGGGCCTGGTGTCCTATGGCAGATACATTGATGATATGTTTTTTATTTGGCGAGGGGGACATTCAGAAGCACTTAATTTTGTTGATTTTTTTAAATAATAACACTTATGGTTTGAAATTCACCCACACAATTAGTCACGATTATATTACCTTTCTTGATATTGCTTTATGTATTGAATATAACAAGATTGTAACCTCCACCTTTGTCAAAGAAGTTGACTGCAGCTGCTTTTTGAATTACAAGAGCTGCCACCATCGCCCCTGGGTTAATAACATACCTAAAAGCCAACTAATGAGAATAAAAAGAAATTGTTCTGATCCCTCAAGTTTTGAAAAACAAGCTGACAGTTTAATTCTGTCTTTCTTGGATCAAGGGTACCCCATTGATATCCTTATGTCTGCACTAGAGGAGGTCAAGGCAATGGAAAAAGAGACTCTTCTTATAAGATCACCTAAAAAGAATAAGAAAAACAAAAATGTTTCCAATATAGGGACGGATGGTGCTGTAGGCAATAGTGATGTAGGTGATGAGTTTACTTGTAAACCCCTGTTTATTTCAAAGTTTAACTCTCATTCTAAGGAGATTAAGAAAATCTTAAAAAATTATAAAATTTTGAAGACTGACAAACAACTAGCGGTCTTAGAAGATAGACCGAAAATAATATTTAAGAAAAATCTAAACCTCAAGAATGCATTGGCTCCAAGCCATTTTAGACAACCCATAGAAGTTCCAAGAAATAATCCTCAAATTGTAGGGTGCCATAAATGTGGAAGGAAAAAATGCATAACCTGCAATTTTTTGCTAGACAAAAGCATGCAATTTACTTCCTTCTCAAATCAATCAACACATAAAATAACAAGCTTCCTAAACTGCAACTCAACGTACGTGATTTATTTAATCACCTGCGATTGTGGGCTGCAGTACGTTGGACGTACGACTCGTTCTCTGAATACAAGATTCTTAGAACATAGGAGGAATGTCCTGAATCAAATCAGGACACATAGTATTTCGAGACATGTGAATGAGAAACATCAGGGTAATGTCGAAGTATTAAAACTGCAGGCTATTGAGTGGATACCCTTTTCAAAAAGGGGAGGAGACCGGTTTTCCACATTGTGTAAAAGGGAGGCTTTCTGGATCTTTGCCTTGGGCTCTCTGACACCATTAGGTTTATATATATATATATATATATATATATATATATATATATATATATATATATATATATATATATATATATATATATATATATATATAGACTTTGTAGAAAATCACGGCACTCCAAGGAATTTTCAAAAAATGTATTGAGGAAAAACACACCAACGTTTCGGAGCTTGGCGCTCCTTTGTCAAGGTGAAATACAGTGTAACAAAGAACATTCAAAAGTGCATACCTTAAATACAGTGCTGTGTGTCAGTCTGCCCTCCCTCGTGCATGGGACGCCGGCTGCACGAGGGAGGGCAGACTGACACACAGCACTGTATTTAAGGTATGCACTTTTGAATGTTCTTTGTTACACTGTATTTCACCTTGACAAAGGAGTGCCAAGCTCCGAAACGTTGGTGTTTTTTTTCCTCAATACATTTTTTGAAAATTCCTTGGAGTGCCGTGATTTTCTACAAAGTCTACACATCTCTCTTCAAGGGCACCGGGGTACCGTAACCACCGCCGGGAGAGTGCACGGCCGCCACCCCCCATATATATATATATATATATATATATCCATATCGTAGTGGATAGCACTCTCCCAATCCTTGAGCCAACTGCCGGGGTGCCTGAAGCCAGAAAGTCCCAATCCTGGGTACTCCCAAATATATACGAGTAGAGAAGTGGAAGACACTCACCGGACTTGCTGAAGCAAAAGTTTTTTAATGGTACATACCACTTTTCAAGTCACCATGTGCATAACAGTGGGTACAGGTCGACGTTTCGGTCCTGGCTGGACCTTTATCAAGACCCCCTTTCTGCCTCCTCCAGTGTGCAACTACCCATGCTCCATGTGGGTCTTATATACCAAAGGTATACCACTCCCCCTAATCACAACAGGAAGTGTGCTACAACCTGTCAATCAAGCAATAAACATATATATTTCTCAGGGTATAAGAGCGGGGACCACATCCCTGCCACTAACATTTGCATATGATGAATCTCAGAAAGCATCAATGTTATTCCTATGTTCTCACCATATATCAATAAACATAGTAAACATAATGTGCGTTTCATACCAAGCAACCGGACGTGTGCGTCAGAAAAACACTCCCACTTCAAGTGGGAACAGGGTCAGTAGCCTTTACAATACCATACAATGTTGAGCTAGCCGTCGGAACATACTTAACCACGGCGCCATACATATCCGTTCATCAGAGCGCACTGTCTCCTGTTCTGTGCCCGGCGCGCATCCACCCTGTGCGCGTCATCACGGGCTCAAAGATGATCACTTCCGCCCATTGACACGCGGAAGCGCATCGCCAGTTGGAACGCACAATGTTAAATTCATGTGTGCTTCTAATTGATGGCTCAATAGTGCTTACTTCCGCCCTTTGGCACGCGGAAGCGCACCACCCATAGGAGCACATCATATTATCAAATAGGATAACGTTTTTACACAAGTGGCGCATACTTTGCTGCACCCTTAGTATATCGGACCCACATATTGGAGCACCCCCACAACAAACAATATACAAAAATAACAAACAAAGTTACATACAATAAAATTCAAAAAAATACATTTTCCAAGAAAATATACTTCTTTGAAAAAAATTTAAAATCAATGGAATGTGTGCCAGACGCAACACAATTTTAAGCAAAAAAAAGATTATATTTCATTGTGCACTATTGACGCCTATGATCAAGCGGGGAAATAGCTTCATTTAGCGTTATTGAAGCTATAAAAAGACATTTAGAGGATTGACTTCATTTAATCCCCTTGGGGCGACCGTATCAAGCCTCAAAATCCATTTAGCCTCCTTTCTCAAGAGTAAGAGGCCCCTATCACCACCTCTCTCTCTCTCGAGGGGGGGGACCCAGTCGATGATCATATATGTCATAGCAGACACTTGATGTTTCAGTCTGAGAAAGTGGGCTGCTACCGGTTTGTCTGTGCTCGAGGTGGCATAAGCCAGACGGATCGAAGACCGGTGCTGATTCATACGCTCCCTGAATGTACGTATCGTTTTGCCCACGTATGTGAGCCCACACGGGCATTTCAACATGTACACCACATGATCCATGGTGCACACTAAGTGGTGACGGATGTTAATCTTCAAGCCCGAATGTGGGTGGCAGAAGGTGCTCCCAGTAGTCAGCGCCCTGCAAGTCACGCATTTTAAACACTTAAAGCACCCCATTTTCTTTTTTAGCCACCCTTCACCACCTTGGGTGTGGCGCATGTTTGGGCGCATGAGGAGGTCTTTCAGATTTTGACCTCTTTTGGCTCCAATAAGAGGAGGAGCTGACGAAATAGATTTGAAGGCCGGGTCTGTCGCCAATAGTGGCCAGTGTCTTCTGATGGCATTGGTGACTGTACTGTACCCACTGTCGCACTTCATGGCCAAGGTCATGCGGGTGCTGTCGATTTCCCTTTTTCTGACAGTCTCTGAGGAACTGTAGATCCTTCTGGCCTTGGTCAAGCATCGGTTAATGTCCATTACTTTGTATCCACGATTTTTAAACCGAGTTGCGCACTCCTCTATTTGCTTCTCAGCTTGAGTCGTGTTGGAGTTGTTGCGTAATACTCTGAGGAATTGGGACACTGGCAAGTTGGACTTTAATTTATCCGGATGATGGCTCGTTGCCCATAATAGAGCATTCCTATCGGTTGTCTTCCTGAATAGTGTGTATTCCAAATGCGAATGTTTATTAATCACAGTCACATCCAAGAAGTCGACAGTATTTGCGTCGACATGGGCAGTAAATCTAATGGGACTATCTATCCCATTCAATTCTTCAACCATTAATAAAAAAGACTCTCTAGTCCCCCGCCATACCATAAATAGGTCGTCAATAAACCTTTTGTAGTGCACAATGTTTGTAGCGTACTTTTGCAAAATGTGGACCTCTTCATACTCAGCCATATAGAGATTTGCGAACCCCGGCGCGAGGTTCGATCCCATTGCCGTCCCTGATATTTGCATAAAGTACTCCCCCTGATACTGGAAATGATTCAGGGTTAGCACTTTATGGATCAGGTCGCAAATGAATTCTATTGGTGGACCATTATAAGGGCCAAGTGTCAGGGCCCTCCGTACAGCCTGAATACCAGCCTCATGTGGTATTACCGTGTATAGCGAAGCTACATCAAGCGTCGCAAGTACACAGTCCTCAGAAAGCCCCACCACATCACGCAGGCCCCCCAGGAAGTCACCCGTGTCCCTGATGTAACTGGGTACTATCTTCACGCATGGTTGTAGATAAAAATCCACTAATTGGGCCAAAGGTTGTAGAATAGACCCACATGCGGAGATAATGGGTCTTCCTGGGGGGTTCACTAACGTTTTGTTTGAAAAAACGTGAAGTAGACCTGATTTTACACGGGCAATTCCTATCCGAATATTATAGGAAAAAGAGGATACCAAGGGGTTTCAGAGTCAGCAACGCCCCCACCATTGGACGCAAAAAATCCGCTTTTTGCGTCAAATGGTGCGGTATATTGAATAAATGCTCTGCTGATTTACTGATTCTGGTTATTGAAGAGGTTGGGTGTGAGCTAAAGAAGGTGAGAACAGAGATTAAAGAGTTTGAGAAAAAACACAAACCCACTCTAGCCAAAGATAAGACTGATGACTGGTTGACCAAGATTCAGACATTGGTTGATAAATATAAAACTGACCTGATTGCGTTTAAACGCAAAAAGTGGACTGTGTACTTGCGACACTTGATGTAGCTTCGCTATACACGGTAATACCACATGAGGCTGGTATTCAGGCTGTACGGAGGGCCCTGACACTTGGCCCTTATAATGGTCCACCAATAGAATTCATTTGCGACCTGATCCATAAAGTGCTAACCCTGAATCATTTCCAGTATCAGGGGGAGTACTTTATGCAAATATCAGGGACGGCAATGGGATCGAACCTCGCGCCGGGGTTCGCAAATCTCTATATGGCTGAGTATGAAGAGGTCCACATTTTGCAAAAGTACGCTACAAACATTGTGCACTACAAAAGGTTTATTGACGACCTATTTATGGTATGGCGGGGGACTAGAGAGTCTTTTTTATTAATGGTTGAAGAATTGAATGGGATAGATAGTCCCATTAGATTTACTGCCCATGTCGACGCAAATACTGTCGACTTCTTGGATGTGACTGTGATTAATAAACATTCGCATTTGGAATACACACTATTCAGGAAGACAACCGATAGGAATGCTCTATTATGGGCAACGAGCCATCATCCGGATAAATTAAAGTCCAACTTGCCAGTGTCCCAATTCCTCAGAGTATTACGCAACAACTCCAACACGATTCAAGCTGAGAAGCAAATAGAGGAGTGCGCAACTCGGTTTAAAAATCGTGGATACAAAGTAATGGACATTAACCGATGCTTGACCAAGGCCAGAAGGATCTACAGTTCTTTAGAGACTGTCAGAAAAAGGGAAATCGACAGCACCCGCATGACCTTGGCCATGAAGTGCGACAGTGGGTACAGTACAGTCACCAATGCCATCAGAAGACACTGGCCACTATTGGCGACAGACCCGGCCTTCAAATCTATTTCGTCAGCTCCTCCTCTTATTGGAGCCAAAAGAGGTCAAAATCTGAAAGACCTCCTCATGCGCCCAAACATGCGCCACACCCAAGGTGGTGAAGGGTGGCTCAAAAAGAAAATGGGGTGCTTTAAGTGTTTAAAATGCGTGACTTGCAGGGCGCTGACTACTGGGAGCACCTTCTGCCACCCACATTCGGGCTTGAAGATTAACATCCGTCACCACTTAGTGTGCACCATGGATCATGTGGTGTACACGTTGAAATGCCCGTGTGGGCTCACATACGTGGGCAAAACGATACGTACATTCAGGGAGCGTATGAATCAGCACCGGTCTTCGATCCGTCTGGCTTATGCCACCTCGAGCACAGACAAACCGGTAGCAGCCCACTTTCTCAGACTGAAACATCAAGTGTCTGCTATGACATATATGATCATCGACTGGGTCCCCCCCCCCTCGAGAGAGAGGTGGTGATAGGGGCCTCTTACTCTTGAGAAAGGAGGCTAAATGGATTTTGAGGCTTGATACGGTCGCCCCAAGGGGATTAAATGAAGTCAATCCTCTAAATGTCTTTTTATAGCTTCAATAACGCTAAATGAAGCTATTTCCCCGCTTGATCATAGGCGTCAATAGTGCACAATGAAATATAATCTTTTTTTGCTTAAAATTGTGTTGCGTCTGGCACACATTCCATTGATTTAAAAATTTTTTCAAAGAAGTATATTTTCTTGGAAAATGTATTTTTTTGAATTTTATTGTATGTAACTTTGTTTGTTATTTTTGTATATTGTTTGTTGTGGGGGTGCTCCAATATGTGGGTCCGATATACTAAGGGTGCAGCAAAGTATGCGCCACTTGTGTAAAAACGTTATCCTATTTGATAATATGATGTGCTCCTATGGGTGGTGCGCTTCCGCGTGCCAAAGGGCGGAAGTAAGCACTATTGAGCCATCAATTAGAAGCACACATGAATTTAACATTGTGCGTTCCAACTGGCGATGCGCTTCCGCGTGTCAATGGGCGGAAGTGATCATCTTTGAGCCCGTGATGACGCGCACAGGGTGGATGCGCGCCGGGCACAGAACAGGAGACAGTGCGCTCTGATGAACGGATATGTATGGCGCCGTGGTTAAGTATGTTCCGACGGCTAGCTCAACATTGTATGGTATTGTAAAGGCTACTGACCCTGTTCCCACTTGAAGTGGGAGTGTTTTTCTGACGCACACGTCCGGTTGCTTGGTATGAAACGCACATTATGTTTACTATGTTTATTGATATATGGTGAGAACATAGGAATAACATTGATGCTTTCTGAGATTCATCATATGCAAATGTTAGTGGCAGGGATGTGGTCCCCGCTCTTATACCCTGAGAAATATATATGTTTATTGCTTGATTGACAGGTTGTAGCACACTTCCTGTTGTGATTAGGGGGAGTGGTATACCTTTGGTATATAAGACCCACATGGAGCATGGGTAGTTGCACACTGGAGGAGGCAGAAAGGGGGTCTTGATAAAGGTCCAGCCAGGACCGAAACGTCGACCTGTACCCACTGTTATGCACATGGTGACTTGAAAAGTGGTATGTACTGTACCATTAAAAAACTTTTGCTTCAGCAAGTCCGGTGAGTGTCTTCCACTTCTCTACTCGTGTATATTTATATATATATATATATATATATATATATATATATATATATATATATATATATATATATATATATATATATAAAAATCCCCTATCCTTCTTCTGGTTTAGGTTTTGCCAGATTTCTATATATATATATATATATATATATATATATATATATATATATATATATATATATATATATATATATATATATATATATATATATATAAACTTTTTTTGATTACGTCTTTCTAATGACAAAATAGTTTGGTTGTGGTTTTTGTCTACACTGTGGGGTTTTAGCATCAAACGGGTAGGCACAGGTGAGGATTTGGCACAGACTTAGACAGTGGCATCACGGCTTGGGTCCAAAACAGGGCTTGCCTGAGTTTATTGCAGCACTCAGAGCAAGAAACTAAAAAAACAGCCTTTACACTTCAGGCAAAACAGAAAATAAAAACCTGCTCGTCTGAGCTCTAACTAAACAGAATAAACGTCCCTCTCTATACCAGGGCCACACTATGTGACACTGGACACACACAGCAGATATAGATCAAGTAATGCAGTACTTACAGCCTTGTCTCTCTCTAGCAGCAGCTTACTGCCTCCAACACCCAGGGAGAGAGAGAGAGCTCTATGGAGAGGGCTGACTCCTTTTTAAAGAATCAGGTGTTCTCCTGATTACCAGCCCAGGACAGAACACCCTTTGTAAGCCGGAGCTTACCACACAGATTGAAACAGCCTGCAGTCTATATGCCATAAGACAGGATTCTAGGGGAAAGGTACCTGCCGTCTATGACTTTCCCTGCCACTGTCTTACATACCCTCCCCCTCTGTTCGAACCTATGGGGTCGGACACTGTCTGCCAACTGGCAGTATGTTCGGGATAGGGCATCGGCATTACCCTGAAGCCTTCCTGCTCTGTGTTCCACTGTAAATTTGAAATTTTGCAAATTGAGAAACCATCTCGTGACCCTTGCATTTCTCTCTTTGGCTTGGTACATCCATGTAAGTGGGGAGTGGTCAGTGATTAATCTAAAGGAGCGTCCTAAGAGATAGTACTTTAGGGATTCAAGGGCCCACTTGATTGCTAAGCACTCCCGCTCGACTATACTGTAGTTTCTCTCCGCAGGTGTGAGCTTCCTGCTCAAATATGTTACCGGGTGTTCCTCTCCACCAACTTCTTGGGAGAGGACAGCACCTAGTCCCACATCAGAAGCATCAGTCTGTACGACAAACTCTTTTTTAAAATCTGGAGTGATCAGGACTGGTTGATTACAAAGGGCCACTTTTAATTCTTGGAATGCCCTTTCAGCCTCTGGGTTCCAGCTGACCATAACTGCCTTACCTCCTTTGGTAAGATCGGTTAGGGGCGCTGCCATGGTTGCAAACTGGGGAATGAACCTACGGTAATACCCCAGAATTCCCAAAAAAGCCCTGACTTGTTTTTTTGTCGAAGGACGAGGCCAGTCTTGGATAGCCTCCACTTTATTTATTTGTGGCTTTATTATACCTCTCCCGATAACATACCCCAGGTAACGTGCCTCCTCGAGGCCTAAAGTACACTTTTTTTGGGTTCGCTGTCAACCCCGCCTCTCTGAGGGAATTCAACACCGCCTGGACTTTGGGTAAATGACTCTTCCAGTCATCACTAAAAATTATGATGTCGTCTAGATATGCCGAGGCATACTGACGATGGGGTTTAAGAACAATGTCCATCAACCTTTGAAAAGTTGCTGGAGCCCCATGCAACCCAAAAGGCAAACAGAGATATTGAAACAGACCATCGGGGGTGACAAACGCTGTTTTCTCTTTGGCACTATCGGTAAGAGGTACTTGCCAGTAACCTTTAGTTAAGTCGAGGGTAGAGAAATATCTAGCATGACCAAGTCTTTCAATTAACTCATCAACTCTTGGCATTGGGTAGGCATCAAATTTTGATACCTCGTTCAGCTTCCGGAAGTCATTACAGAAGCGCAATGAGCCATCTGGTTTTGGAATTAACACAATCGGGCTTGACCACTCACTTTTAGACTCCTCGATAACCCCTAGGTCTAACATTTTCTGGACCTCCCCAGATATGGCCTGTCTACGCGCTTCTGGTACTCTATAGGGTTTTAAGCGTACCCGAACTCCAGGTTCGGTGACAATGTCATGTTTTATGGCTGTGGTGCGCCCTGGAAGTTCTGAGAACACATCATAATTCCTTTGTACTAACTCTTTAGTTTCCTGCTTCTGGGATTTGGACAGGGTCTCTGACACCCGCACCTCTGGGCTATCACTAGAGGGGGCACTTACAGCTGTCAGAGTCTCTCTGTCTTTCCAGGGTTTAATTAAGTTCACATGGTACAACTGTTCTGGCTTCCGTTTACCTGGTTGATACACTTTATAATTTACACTTCCCACTTTTTCGATGATCTCATAAGGCCCTTGCCACTTAGCAAGAAATTTGCTTTCTACGGTGGGCACTAATACCAACACGCGGTCACCTGGGTTAAAGCTTCTTACCCTGGCTGACCTGTTATACACTTGACGTTGTGCTTCTTGGGACTGCTCTAAGTGTTCCCTGACTATAGGCATGACCGCAGCAATTCTGTCTTGCATAAGAGAAATATGCTCAATGACACTCTTGTAGGGTGTAGTCTCCTGTTCCCAAGTTTCCTTTGCTATATCAAGCAGTCCACGAGGATGTCTGCCATATACTAGCTCAAAAGGGGAAAAACCTGTGGATGATTGGGGCACCTCACGGACCGCAAACATCAAATAAGGCAGAAGACAGTCCCAGTCCTTCCCATCTTTGCTCACTACCCTCTTCAACATCCCCTTTAATGTTTTATTAAACCTTTCAACAAGACCGTCAGTTTGTGGGTGATACACCGATGTACGTAGATGCTTAATTTTCAATAGTTTACACAACTCTTTCGTGACTTTAGACATGAAGGGGGTTCCTTGATCGGTAAGGATCTCTTTGGGTATGCCGGTACGGGTAAACATGTTGAAGAGCTCTTTTGCTATGGACTTTGAAGAGGTATTCCGCAAAGGAATAGCCTCAGGGTAACGAGTGGCGTAATCCAACACCACGAGAATATACTGAAATCCCCTTGAGGATTTTACCAAAGGGCCGACCAGGTCCATTGCAATCCTGTCAAAGGGCACTTCAATAATAGGTAACGGAACCAGGGGACTTCTAAAATGTGTCATGGGAGCCGTCAGCTGACAGTCAGGGCAGGACTTGCAGTAGTCTTCTACTGCGCGGTGAACCCCGGGCCAGTAAAACCGTTGCAACACGCGTTGTGTGGTCTTTTCAGTACCTAAGTGTCCTCCCATCGCGTGTTTGTGAGCAAGGTCTAAGACCATTCTACGGTATGGCCGGGGCACCGCCAGCTGCTCAACTATCTCCCCACGGATTTTATCTACCCGATACAGTAGATCCTGGTTAATGGCCATATATGGGAACTCTTTGTCAGCATTGGGGTATTGGGGCTCACCATTTATGACTTTAGGATTTTCCCTAGCTCTTAATAAGGTGGGATCTCTAAGTTGAGCAGTCCCAAAATTATCACGTGACATCTCTAGCTCAGGCATGTCACACGCTTCTTCCTGCTCCTCAGCTTCACCTGCAAGAACAGCTAGGGGAAAACTGTCAGATTCAATAGTGGTCACCCCTACCGTTTGAACCTCAGTATCCTGATCAAAAGGCTCAGGACAAATCACAGGGCACACATTCTCATTATTAACATCATTTCTAGTGCAGTGTACATTCTTTTTCCACAAGTCCCAGAACAATGGGAAGTCTCTTCCCAGGATCACACTATGCATCAGGGTCTCTACCACGCCCACTTCATGGGACACAGTTCCACAAGTACTCTTTAGCTGGACTAAAGCTGTGGGATACTCCTTGGTGTCCCCATGTATGCACAAGACCCCTATGTAACGTCCTGTGAGTGTCCCAGGGTCTACCAAGCTGGCATGGATGAGAGTAACTAAACTCCCAGAGTCCAGTAGAGCCCTCCCGGGATAACCATCCACCTTTACATGACATATTTGCTGTCCAGTTTCTGACACAGTCTCAGCAGAGAAAACAGAACGTGCATATAAAGAGCTTCGCCTGGCTGTATCACACTCCATTGGCTCAGAAGTAAGGGGGCAATTGGCAGCAATATGCCCAGGTCCATGACAACGCCAACACTGTATGCGGCCCCAGTCTTTTTGCGACCCAGGTTTGGACCCTACTGTCCCTTGGGAACGCCTCTCCACTGTTTGTTCCCCATCTAGGCCACCTCCCTTTACAACATTATTCACCCCTCTAGTAAACGGAACAGTCTTACCAGATGATCCGGCCGCTTTGCTGTTCTTGAGGGTGGAATGTCCAGGAGGCACTTCTTGGATTAGATTTTCAGTAGCTCTGTACCTCTCAACCAAGTTGACAAGCCCCTCGGCATCATTAGGGTCGCCCTGACCGACCCAGCGCTGAACCTTTGGAGGTAAGGAACAAAGATACTTGTCCAGCACGACTCTCTCCACGATCTGCGCTGGTGTAGACTCCTCTGGCTGTAGCCACTTCCTTACCAGGTGGACCAGGTCATACATTTGGGACCGCGCAGGTAACTGTTCAGAAAAAGTCCAGTTATGCACCTTCCGGGCACGCACACTCATGTTTACGCCTAAGCGAGCAAGGATCTCTCCCTTGAGTTTCGCATAGACCTTAGCATCCTGCTCACTCAGATCAAAATACGCCTTTTGTGGTTCTCCAGTTAGAAAAGGTGCTACCACACCTGCCCATTGATCCACGGGTAACTGTTCACGCTCTGCTACACGTTCAAACACTGCAAGATAGGCCTCTACATCATCCGTGAGAGTCATCTTTTGCAGAGACTTCTGTACTGCAGCCCGTGTGGTTGGAAGCAAGGGTTGGGGTGTTTGCACACTCTGCGCCACATTCTGTATTTGCTCTTGTAATTGCAGATTAGTTTGCTGCTGTTCCTTTAAGGCTTGTCTGTTGGATTCAAGCAGCAAAACATTGGTTTCAGCCTGGGCACGCATGGCCTCCTCATGCACCTTTTGCTGATGTGCGTTGGCCTGCCGCTGCAGCTCATTTGCCTGCACCAAGTGTTTTAAAAGGTCCTCCATTTTAACAGTCTCCTGTTGCAGTGTTACAGCAGCCTTCAGCCAGGACATACAAGTATCAGCGCACTCCAGACACTCACTTGTGGCTGGTTGCCTTTAGCAACAACTTCCAGCTTGCTGTAGCAAAAGTCCTATAGTTCGATGTATGTCTCTTTAAGTGAGATGCTTGCTTGCATTCTCCACCATATGTGGGGTTTTAGCATCAAACGGGTAGGCACAGGTGAGGATTTGGCACAGACTTAGACAGTGGCATCACGGCTTGGGTCCAAAACAGGGCTTGCCTGAGTTTATTGCAGCACTCAGAGCAAGAAACTAAAAAAACAGCCTTTACACTTCAGGCAAAACAGAAAATAAAAACCTGCTCGTCTGAGCTCTAACTAAACAGAATAAACGTCCCTCTCTATACCAGGGCCACACTATGTGACACTGGACACACACAGCAGATATAGATCAAGTAATGCAGTACTTACAGCCTTGTCTCTCTCTAGCAGCAGCTTACTGCCTCCAACACCCAGGGAGAGAGAGAGAGCTCTATGGAGAGGGCTGACTCCTTTTTAAAGAATCAGGTGTTCTCCTGATTACCAGCCCAGGACAGAACACCCTTTGTAAGCCGGAGCTTACCACACAGATTGAAACAGCCTGCAGTCTATGGCCCTTATTCTGATTGACGCGTACTTTTCCGCATACTTTCGGATCGCGTCTTTACGGCGTCTGCGCATGCGTGGAGAACGCCACGCGCATGTGCCACGCCTTGACTCCGTACCTGTTCGGGCAAATCCCGTACAAAACTGTTCACCGCAATCAGTCGGGAAATATGGGCGTATTATGGGCGTCATGCGGAATGACACATGGGCGTAGTTTCAAAGTGGGCAAAATGGGGCGGAAACATGGGCGGACACGGGGGAGTACACTGATGTTGGGGGGCGTGCATTCGGATACCACTCCGAATGCACGCGAACAAAAAGGGAAGAAATGTGCGGTGTCCAAAAGGCTACTATTGCTTTGCGGACACCACTCGTTCCTGCGGTAGGCGAACGGACCGCCTAATGACTACAAGCATTAACACCTGAACCCAATAGAATCGACTCCTTTACTCATTACTCACTAATAGGACGCTTGTCAGTGCTTTAATTGAAACCATTGCTGCTTCAAGGAAACCTTACTAATCACCCCCATATGCTGTACTTGTCACACACTTTAAACCTGCTAACAATGGACATGACTGAATATTAATAGTATCAATACACATGTGTATTCGACATGTACTAATGAAACCACACAATTTTAGTAAAGTAAAGAAATTTATTTATATTCATTTCACAGTCAATGCCACTGTGATGCAATGACAAAAAAATAAAAAAACCAAAAAAAAAAAACCATGTTAGGAATGTACCAAAATAAATTATAATACAAAACAAATATAATTGCACACAGATGGACTCCAGCACCTCCTATGTGCCACTGCACATGCAGGCAGTGGGAAATGAGGAGGCTGCTGGCCCTTCTACAGCAGGGCTACCTGCACCTGACCATTCTACAGCAGGGCAACCTGCACCTGGCCCTTCTGCATCAGGGCAACCTGCAGCTGCCTCATATGCACCATCAGCAGAATCATTTGGAACACAACCGGGGACTTAGCAACATCACTTCAAGTACAGATGACAGTAATGGCAGGCAAAAGAGGGCAACAGGGGAACCAAAAAGGACATTTGAAGCAAGGGCTCATCTGGTTACCCTCAGCACGTGATTGGACACAAGAAGCTGACACACACAGCACAATGGAAGAGTTGGGATGACATAACGGTGGAGATTAATGCAGCCACAAGTTCATTTGCGACCACGTTTGGCCTTGGTAGGCTCCTTGGCCTGTGCAGCAGCTCTTCGGCCACGGCCAGATGCTGGGGCAGGTGGAGCAGATGCTGGTGAGGGGTTGGCTGGTCTACCCCTCCTGCCAGCAGGGAGTGTTGCTGGTGGTAATGCACCAGAAACGGATGACATTAGGACCCTGTTGCTGTTAACCAGCTCCACCATAAGCTCATTATGGTGGAGGAGGAGATCATTTTGGCGGGTGGCTTGCTCGGCCAGCACCTGAGCACTTGCAGCCATGGCCTGATGCGCCTCAGCCATGGCCTGCATGCTCCCAGCGATGGCCTGCTGGGTGCTGACCAAGCTCGCTATGATCTCCTCGGTCCTACGCATCCGTTCTGATGCAAACTCTCCCTGCTGGTTTATGTCCCCAAGCATCTGGGCCAAGGTGGCAAAATCGGCTTGGGCCGATGGCTGCTGCTGCACAGGCCTACCACTGGGGCCAGGTGGCACGGACTCCTCCACCTCCTGAGCAGAGTCGTCACCAAGCAGTGGGGTGTCTGTGGAAAATGATAAACACAATTAGGACACATTCTAAGATAATTACTTGCACAAGCTTATGGCATGACAAATATTTACCTTCAATAAAAGACGCAAACACTTCAGCTGGGGCCTCGCTATCCATCGTGCTCACCCCCCTGATCTCCTCAACTGATACACAGCTCTCGGCCATCAACTCCAGGGGGGTGAACTCTAGCCCTGATGGCATGGGCCCGGCCCCAGATCTCTGGCTGTGTTCCCACCGCTTGGTCATCTTCCTCTTCAGGTTGGTTTTGAAGTCCTGCCACCTGCAATGTAAGTTGACATATTAATACATGTCACTCCAGATGTTTGATGTTGCAGCCATTGCTCTGTGCTACATATTACGACATGTGCTTAATGTCAAAAAGATAACATTACATGCAACTATGATATCAACCGTTACAAGACACATTCACAATCACCCTACTCTAACTCTCAACTAAATAACATGTCAATAATGTCTGTGTATCGTAACAACCTCACCGGCCATTTGCAAAATCCATCTAAGCATGAATTCAATCATTACTTGTCTATTACTGGGCACATGTATCACAAAACAACTTGCCTCTTCTTGACATGGTCCGCCTCACGAACTTGTGGCGCAACTTCATTAATCTCTGCCGTTATGTCTTCCCAAATCTTCCATCTGCGTGTGTGTGTCAGCCTCTCCGATGGACACTCAATCCAATCACGTGCTCGGGGAACCAGGATGGCAAGCTCCTGTGCTTCATATGCCTTATTTCGGGAAGTTGGTTCCTCTGTTGCCCTCTTTTTCCCCTTGCCACGGCCATGGCCACGCCCACTGGCACGTGGCGCTGTACTTGAAGTGCTGGCCATGGTACTATCTTGTGAAGTCCCCGGTTGTGTTCCAAATGATTCTGCTGATGGTGCATATGAGGCAGCTGCAGGTTGCCCTGCTGCAGAAGGGCCAGGTACAGGTTGCCCTGCTGTAGAATGGTCAGGTGCAGGTTGCCCTGCTGTAGAAGGGCCAGCAGCCTCCTCATTTCCCACTGGCTGCATGTGCAGTGGCACATAGGAGGTGCTGGAGTCCATCTGGTCAAATAGTTGCTGCAGCTCCTGGTCCACCTCTGGTTGTGATCCAGACATGTTAGCAACAACATTGTCACATTCTAATACACCTTTATATACTGTTTGTGTATCCTGTTTGGCGGACATCAGCGGCAGCTGCGTTCCGTGCGCGAGCGTACGTCGCTGTTTTTTCGCGCCGCATACGGTGGCGGAAATTCCATTGTGTAAAACCTGGCGAAACTTCGACATGAAATACTGGTCACCAATTCTAACATTGCATAGAATCTTCTGATACACCTGTGACTATCGCACAATACACATGCTATTTGCTAGCATGACATGACATTTGGTTCATGACTACTGTGGTATTGTGGAGTTTGATTGCAAGCTAAAAGTAGCCCAATCCCTTAGAAAATCCAGGCCACAAGTCATGCAATACTCATCACTACTGTTATAGACCACACATGTGAGAGGCCTATAAATAGTGAGTTGCTGCTAGAATCATTTGTCTCCAGATCTGGACTTGTCAGGGTCTAAGGTAAGCTCTTCCATGGTCCTTGTAGATATGATATCCATTAACAATGTAAGTGTATGAATGTATGCACCATTGCCTCACTGACTACAGATTGTTGGCCCACCAAAGTCTTTGTAGCATTATTGCAACATGTCACATGTTCACTATTTCACTCACAGGTCTTAAACCTGTGTGTGTTCATCTATTGCAGGACAACATGTCCCAGCAATAGCTGAAATGTCTCATAGTACATGATGTCGGCAACAAATGCAGACACCTTTGATACTCAAGTAGTGTTTAGTAGTTCGATGTTGTAAGCATCTGTGTGTTTAGGACGGTGTGTATTGAGTTCATATTATTGTTACATCATTATAGAGTCAAATGGATCTTCGCGATTTGACGGGGCGGCCATCTATTGTACGTATTGAAGCCTACAAATCTATTTGTAGTCGGATATGGCCATTATGTGCATAGGTGCATCAGTATTTATGTTCATTTCTTTATAGGTTGCTGAAGCAATGATGCGGTACATGGAAAGGAGGCTAAGGGCACTTGCGGCTCTCCCCACTCGTCGCCCAAGGAGGCCAGGACGTGCTAGAATCTATCGCACACGGGTGACTCTGTTTGCTATGCCCGATGATGAGGTACTTACTAGGTACCGGTTACCGCCACATGTAATTCTGGATCTGCTCTCGTTAATTGAGAGTGATCTGGAACCTCTACACGGGATCACGACAGCAATTCCGCCTCACACACAGCTGCTGGCGGTGTTGCATTTCTGCGCCTCAGGATCATTCCAACAAGTAGTGGCAGTACTTGCTGGAATATCTCAGCCGGCCTTCTGCCGAATCCTGAGGCGTGTGACGTCGGCCATGTTCAGGCGCAAGGGGCACTTCATGGCCATGACATTTGCCACCGAGACCCTGCGCAGAAGCCAGCAGGCCTTCCATCAAATTGCTGGCTTCCCTAATGTGATAGGGGCTGTGGATGGCACCCATGTACCATTTGTGCCTCCATCTCGAAGTGAGAAGATATATAGGAACCGCAAATTGTTCCACTCACTGAACGTGATGGTGGTATGTGGCCCATCCATGGAAATTCTCGCCTTTAACTCGAAGTTTCCCGGAAGTGCCCATGACTCTCATGTCATCCGACAAACCGGGATATGGCAAAGACTACAAGAGCTGGAAGGCCGTGATGCGTGGGTTCTGGGTGACTCCGGTTACCCATGTACGCCCTGGCTACTTACGCCGTACAGCTCCCCAGCACCGGGCCCACAGGAGGCATTCAATCAGGCGCATGTTGCCACCAGGCAAGTGGTGGAGCGCTCAATTGGCCTTTTAAAGGGTCGATTTAGAGTGCTCCACCGCACTGGTGGTGACTTACAGTATGCGCCTGAAATGGTGTCGAGGATCGTGGGCCTGTGTATATTTTTCCATAACATTGCTGTGCGGCGTGAGATACCCTTTGATGAGTGGGAGGTTCCATCTGAGCCGCAAGATCCGCCCATGCGCCCATCCCGCGCCCCTGAATGCCGGAGGGGATACCAGCTGCGGGACTCTGTGGCACTAAGATTCTTCAGGTACATTTTATCTAGTTGACCAGAACACACCAATTGTTTTAAAAATCACCCCTTCAAATAAGTACAGTGTGGTAGTTGTCAGTGTTACAAAACGACAATTAGCCAGCCTGCCCTCCTAATGGCAAAGAAATAGTATATATTTATCATATGTGCTTAGTTTTGGGGGAAGTACAATATAGGTGCTCATTATTATACTTTGTACAAGGGATCTTATGTGTTTGTTATATCTTCATTATTGTAGTTGATACTATCCCTGATGTCTGGTGAGTACATTGATTTATTCTATAATGTGGTGTGGACTTTTTTCTGTGTTGATGTATGATTTGTTTGCAGATATATATATATATATATATATATATATATATATATGATATTAGAATTTATTAACATGTTTAAACATTTCAAGGAGCAGGCAGGCAGGCAGCCAGCGCTGGTGTATAATGCTGGACTCAGGATACCTGCAAGTATGTGTATGTGTCTTTTAAACATAAATGTACACATACACATAGATGCATAGAGTAAGTAATGCTAAGTACAGCTATGCGTTGCTAAGCTATAGCACGCGTTGCTTGGCGGAGCGAGGCGTTATTGGATTTGCTAAGTGCATACACACTGTGTTTTATATATATCAGATTTGTTCATTCCCATACATCAGCACTACTGTTTTTAAGGCATGCGAATTTGTCACCATTTGTGTTGGCGCAGAGACGCTGTTCATGTAAAGATGAACAATAAAGTTATTAACACAAATAACTGTGATAAACCAATGCCACCACCTGATTGGTTGATTGATGCCATTGTTAACATGGCGGAGACACGCAGGGCAGAGCCGTTTTCGCCTGCGGAACTGAGGGCTCTGGTCTCCGTCATGGAGACAAGGCTGGGCCGTGCGGGGCCCTTTATCACTAATGGCCAGAAGCGGCGGGCCTATGCTGCGGCAGGGCGCCGTATTTACGCCCGCACCCGGGTGCGGAGGACCATCGGGCAGCTAGAGAGGCGATGGTCGGACCTCCGCAGATTAGGGGCGAAATAGCTGATTGTGAGTATTTTAGCTATGAAATTTCGCACTTACATCATAGCATATATAAACAATAAAATGTGTCTCATGATAAGTGGGTGTCCACGGGAACAGGCCGAGGCAGCCCTGGCCGAGGAGGAGGTCCAAGAGCGTGATGAGGAGGTGGCGGCGAGGGTGGAGGAGGAACAAGTGGAGGAGGAGGAGGAAATGGTGGAGGAGCAAGCGGAGGAGGTGGAGGAGATGGTGGAGGAGATGGTGGAGGAGGTGGAGGAGATGGTGGAGGAGGTGGTTGAGGAGGAGGAGGTGCCTGAGGAGGTGGTGGTGGAGGAGGAGGTGGAGGAGGTGTTGGTGGCAGAGGAGGAGGTGGAGGAGGTGTTGGTGGCGGAGGAGGAGGTGGAGGAGGTGGTGGTGGTGGAGGAGGTGGTTGTGGCGGAGGAGGAGGTGGAGGAGGTGATGGTGGCGGAGGAGCTGGCGGAGGAGGTGGCTGAGGAGGCCACGGTTGCCCCGGAGTTGGACGAATCCGAGGGGGAGGAGGCGTGTGAGGCACCGGAGTCCCATCAGATCGGTATGTTTACATAATGCATCATTCATGAAGTAGTTGTACTGGTATTTGTTATGTAGCACTGGTGATGAAAAATTTTGGTACAATACTATTAATACAGAACTCAAAGTGGGTAGCTACAGATACAGGTACGGGTTAGATGGGGTGTCCAAGGCATCCCTTTCATCCAGGACACCTCTGAATTACACAGGTTTGTGGGATGGCTTGGAGCTCCATTTTGACTGCCACATAACCGTTGTAGTTAAACAGGATCCTGGAGTAAAGGGATGAGTGGATCATTTGTGGATTAAATTCACCTGCTGCAAGCCTCGATTCTGACCCATCATATAGGGGAATCTATATTGTTGTTGAATGTTATTTATAAACTATAGGATGTATGCTATAAATGGAGTATGGGCCGGCCTACCTTGGAATGGAGTCACAAGTTGCCAGTGTCCCTGGAGCCTCCTCTACCTAAACACCCCCTGTAGTTCAGATTGTTTTTTTGCCCTCACAGAATTGTAGGTTGGTTTAGACTGAATTATGATTTTGAGGATGTGTACTGTGCATTCCTGACATTTGCATAACTCCCATGCCACGAACCATCACTGAACTTAGACTGAGGAGATTGTGACAAGTTCTTATTGACGGAGGCCATGACATGCTTGTCATTGGTTAGTCATGGGTGGGTTGTGAATGAGAAGAAACACTATGACTGTTATGTCTTCTGCAGAGTAAAGGGTAGAGGGAAAAAAACACAGTATGTAGTAAATAAGTTTGCATGTATGTATATATGTGTGTGTCATATCTATTTATCTATGTGTGTCTCTATCTCTCTACATATATATATATATATATATATATATATATATATATATATATATATATATATATATATATATATATATACACATGTCACCTAGCATTTCTGCAATTTATGTAGCAGTATGTGAAATGTATGCATGAATATCATGACTAATTTTTGCCCCTTTGACATGCCCACAGATGACACAACACCGGCAGATGAGGGGGTTCGTGGGGCCCTCCTGCGGGCGGACCACCATTTACGCCTATTATTAGCCGATCTCCAGGACCTGCGAGATTTACTTCTCTAATTTATTATTTTCTAGTTTTATATTTAAATGTTAATTTGTCATGCTAATAAATGGTTTATGCAAGTTCACAGTTGTTGGTTTTATTTGCACATTAAACAGTATATGTGTAGATTGTTTATAATCTTTTACACAGGGTCTAATACAAACCATTGCACTTCAATTGCTGTAAGGGTTAATGTGTGCAATGCATGTGTTAGGCATGCTTGTAAGGATATATTGGCATCTAATTGATTCCAATTCCAAATAAGCATTTTTGTATGAGGATAGGTAATTGAATAAGTGGGTCATGTGATGTATTGCAGAATAGACATAATAGTGGGTTGTTTGGCGTAAATACACCGCTTACGTGCGGTAGCACCGCTTGGCTCCCGTTCGGATGCGGTATTCCCGTGCATACTCTGTAATACTCTGTAATACCGTGCAGAATCGGAGTGTTTCTCCCGCTCACGCATGGTTTGTATGTCGTCCGTAAACACGCCCTGTTCTTAAAGAGTGAGTCCGTCCGAATGCGGAGGACACGTGGGCGTTTCTACGGACGATGGCCGCACGCGGCAGAACACCGTGGCGTGCGGGCCGCACCGTAAGAATTCGGGAATATCCGCACCGATCAGAATAAGGGCCTATATGCCATAAGACAGGATTCTAGGGGAAAGGTACCTGCCGTCTATGACTTTCCCTGCCACTGTCTTACAACACATACAGACAAATTGTTTCTTTGGCTTTGTATACACATATGATATATCTACACTAAGAATATGGTAATATATAAATAAATAATGATAAAAAATAAAAGGAAAAAGAAAAAGAAAAAATTAAAATATAAAATATGTAAATGTATGTTGAGATATAGTTAGGTTTTGAACCTGTCGACCTGAATCTGAGTGTTTGTAACCCTATGGGGTGAGCTATGAGAGTGACATATTGTAGCTTCAGAGATCTCTGCACATATTTTACTGAATTAATTAACAATGATAGAAATATAGAAAAATTACTGGGGTCTGGGGGGCATTTAACATTGGGCCCAATGTAAAAATTGTTCCGATGTAAAAATCGCATCGATCGCATTGCATGCGATTTGGTTGCATGCGATGCGATCGATGCAATTTTTTAGGACCCGATGGATACAATCAAAATCGCAGGCACCGTGCTAGGAAAGAAGTACCCATTTATATTTGTATATACTTCTCGCTCTTTACTTAGAACTTTTTACCTATGGAATTTGATTTGCGCGCTGCCGTCTTTCATACAGGTGTATGTAATTCAGTGGGGTAAAAGGACTAAAATCTACCTGACTATACCTTTTGCTTTTCTTTTGGTTAACCATCTCTATTCTATTGGAAATCCACATCCTCCCTTCCCCTATCTCTGTGGACTCCAATCCGGTCAAGGGATCGATGGTGTGACTGTCAATCACACTCCCGTCAACCTAATGATTCATTTAACTTTCTTTACTGACGATCAAGATGCAGTTGACTATCTTTAGGCATCTAATTAGATAGGTTCTGGATGACCATAACATGGCCGATCTTGACACCGTCGATCTGCTATACCATAACCCTGTGGACTGAGGGCCTAATTCAGACTTGATTGCAAAGTCCATTTTTTCCTCAAATGCATGAAACCATGTGCATTGCAGGAAGTAGTTTTATTAAATAAGGCCAGGTATCATTGGCCAAGTCTAAAGCAAGTCTGATTGCATACATTTGTCAAATGATTTTAAAATGCTTTGAAAGACCCGAGACAGGGCTCCTAACGCTGGACAAGATGGCCAGGCGATAGGCGTGAAAGTGGTTAGTGATAGGTGTCCTGGAACTCACCAGTCTGAAGCAATTTAATGTTTGTAAAAGTCTACTGTTACCTGTGGTATATCCAGTAACTTGTTTGTGAACTACCTGTCTGAAAACTGTGGAGAAATAAATCCTTCTCATTTGGTATTTCATCCAGTGTATGTGATTCTTGTCACAAGGGTCATGCTCTAAATTCTGCAATATGGACATGCCTGCCAGATTATTGTCCTCTGTGCTGAATTCCTGAGAAAAATACCAATACACCCAGAAGCAAGTTGGCGTTTGATGGCCTCCTTAAAAGAAAGCTAACAGCCAGTGGTCCAGGATCAGTCTCCAGAGATTTAGATGTCTGCTGCATGTAGAATAAGCATCACCATTGGGTCCCTTCTCAGAGTCCAGCAACAGAGGCGGGTGCACCATCACTTGCTGCATCACAGTCTTAGTGTCATCACCCTGGTCCCTATTGTAGATGTTAGCAGGGCTCCTGGGATACAGCCAATTAACTATGCAGCAGCAGGTGCGTCTCAGATCTCTATTGCAGGGGTTCTCAAACTATTTGCTCTGGGACCCCGTCAGACAATAAATATTATTACAGGACCCAGCAAGTTACCACAGAATGGCCACCACAAATGTGTGGTCAGTGAAATAATGTGACCGCTATTGTGACAGGGAGGCAGTGGGTAATGAGGGGATGGAAAAGGGGGTAGGGGGATAGAAGAGGGAAGCAGAGGGTGTTTACTTAATGAGTTATCCCCTGTCCCCCCTCAACAAACACATTAGTCTGATGGCCAGCAATATGGAGTCGTGACTCCATGCTGAGGTGGTCGGGACCCACTTTGGGGTCAGGACCCACAGTTTGAGAACCGCTGCTCTATTGGAAGAGCAGTTGCCACACTTAGGGGCAGATTTATTAAGAAATGAAGGCACACCTGCATGTACAGCAGCACAGCTGTATCTTAGGGGTAGATTTATTAAGCTCGGTGAAGTGATAAAATGTCTGCTCTTTATCACCAGCCAATCAGCTCCTACCTGTGAAGTTACAGGCTTGGTTTGAAAAAATGACAGGTAGGAGCTGAATGGCCGGTTATAAAAACCAGACACTTTATCACTTCACTGAGCTTAAGAAAATCTACCCCTCAGATCCAGCTGTGCTGCTGTACATGCAGGTGTGCCTTCAGGGCTTGGAGCCCGATAGCAGGTGACTCCATTGCCTGTGCGACTTACTCACCTGCCCAGTAATGCAGTATTATTTCTCAAATATTTAATAGAACTAGCACTTACAATTCCATCTCTTGTAGGGGCTGCTTTGGGTATAAGACTGGAAATACATTTTTCCCGGTGGCTTGGTTGATCCATAAAGATGGAGAGAGGAACAATTGGGGATTCCATGTTTGGCACCAGCTGCCTGTGGAACTGAGTAGTTATTGGCTGCATTGCGTATGCATCAAGGTGCTGCTCCCCACCCATGCATGATACACTATACACCCCCTACTATTTGTGAGACCCTGTAATCCCCTGTGTATGATATTGTGTACACCCCCCTATACCTGTGTGTGACACCTTGAACCCCACTATCCATGTGTTTTTATGACACCTTTTGTCCCCAAACTACCCATGTGTGCATGTCACCCTGTACCTCCCATCACTGTAGAAGGGGGGTCCTTTCAAAATTTCACTAGCGGGCCCAAGAAATTGGGAGTGCCCCACGGGACCTGGAAGATTAGGTATATGTAACAGGTGGTCACATGACAGAGATACGGCAAAGGGTGTGCATATAGGAAAATAATAGTGTTATACAACATTGCACACGGTACTAGTAACTTTCTACACTTATCATGTGCTGACTTCATGTCTGTACTTTCTCCTAGGGTCAGTGTAAAGTTTTGGCTCATATCAGCTCTCTGGTACTGTCATTAGTGCTTTCCTATATAACTATATTACTACAATATACTATCATGGTACAATTGCCTTTTAAAGGAACAGTCTCCCATTCCCACACTGTCTCCTTGCAGCTTTCTTCCTGCTAAACATAATGTTGCATTTGGCCAATAGGAAACATTGTTTTCTATAGTGTTTGAGCTTCCTAGATACAAGAGTGGTGCTTTACTGGAACCAGGGACTGAATAATCTGTACCCATAGAAACATATTAATTACTGTAGATCTCAAATGCAATTTTTGTTTAGTAGATTACAGACCATTTTTAAATAGATACTGGTGCATCAGCTTTAGAACTGTCTCCAAGGGCCCTATTCAGACCTGATTGCTGGACTGTAAATCTTTGGAGCCCAGCAACTGGGTAAAAGCCGCCCCATCAGAGTCCCGCCCCACCCCCTGTGCATAGCCACAAATATGTTCGCAGTCATGCACACAGGGGGAAACTCATTCGCACTCAGTCACCATTCTAATGGTTCCCTCTGTTTGCAGCGCTGAGTAAGTCTAGACTTGACAAGCCACTGATGACATCAGCAGTCCCGTCTGCTTTTTTAGGTGGCACTCTCAGAAAATGCCAGGGTACCGCCTACAAATGCCACCCGGTTGTCAATCACCTAGCTAACAGCCAGCGATGGCTAGCCAATCATGGCTTCCTTCGCAAGAGGACCCTGTGCATGTACACAGCATACCAGGTGCATGTGTGGTCATTCGATAATTAACAGGGCTGCAAATTCGCAGCCCTGTGTAAGAGTTTCAATCAGGCCCAAGTATAATCAGCTACGCTGTGTAGGGGGCAGAATTGCTGGGCCTCATACAAAGATATGCAAGAGAGCTCTGCAATGGAAATGAAGACACAATTATATGAGTTTGTTGTTTCATGCGCATCATTCAGCCTATTATTAAAATGAATACTTCGTACACTTAAGGGGCATACATACGTAGAGATCTGTGCTGAGCAATTTTGCTAAGCTATTTTGCTAAGCAATTTTGCTGTCGTCAAGATCTCCCATGGGGAGCACATACACATGCAGAATTTTGTGCTAAGTGATTTTGCTAAGCGATTTTGCTAAGCAATTTTGCTTAACCCCTTCCTGACAGAGCCAGTTTTTGCGTTCCTGACAGAGCCCTTTTTTTCAAATCTGACATGTCTCACTTAAGTGGGGATAACTTTTTTTTGCTTTTACTTATCCCAGTGGTTTTGAGATTGTTTTCTCGTGACACATTGTACTTCAAATTAGTGGTAAATTTGGGTCGATACAGTCTGTGTTTTTTTGTGAAAAATACCAAAATATCGTGAAAAAATGGAAAATTTAGCGATTTGCAAAATGTTAAATTTTCTGCTTGTGAGACAAATAATCTCACCACTCAAAATAGTGAATAACTAACATAGACCATATGTCTACTTTATGTTGACATCATTATTTCAACTTCCTTTTAATTTTTTGGGACACTAGGAGGCTTCAAATATGACTAGCAAATTCTCAAATTTTCAAGAAAATTTCAAACACTGATTTTTTTAGGGACCAGTTCAGTTCTGATGTGACTTTGAGGGACTTGTATGTGAGACACCCCCATAAATGATGCCATTTCAAAAACTGCACCCCTCACAGTATTCAAAACAGCATTTTGGAAGTTTGTTAACCCTTTAGGTGTTTCACAGGAATTAAAACAAAGTGTAGGTGAAATTTCAAAATTTCTTTTTTTTTGCAGATTTGCAATTTTAATACATTTTTATAAGGAACACAGTACATTTTACTAGAGAAATGTGACTAAAAATTGATTCCCCCAATTCTTTGGTTTTCATAAATATCCTATATGTGGCCCTAGTGTGCACGGTGACCAAACCACAGGCTTCATAATAGAAGGAGCACCTACTTGATTTTGGAGACTCCTTTTTATGAGATTATTTTTTAGGCACCATGTAGGTTTCTAGGCACCATAAGATGCTAAAAGTTAGGAACCCCCCCACAAGTGACCCCATTTTGCAAACTACACCCCTCAGGGAATTCATCTAGGGGTATAGTGTACATTTCAAACCCCCAGGGGTTTCACCAATTGTGGTACAACTGGGCAGTGAAAATGAAAAAAAATAATTTTTCATTTTCACAGCTCAGTTGTATCAAAATTGGTGAAACCCCGGGGGGTTTGAAATGTACTCTATACCCCTAGATGAATTCCCTGAGGGGTGTAGTTTGCAAAATGGGGTCACTTGTGGGGGGGTTCCACTGTATGGGTGTTTCGGGGGTCATTCAACCAGAATCTGTGCTGCAAAATCCAAAAATCACTCCTTCCCTTCTGAGTCCTGCCATGCACCCAACTGGTATTTTTTGGTCACATGTGAGGCATTGCCGTACCCGGGAGAAATTGGGGCACAGATTTTGGGGTGCTTTGTCTCCTTCATTCCTTGTGAAAATGAAAAATTTTGAGCCAGATCTGCATTTTTGTGTAAAAAAATTTAATTTTTTACACAAAAATGCAGTTCTGGCTCAAAATTTTTAATTTTCACAAGGAATGAAGGAGACAAAGCACCCCAAAATCTGTGCCCCAATTTCTCCCGGGTACGGCAATGCCTCACATGTGACCAAAAAATACCAGTTGGGTGCATGGCAGGACTCAGAAGGGAAGGAGTGATTTTTGGTGGTGGAATGAATGGCGGGTGCTATGTCGCATTAGCAAGACCCCCGAAGCACCAATACAGTGGAACCCCCCCACAAGTGACCCCATTTTGGTCACCAGCTTTGGGAGGGGGGCTGGCGCTGCGGCTGGCGGGGGGGTGGGAGGGGTGCTGGCGCTGCGGCAGCCGGGTGGGTGGGAGGGAGGGGGGCTGCCGGGTGGGAGGGGGGGGGGGGCTGGCGATCGTTGGTGATCGGTGCGGTATACGCACACACACACACACACACACACACACACACACATATATATATATATATATATATATATATATATGTGTGTATATATATATATATATATATATATATATACATATATATACATATATATACACACACATATATATATATATATATATATATATATGTGTGTGTATATATATATATATATATATACACACATTTGCACATTTTTTAATTTTAATTTATTTTTAACTTTTCCAGCAGCAGCATGATGCTGCTGCTGCTGCTGCTGCTGCGGGGGGGAGGGGGGAGGAGGGGAGCGCAGCGTGCGCTCCGGACGTAGCGGTGGAGCCGCTGGAGCTGCTGCTGCTGCCGGGTGAGTGCCCGGCGGGTGGGAGGGGGGTGCTGCCGCTCGGTGGTGATCGGTGCTGCACCGATCACCACCGATCCCTGTGTTACCGAGCGGCTTAGCCGCCGGTAACACAGGAAACGCTGTGAATGGCTGTTCAGATTTGAACAGCCAATCACAGCGATCGCCGACCGGGGGGGGCACCCCTGCCCCCCCTGGGCGGCGAGGGGGGATGTCTGCTGTCAGGGACAGCAGACATCACCTAACTGTCACTGCGTCTCTAGACGCAGTGACAGTTACAAACCATGACGTACATTTATGCCATGTGTCGGGAAGTACTTCCCGACCATGACGTAAATGTACGTCAAATGTCGGGAAGGGGTTAAGCAAAAAAAGTCAGGGTAATGGTTCAGAATGAGAGATTGTGATCAGTATCTCTCATTCTGTACACACAGAGAGATTTGCAGTCATTTGCTAAGCAATCTGACTAGATTGTGACTGCATGCACTGACTTAGTTAGCAAGAGATATTAAATCTCTCGGAGCATACACACAGAGAGATCTGTGCTTACTTTCTAAGCAATCTAGTCAGATTGCTTAGAAAATAGCACAAATTTGCTCCGTGTGTACACCCCTTTAGGAGTGTGTATTTACTAAACAGTATCATCTCAAATCCAGCAATTACTTTTACAGTATTTCAAATAATGATCCTCTTATTGCCTTAACAGTACTGTATTGTGTTTTTATTCCTTCAAGTAAAAACACAGATTTTCAAAGCTTCCATCTATAAATAAAGTGCCTACCTCAGCTGGTGAAAGTACTCAGAGCTCATATCAAGTGGGTTTGTAATGCAAATGTTTTATAAACAATGTTATGATGGCCTACACCTATATTAGAGGTTTCTGTTGCTGACATTTATGAGGGGGACGACATTTGTTTTCCTTCTGATATATACAGCACATTCACTTTTAACTAGGGGTGAACAGGTTCGGATTTCCGAAATCCGAATACCGACAAACACCCCAGATCCGAGCACTGTTCGGGGATTCCCACCAGCCTCTGGTCGCTGTACACGCCAAAACGTAATCATTCCGCCGTCGGGTCACGTGAGATCCGACTCGATATTGTCCCGTGCTGTCGGCGCCATCTTCACTCTGGCATTGCAGACATTGTGACATCTTCACTCTGGCATTGCAGACATTGTGACATCTTCACTCTGGCATTGTAGTCCAGGTCTTCTTAAAGTTGTGCCTTGCACAAACTACAGTGGCACAACTGAAACATTGCATCTTTTTCCGCCAATATACTACATGATTTTCCTAGTATTGCCCAGTTGTTACTGTTGTTCCAACTGTAATGCACAACGGAATATGCTGCACTATATAAGAAACTGGAAATAATAATAAATGGACTGTCTGACATGCCTACTTGGATACTGTCGCTGAAGAAATAAATAATCCTCCACCATTCTATCAATGGAGACAGCATCATATGCAGTGACAGTAGACATGTCCATCATTGTAGCGGGTGTGTTTTGAAAATGTAGTTTGTTCCTGCAGTTGGAAGAAGGAGATGTTGCCATGTCTTGTTCTGCTTGAGCTGACAATTTTCTCACCAACAGCTCTTTGTGCGTCTGCAGATTTGTGAGACCATCAGAAACAAAGATACAGGTTTACAATACCTGGGCTTAAGTATTGGCCAACATTCGGGCTGCCGAAAGCATCTAGCATTGCGTACAATGATACATGTGGTATGGGAATATGGATAATTAGCTCCACTTTGTTAGGACACAAATGACACTTTTTTATATGTCCCTTGTATAGTCTGGAAATTGCTTGTCTAGTGGAGTTGAAACCATAGTGGGCACACAATACGTCAATCAACTTTGTAAATCCCACTGCACTAATGGCGGATACTGGACGCACGTCTAACAGCACCATGGTTGCTATGGCCTCAGTAATCTGCTTTGCGACTGGGTGACTGCTGTCATAGTTCATCTTCCTTGTAAAACTAAATAGTAATCCAAACAGAATTATTTTCCCAACAAGTTTAGTTACCATACAGGTTTGAGTGGCGGGCTAGTCATGAGCCTTTCACGGGCCGTCTGTTGCCCACCACTGGCTTAGATCCACATATACAGTAAATGTGGTATAAGAAGCTGGTACACTAGGCATGTGCAGCAGCTCTGCTCTGTCCCTTACACTGTATGATACGGTTACAGCTCGATTGATCATATAATGTACCAGTGGTATTGTCATTATTTAAAGCACTTGCCAGGAGGAGGGGTTTTTTCAGTCAACCAGAAACCCCCCCTGCGTTTGCCTATGAAATGGGCAGGATGGAGGCAAAGTCAGATCCGCAAAGCTGTGTGCGCTTATGCAATAAACTACTCTAAAATGTCTTAATGCTACTTTCTGGTGTTTCAGGTCCAGAAGACATCTTTTTAAGATGCCTACACTAAGGGGGTTATTCTAGTTCACTCCTTCTGGCAAATTCCTTCTTAGATGGACAAAACCATGTGCACTGCAGGTGGGGTAGATGTAACCCCCTAAGCAGTTGTGTAGCTAGGGTGTCGCAGCCCTAGCGATCGCGGGGGGAGCCGGTGCCACGGGGGCGCAGGGTCATGGTGCAGTGACTTGTGGGAGGCAGGATAATTGCTGTGACTGCTCTCCGGCCGCTACTGCGCCTGCTGTCAGTGTAGAGCAGCGGCGCCGGCAGCAGTGAGAGAGCTTCCGTCGGTACTGCTGAGAGCAGCAGCAGCAGGGGAAGTCCCACTCCCTGCACCTTACTCTCCTTCTCTCTCTCTCTCTGTGGTGCCGAGCTCCTCCCCCCTCATGAACTCAGCACAGGGACAGGAGGACAGCATGCTGAATAGATGTGCAGTGGCGTAACTAGATTCATGTGGGCCCCATAGCAATAGTTTGTAAGGGCCCTTATTCATCACCTAATGCTAAAAAATGTATATAGCACATGATACTTTGACAGGCAAAGTGGGCCCCTCTCAGCTCTGGGCCCCATAGCAGCGGCACCCACTGCACCTATGGTAGTTACGCTCTTGGGTGTGCCCCTGATTGGAGGAGCTCATCTGATCCCTGGGACACGGAGGATCTGACAGCATGGACCTGCCTGTGAGTATTCCCTCTGCTTCCACTGTAGCTCCTGACACTCCCTGCAGTCTCTCTCTCTCTCACCCTCCCTGCCCAGCATCTGCCCACCATGTCTCCACACCCTGCCCACAATCTGTCCATCCTTTCTCTAACCAGTATATCTCTCCTCTCCCTGCCCAGTATCTTTCCCCACACTCCCTGCCCACCATCTGTTCCCCCTTTCTCTGCCCAGCATATCTCTCCTCTCCCTGATCAGTATCTGTCCCCTCTCTCCCTGCCCAGTACCTGTCCCCCCTCTCCATGCCCACCATCTGTCCCCACACTACAGTGGCGTAGCTTGGTTTGGGGCGCCCCCCTGCGTTAATGGGGGGGCGCCTCCCCCTCCCCTCCCCGCCAGCCTCCCCCCGGCCGCTGGTGCCCCCCCCCCCATCGCCGCAAGCTTACCTGTCTGCGTGTGCCGGCTCCCCTCCTGGCTTCAATGAATAATTCTATGCAGACTGACCACGACAAAATGGCCGCCCCCATACCGCAGACAGTTTCAGAGAACAGTCTGCTTTTTTTGGGGCGGCCATTTTATCGTGGTCCATCTCCATATAATTGATTGAAGCCAGGAGGGGAGCCGGGACGTGCAGCCAGGTAAGCCTGCAGGGGATGGGGGGCGGGGGCATTACTATAGCACCTCAGCCCCCCCGGCGCCCCCACATGCACAGCGCCCCCCGCGACCGCGGGGGCTGCGGTGCTATAGTTACGCCCCTGCCGCACTACCTGCCCGCCATCTGTCCCCGCTTTCTCGGCCCAGCATATCTCTCTTCTCCCTGATCAGTATCTGTCCCCCATCTACCTGCCCAAAATCTCTAGTTACGTCACTGCCCCTCCGTGTAAGATGGAAACTTTACATTATAACCGTTTGTTTGCATTCATTGGTGTCAATAGACTGATATAAGTCAACTTCATTTTAGTATTTAGTATTTTAGTATTTAAGATTTTTCAGGTCCTCCTAGACAACTTAAAGATACTTTATCTTTTTCAAACGCTATTTTCACCTTTGCTGTCTTCAATGCAAAATTCAATAAAAACCTATTCCCTCCTATCGTACCACTTTGCAGATGCTGACTGCATGTTGATGCGGTTCTCCTGGCTCTCCGCACACGCTCCATGCTGCTTTTCTCTCCATGTCCACTGCATGCTGCTCGGGGCCCAGTTTTGAAAACTTCCATCCTGTCTGTCACTGAAATGCGCTAAACATTTAATAACTGAGAAAAATGGATGAAATATCATAATAATTGAATACAAACAATAACAAGAAAAATACACTAAAAATAAATTGATTAAAAAGTTATAAGGTGCTTTAAATGGGAGGTTTATTCACCGACATCAAGTTGTCCCAAACGATGATGTTGTCTGTTGAGGTGGCTTGCCTCTGTGGGGAAGAGATTCGCTGTATGGTGTCAGTAAGCTGATTTTAAATCTCCTTCTCCTGGTGCCACTGGTGAAGTTAATGTTGTTCCTGGATGGTCTCTCCACAGCGGTACCACTGTATTTTTTACAGATGGAGTCTCTTTCAGTGGTGGGTATCAGGTGGTAAAACGCCTTTCCATCTGACACATTTCGATGTAAGGTTACAGATTTTTCAAGGTGTTACCGGACACTGCATGTCCTGTTTATGTAGGACAGTTTCATCTTGCACCTCTTTTTTTGGTGGGGGTCCAAAACAAATGAATAATTTCAGCCAATTATTTTCAGTTGTAGCAGACCCTTGTCGCCAAAATGATTGGTTTGTTAAACTGTGCATGTCCTGTACAACTTAAGGGTGGGCAGTAGGACCCAAGGACAATTCCATCTTGCACCTATTTTTTTGCATTATGTGCTCTCTGGAGCATTTTTGGCAACGGTTTTTCAAACTGCCATCCTGTTTGCCACTGCAGTGACACTACTAGATGTGCCACATGTTTGTGCCACCCACTTGTGTCGCTTAGCATAGTCATCCAGCTACCTTGGTGCAACCTTGTGAGGTGTTCAGGATAGACTAGAAATAAGTGGAAATTAATTATTGAGGTTAATAATAGTGTAGGAGCAACAAAAAACCCAATTTCTGTGATAGTCTTTATGGTTTTTTTCCAGATCCAAAACACAAAATACGAGAAGGGTGGTGTTTTGGAACAGAAGGGAAAGTATCTTATGCAAAAATGAAATTTCACTCCTTGGGCAGAGGTATTCGAATGGGATTTAAGGAATGGAATTTAATCACTTATGGGATCTTCAGGGGCAATATACAATGCACTATGTTTTACCCAATTCTGGAAGGTGGAATTAAGTACAGTATATATCTCATTTCCGGATATATTTTTCTGTCATTGATTAATTCAGTCGTTTTGTTTTTCAATGTGTGATGCATCCTTGATTTCTTTGTGCTGTAAAAGCTGCCTTTTCGTTTCCATGAGACAGTAAATATGGTTGGATAACTCTGCTGGTTAGATAACAATTACACTTTTATTATTAAGAATATTGTGTTTCTCCTGCTCCTTATAACAGATGTCACTAGTACTATAAACAAATCCTGAAAGTAGCACTCAGCACTGCTCAGCTATTCAGCGGCTCATTGCTAATAACACAGTTTAATCTTGTATTATGCGTTTTTCTACTCACAATATTTGTGAGGTCTTTAATCATTCAGCCTCTTTGGGTAAATTTGTTATCTACACATTTTTGTTCTGTTTGCTCTCTTCTTATTTCCTCATCACTTAGACCTTGAAACCTTTCTCAAACTGGCAATTTGCTCTGAGCAGAGAGACTAGAAAATGGCTTTTTAGAATTTACTGTGACGCCAGAGCCATTCTGGCGATTATTTTGCATTGCCAGCAGCTGTGAAGAAAAGTGTTCTGTCAATGTATACAATAGAACGCTACAAAAATGGGCTATTAGCTTTATTTCACTATCTGTACATAAAGTAATAATAACTTGCTATATAATGCACTAGGCAAGAGATAAAGGGGGCTTTACCTAGCAAGACAAGAGAGATCAGTACAAATATGTCAGCCTCTATATTTGTAGAGGCTGACATATTTGTACTGATCTCTCAGTACAAAGAGAGATCAGTACAAATCTCTTCATGAATTCTTAACTATGTAGACTATTAACCCCTTCCCGACATTTGACGTATATATACGTCATGGCCGGGAAGTACTTCCCGACACATGACGTATATATACGTCATGACTTCAAACTGTCACTGCGTCTAGAGACGCAGTGACAGAGGGACGATGTCTGCTGTCCCTGACAGCAGACATGTCCCTGCATGCCCAGGGGGGGCTGCGATGCCGCCCCCCCCCCCCCGTCGGCGATCGCTGTGATTGGCTGTTCAGTGTGAACAGCCATTCACAGCGTTTTCTGTGTCACCGGCGAATAACGTTCGCCGGTGACGCGGGATCGGAGGTGATTGGTGCTGTAAAGTACAGCACCAATCACCGCGGGGTGTAAGGGTGACACTGGTGTCACCCCACCTCACCCCGCCCGCCCCCAAAGGCCAGGATTGGTTCGTCGGACCGACGGACCAATCACAGCCATGGAGGGGGGTTTAAACTAACGGTGACTGCACTGCAGACGCCATTCCGGTCTGGAATAGCGTGCAGTGCGGTCACCGTGCCCAGCTGTCGCCATTTACTGACCAGAACCTTGCTAAATACTTACCTGATCACTGCCTGGATCTTGCTTCCTCTTGTGACATCCTGTGCTGTGTTGTGCTGTGTTGTGCTGCTGCGAGTTATTAGATAGAGAGATAGAGAGAGAGAGATAGAGAGAGATAGAGAGGCCTAGTGACAGAGAGTGCTATATTTTGTGCTGCTGCAGTGTAATAGAGTTATAGATAGAGAGATAGAGAGAGATAGAGAGAGATAGAGAGAGATAGAGAGATAGTGACAGATTGTGCTATATATTTTTAATATAACTGACTGCTGCCCCCCCTTTTGTGCTGATCAGTATAAATTAACTGATCAGCAACTTTTTGGGGGCGCAGGTTTTTTTATATATATATATATACCTGTCAGTGCTGCTGCTGCAGTGTCATAGAGTGATAGATAGTGAGAGATAGAGAGAGATAGTGACAGAGAGTGATAGAGACTGCTATATTTTGTGTCTGCTGCCCCCCTTTTGTGCACCCCCAGCAACTTTTTGGGGGTGCAGGGGTTATTTTTCATATATATAACTGTCAGTGCTGCTGCTGCAGTGTCATAGAGTGATAGATAGTGAGAGATAGAGAGATAGAGAGAGATAGTGACAGAGAGTGATAGAGAGTGCTAAATTTTGTGTCTGCTGCCCCGCCTTTTGTGCTGATCACTATATCTGAGGTGATCAGCAACTTTTTGGGGGTGCAGAGGGTTTCTTTTTTTATATATACCTGCCAGTTGCACTGTCAGTTGCACCAAAGGTTGTGCACCTGCTGCCCCTCACTGGTAATCAGTGTCGCATCACTGATCACCTTTTTTTTTTTTGTGGGTGCTGTGGGGTCTTTTTTTAATTTTTTTTTTACACACACTGTGATTTTGTGGGTGTCCTGTGGCCACTGTGCGCTGATCAGTGACGTACATCACTGATCATCTTTTTCGGCACAGGGTTGATCTATTTTTTTTTTTTTTTGATCAAATTCCTGTTGCCTTTGAGCGCTGTTCAGTGACGGACGTTACTGACCAACATCTGTGCTCAATTTTTGGCGCAGGACCTTTTTTTTTTTTTTTTTAACCCCTTCAATTTTTTTTTTTAACCCCTTCAATTTTTTTTTTTTTTAACCCCTTCCATTTTTTTTTTTGTATAAAGTATTTTTTTTTCTGCACTACATACACACTACACACTACATACCCCCCGGGTTGAAATAAAGTTTTTACCCCGCCTACACTATACACGTGTTGAAACATTTCACTACCAGTAACACAAAAATAAAAATGTCATCCCAAATGTCATCCCAAATGTCATCCCAAATGTCATCCCAGTCATCCAGAAGAATGTATTCAGCGGAGGAGGCATATGCCATGCTTGCCTCTGACTCTGACACAGCCAGTGATGCAAGCGGGGAATTTGAAGGATTCGTCTTAAGCTCCTCTTCCTCCTCTGGTGATGAGGGACCCCCTCAAAGACGCCCCCGTAGAGCAGCTGAGACCCACCCCCCAATAATTGATCTCGTATGGACCCCACCACCAGACAATTTTGAGCCCCAGGTTCCTGAGTTTTTGGCCATGCCAGGAATCCAATTTGATTCCACAGGTCTCAGAGAAATTGACTTTTTCAAATTATTTTTCTCTGATGATTTTATAAATTTAATGGTGGACCAAACTAATTTATATGCCCAGCAGTTTATTGCTCAAAACCCCACGTCATCATTTGCTAGGTGGACCCCTGTAGATGCAGTAGAGATGATGACGTTTTGGGGTCTGGTGTTTCATATGGGCATAGTAAAAAAGCCAGAAATTAGGCAATATTGGAGTACAGATGTTCTGTACAGCACCCCATTTTACCGTATGGCCATGCCCCGGGCTCGATTTGAGACGATCCTTAAATTTTTGCATTACAACGATAATGCACAGTGCCCACCCAGAGATGATCCCACCTTTGACCGGCTATTCAAAGTCAGGCCGGTCATTGATCATTTCAGTGCCAAATTTGAAGAGATGTACATCCCAGATAAATTCATTTGCATAGACGAGTCCCTTATACATTTTAAAGGAAGGGTTAAATTCCGCCAGTACCTTCCCAGTAAGAGGGCAAGGTATGGCATAAAAATGTATAAGCTGTGTGAAAGCACCTCAGGGTACACTCACAGGTTTAGGGTATATGAAGGGAAGGATTCAAGAATTGAACCGCCAGAATGCCCCCCCTCCCTCGTAGGTGTTAGTGGAAAAATTGTCTGGGATTTAGTGCACCCCTTCCTGGATAAAGGTTATCACCTCTATGTGGATAACTTTTACACTAGCATCCCCCTGTTTAAGGCCCTTGGTTCAAGAGGTACAGCAGCTTGCGGTACTGTGCGCAAGAACCAAAGAGGCCTCCCAAAAACGCACATTGCCCAAGTAATGAGAAGGGGTGAAAGCAGGGGAATATGCACCAAAAATATGTTGTTGGTCAAATATAAGGACAAGAGGGATGTCCTTATACTGACAACAATTCACGGAGACAGTACCACCTCCGTCCCTGTACGAGGTACCAGTACCCACACCTCAAAACCTAATTGTATCCTGGATTACAATAGGTACATGGGCGGAGTGGATCTTTCAGATCAGGTACTGAAGCCGTACAGTGCCCTGCGGAAAACAAAAATCTGGTACAAGAAGCTGGCCGTGTATATCATCCAGATGGCACTGTATAACGCTTACGTGCTATTCCGTTCTACCGGCCAGAGGGGGACATTTATGCACTTTTAAGAGGAAGTCATAAAGGGCCTAGTATTTGGGAACCAGCAGGCAGAGGGCCCCAGTACTTCTAGTACTGGCCCCCGTATTGTACCAGGGCAGCATTTTCCGAACGAAATCCCCTCCACTGCAAGAAAGGGCAGGACACAAAAAAGGTGCAAAGTTTGCTATAAAAAGGGAATAAGAAAGGAAACTATTTTCCACTGTGAAACTTGCCCCGACAAACCCGGCCTATGTATAAAGGAGTGTTTTAAAATATACCACACATCTATGGATTATTAGGTTCATCATTTCACCGTGCTTCGGGGGTCTTGCTAATGCCACATAGCACCCACCAACATTCCACCAGAATCTGAGCTGCAAAATCCAAAAATCACTCCTTCCCTTCTGAGTCCTGCCATGCACCCAACTGGTATTTTTTGGTCACATATGAGGCATTGCCATACTCGGGAGAAATTGGGGCACAGATTTTGGGGTGCTTTTTCTCCTTCATACCTTATGAAAATGAAAAATTTTGAGCCAGAACTGCATTTTTGTGTAAAAAAATGTAATTTTTCATTTTCACTGCCCAGTTGTACCACAATTGGTGAAACCCCTGGGGGTTTGAAATGTACACTATACCCCTAGATGAATTCCCTGAGGGGTGTAGTTTGCAAAATGGGGTCACTTGTGGGGGGGTTCCACTGTATTGGTGCTTTGGGGGTCTTGCTAATGCGACATAGCACTCACCAACATTCCACCAGAATTTGTGCTGCAAAATCCAAATATCACTCCTTCCCTTCTGAGTCCTGCCACTTTTTGGTCACACATGAGGCATTGCCGTACCCGGGAGAAATTGGGGCACAGATTTTGGGGTGCTTTTTCTCCTTCATACCTTCTGAAAATGAAAAATTTTGAGCCAGAACTGCATTTTTGTGTAAAAAAATGTAATTTTTCATTTTCACTGCCCAGTTGTATCAAAATTGGTGAAACCCCTGGGGGTTTGAAATGTACACTATACCCCTAGATGAATTCCCTGAGGGGTGTAGTTTGCAAAATGGGGTCACTTGTGGGGTGGTTCCACTGTATTGGTGCTTTGGTGGTCTTGCTAATGCGACATAGCACCCACCAACATTCCACCACCAAAAATCACTCCTTCCCTTCTGAGTCCTGCCATGCACCCAACTGGTATTTTTTGGTCACATATGAGGCATTGCCATACTCGGGAGAAATTGGGGCACAGATTTTGGGGTGCTTTTTCTCCTTTATACCTTATTAAATTGAAAAATTTTGAGCCAGAACTGCATTTTTGTGTAAAGAAATGTAATTTTTCATTTTCACTGCCCAGTTGTATCAAAATTGGTGAAACCCCTGGGGGTTTGAAATGTACACTATACCCCTAGATGAATTCCCTGAGGGGTGTAGTTTGCAAAATGGGGTCACTTGTGGGGGGGTTCCACTGTATTGGTGCTTGGGGGGTCTTGCTAATGCAACATAGCACCCACCAACATTCCACCAGAATCTGAGCTGCAAAATCCAAAAATCACTCCTTCCTTTCTGAGTCCTGCCATGCACCCAAATGGTATTTTTTGGTCACATGTGAGGCATTGCCGTACTCGGGAGAAATTGGGGCACAGATTTTGGGGTGCTTTGTCGCCTTCATTCCTTGTGAAAATGAAAAATTTTTAGCCAGAACTGCATTTTTGTGTAAAAAATGTAATTTTGCATTTGCACAGCCCAGTTGTATCAAAATTGGTGAAACCCCTGGGGGTTTGAAATGTACACTATACCCCTAGATGAATTCCCTGAGGGTGTAGTTTGCAAAATGGGGTCACTTGTGGGGGGTTCCACTGTATTGGTGCTTGGGGGGTCTTGCTAATGCGACATAGCACCCACCAAAATTCCACCAGAATCTGAGCTGCAAAATCCAAAAATCACTCCTTCCCTTCTGAGTCCTGCCATGCACCCAAATGGTATTTTTTGGTCACATGTGAGGCAGTGCCGTACTCGGGAGAAATTGGGGCACAGATTTTGGGGTGCTTTTTCTCCTTCATACCTTCTGAAAATGAAAAATTTTGAGCCAGAACTGCATTTTTGTGTAAAAAAATGTAATTTTTCATTTTCACTGCTCAGTTGTATCAAAATTGGTGAAACCCCTGGGGGTTTGAAATGTACACTATACCCCTAGATGAATTCCCTGAGGGGTGTAGTTTGCAAAATGGGGTCACTTGTGGGGGGTTCCACTGTATTGGTGCTTTGGGGGTCTTGCTAATGCGACATAGCACCCACCAACATTCCACCACCAAAAATCACTCCTTCCCTTCTGAGTCCTGCCATGCCCCCAACTGGTATTTTTTGGTCACATATGAGGCATTGCCATACTCGGGAGAAATTGGGCACAGATTTTGGGGTGCTTTTTCTCCTTCTTACCTTATGAAAATGAAAAATTTTGAGCCAGAACTGCATTTTTGTGTAAAAAAATGTAATTTTTCATTTTCACTGCCCAGTTGTATCAAAATTGGTGAAACCCCTGGGGGTTTGAAATGTACACTATACCCCTAGATGAATTCCCTGAGGGGTGTAGTTTGCAAAATGGGGTCACTTGTGGGGGGGTTCCACTGTATTGGTGCTTGGGGGGTCTTGCTAATGCAACATAGCACCCACCAACATTCCACCAGAATCTGAGCTGCAAAATCCAAAAATCACTCCTTCCTTTCTGAGTCCTGCCATGCACCCAAATGGTATTTTTTGGTCACATGTGAGGCATTGCCGTACTCGGGAGAAATTGGGGCACAGATTTTGGGGTGCTTTGTCTCCTTCATTCCTTGTGAAAATGAAAAATTTTGAGCCAGAACTGCATTTTTGTGTAAAAAATGTAATTTTGCATTTGCACAGCCCAGTTGTATCAAAATTGGTGAAACCCCTGGGGGTTTGAAATGTACACTATACCCCTAGATGAATTCCCTGAGGGGTGTAGTTTGCAAAATGGGGTCACTTGTGGGGGGGTTCCACTGTATTGGTGCTTGGGGGGTCTTGCTAATACGACATAGCACCCACCAAAATTCCACCAGAATCTGAGCTGCAAAATCCAAAAATCACTCCTTCCCTTCTGAGTCCTGCCATGCACCCAAATGGTATTTTTTGGTCACATGTGAGGCATTGCCGTACTCGGGAGAAATTGGGGCACAGATTTTGGGGTGCTTTTTCTCCTTCATACCTTCTGAAAATGAAAAATTTTGAGCCAGAACTGCATTTTTGTGTAAAAAAATGTAATTTTTCATTTTCACTGCCCAGTTGTATCAAAATTGGTGAAACCCCTGGGGGTTTGAAATGTACACTATACCCCTAGATGAATTCCCTGAGGGGTGTAGTTTGCAAAATGGGGTCACTTGTGGGGGGGTTCCACTGTATTGGTGCTTTGGGGGTCTTGCTAATGCGACATAGCACCCACCAACATTCCACCACCAAAAATCACTCCTTCCCTTCTGAGTCCTGCCATGCACCCAACTGGTATTTTTTGGTCACATATGAGGCATTGCCATACTCGGGAGAAATTGGGGCACAGATTTTGGGGTGCTTTTTCTCCTTCATACCTTCTGAAAATGAAAAATTTTGAGCCAGAACTGCATTTTTGTGTAAAAAAATGTAATTTTTCATTTTCACTGCCCAGTTGTATCAAAATTGGTGAAACCCCTGGGGGTTTGAAATGTACACTATACCCCTAGATGAATTCCCTGAGGGGTGTAGTTTGCAAAATGGGGTCACTTGTGGGGGGTTCCACTGTATTGGTGCTTGGGGGGTCTTGCTAATGCAACATAGCACCCACCAACATTCCACCAGAATCTGAGCTGCAAAATCCAAAAATCACTCCTTCCTTTCTGAGTCCTGCCATGCACCCAAATGGTATTTTTTGGTCACATGTGAGGCATTGCCGTACTCGGGAGAAATTGGGGCACAGATTTTGGGGTGCTTTTTCTCCTTCATACCTTCTGAAAATGAAAAATTTTGAGACAGAACTGCATTTTTGTGTAAAAAATTTAATTTTTCATTTTCACTGCCCAGTTGTACCACAATTGGTGAAACCCCTGGGGGTTTGAAATGTACACTATACCCCTAGATGAATTCCCTGAGGGGTGTAGTTTGCAAAATGGGGTCACTTGTGGGGGGGTTCCTAAATTTTAGCATCTTATGGTGCCTAGAAACCTACATGGTGCCTAAAAAATAATCTCATAAAAAGGAGGCTCCAAAATCAAGTAGGTGCTCCTTCTATTATGAAGCCTGTGGTTTGGTCAACGTGCACACTAGGGCCACATATAGGATATTTATGAAAACAAAAGAATTGGGGGAATCAATTTTTAGCCACATTTCTCTTGTAAAATGTACTGTGTTCCTTAGAAAAATGTATTAAAATTGCAAATCTGCAAAAAAAATGAAATTTTGAAATTTCACCTACACTTTGTTTTAATTCCTGTGAAACACCTAAAGGGTTAACAAACTTCCAAAATGCTGTTTTGAATATTGTGAGGGGTGCAGTTTTTGAAATGGTATCATTTATGGGGGTGTCTCACATACAAGTCCCTCAAAGTCACATCAGAACTGAACTGGTCCCTAAAAAAATCAGTGTTTGAAATTTTCTTGAAAATTTGAGAATTTGCTATTCATATTGTAAGCCTCCTAGTGTCCAAAAAAATTAAAAGGAAGTTGAAATAATGATGGAAACATAAAGTAGACATATGGTCTATGTTAGTTATTAACTATTTTGAGTGGTATGATTATTTGTCTCACAAGCAGAAAATTTAACATTTTGCAAATTGCTAAATTTTCCATTTTTTTACGACATTTTGGTATTTTTCACAAAAAAACACAGACTGTATCGACCCAAATTTACCACTAATTTGAAGTACAATGTGTCACGAAAAAACAATCTCAAAATCACTGGGATAAGTAAAGGCAAAAAAAAGTTATCCCCACTTAAGTGATACATGTCAGATTTGAAAAAAAGGGCTCTGTCAGGAACGCAAAAACTGGCTCTGTCAGGAAGGGGTTAAAGCAATGTAGTTTGTGGACACTATTAAATGTTACTAATCGATATGATGGAAGGAACAGAGGAATCTTTGTCCTGGGTTCAGTAATTGTACTCTGGTTGTCAAATGAATTGTTATCAGTGCCTGATTAACCAATTGGATGATTAGGCTGCAGCTAAGGGCACCAGGATGGGTGGTTGAGGAATACAATTCAAGGTGCTCATACAGTAGGGTTATTTTATTTATTTACATTTTCTTATACAGCAGATTCCGCAGCGCTTTACAATAGTAGACAGTGATAAAACAAACTGGGTAACAACAGACAGACTTGGAGGTAGGAGAACCCTGCTGCCACCTCATCCCATATAATTCCAGACACATATTAATTACACAGGTTCTGTGGCTGGCTGACTTCAAGACTCCATTTCAACTGTTTTTTTTTAAACAGCCACAGAACCTGTGTAAATAATATGTGTCCGGAATTAAAGGGATAAGGTGGTAACCCATACACTGTGCAAGGGTGCTGTGTGATGTGCACTCCCGTGGGCATCCCATTGCACAGCACATAAAGGGCGGGATGTTCTAACATCCATCGCCCTACGTCGCTCCCCTTTGCATTCTTAATAATCGCTAACATATGCGATTATTAACACAAGGGACAGCTTTTGCGATGAAAGCTGTCCCTTGCGATGCAGCTCTGATGGCCGCTGGGCATGCTGGGAGGAATCCGTGATAGATCCCTCACACAGCGTTGTGGTAAGATGCCCATAGGCTTTTGCAGGGAATCGCCAGATTTAACACTAAAACAAAAGAAAGCACACTGTGTTGAACTAATTGAAATTGATTCACTTTAAACCCAATTCATAAAATAATTTTTGCTTAAAAACATACATAAAATCAGCTTTTACTAAACCAGATCATTATGCAATAATAAGAAAATATCAATCAATTAAATAATGTCCAACAATATCCACTTAACTCCTGATATTACTGAAAAACCTTTGGGTATCTCAGTATTGATATTGTAGGAAATGATATATGTCAGGGGAGCTCCCAATTTACTTAAATATCCAAAATAGTCCTCGGATTTTCAATATAAGAAGTAGTAAGTTATATTACAGACTTATGTAGATTTTGAGTGCGGTGATAATTGCTGCTGGTCCGTTTGCTTCTACCGGCGTTGCTCCGATGTGTGGGAATCCGGAGCCAGGAGCAGACTCAGCAGTTCCAGAGGAGGTGGCTGGTCCGCTAACAACCAGTGTGGCTCCGATGGTGAGGGAGCTGGCACTGGGAGCGGGTTGTGCCACAAGTTGTAGATATCTCACAGACGCCAAGGTGGAATTGGAAGTCAATCATCACACCACTCTCAGCCGCTGCCGTAGCCGCTGCAAGTCTCTTGCCTGCGTGATCAATACAGCGTGTATTTCCAAGTAGTAGGGGCCATCCAAAAGTTGGTTGGAGCAATGTGGATAAATTGAAGGCTGATTAAAGTATCTTGACGCGTCCAAAACAATCCTGACGGTTTCCTCAGAAGATGTAGTATAGTATTTTTCAATCACCAGATTCTGCTGACTTTTCCCTCTGCAGTGCTGGAGACTGTGGAGGGGGGTTAGAGAATACAAAAATGTGGTAAAAACCCTGACAACAGGGTTTTTACCATATTTCTGGGTTAGTGCATCCCGCCCAAAGTCTCTGCAGCCCATGCTTTCTTAACTAAATCCTGATCGCAATGCACGCAAATCGCATTGCACGCAAATCGCATGCAATGCGAAGCGATCTAGTTCAATATTGTACCTTGTATGGGCACCTTTAGACCTAATATATTCCATGCTTGTTAGCTATTAACCGTTCCGATGTACAGTGGGAGGTACAGTTCTTATGGTGACTACCAGATGGCTTTGGCAATGTAACTTACTGATGGAACCATTATTTTATGTACACTGTGCTGCTGCATCAGCTGGGCAGCCTAAAGCCAAAGGGCCTGATGCTCTAAACTTCAAAAGTGATAAAATGGAGAGTGATAAACAACCAACCAATCAGCTCCTAACTTCCATGTCACAGGCTGTGTTTGAAAAAAGTCAGACAGGAGCTGATTGGTTGGTTGTTTATCACTCTCCATTTTATCACTTTTGAAGCTTAGTGCATCTGGCCCATAGTCTCCTTCTCATACCACAAATACTAGCTCTTCCATGCCAGTTGTAAAACCTTTGTTACATGTACAAAGGGGTAGACTAGATGTGCCAAGTGGTTCTTATCTGCCATCAGTTTCTATGGGCAGTATGACTGGTGAGTTCCTGAGTGCCCATGCACATGTGTTTAGCAGCATTACAAGGGAGGCTACATGTGTATTAGCCTAGGGCACCTGAAACCTTTAATCAGGCCCTGATTGTTATTACTGTTTGCGTTGAATTGCATGTAAACAGTGATAAAGAATACATTTATTTATTAACAGTTTCTTATATAGTGCACACATACAGTATTCTGCAGTGCTTTACAGAGAATATTTGAACATTTACATCAGTCACTGCCCCAGCGGAGCATACAATCTATATTCCCTACCACATGTACAGGCACACAGACATTCTAGGGTTAATTAGTTGGGAGCCAATTAGCCTACCAGTATATTTTTGGATTGTGGAAACCAGAGTACCCGGAGGAAACCCACGCAAGTACGGGGAGAATATACAAACTCCGCACAGTTAGGGCCATGGTGGGAATCTAACCCATAACAGTAATGCTAACCATTACACCATCTGTACAAACAGTTGTTTTGAAAAGTGTTTCCTTGTGAAATGAGAGAGCTCTGTGGCATGAAGGCTGCACCATCTTGCTCTTGGTGCGGATTGGCCCACGAGACACCAGGACAGTTTGTTGGTGGGACGATCTTATGTACTATCTGCTGGGCCAGCTTACCGTACCTGCTACACTGCCTCACACTGCCTGCTGACCTGGGCTGGTGGCTGTATTTCTGAGAAGCTGTCATCCTGCCTGCCTGCCTTGCAGGATCTTTGGTAGCCTCTTTGCATCAAATGCTGAGCGGCAGGAGTGGTGGGAGGGGCGGTAGCAGCAGTGCAGGGACCATCTATCAAGGCAGGGCCGGTGCTACCCACTCAGAAGCTCCTGCAAAGGAGGGAGGTGCCATGCTGAAAAGGCGCTCTCTCCCTGCTCTGCTAAAGATGCCTCACTGACACTGCCTGCACGCAGCAGCACATGTTTGACAGTGGGCGGCAGCATAAAGAGCTGTTCCCTGCACCCCGCTGCACTGTGCACAGCAGCACACACACTTCACCCTGTATGTCCATCATCAGAGTACTCCTCCTGCCCCTTCTTCCTCAACGGAAGGACTCTTGTGCTGAGGGTGCCATGCTCAGGCTGTCATACATTAACAGACAGCCGCAGTGCCACCCCCAGTGCTGTAATAACAAACAGCGGTGCCTGATTGTTTCTTCCTGCCCTGGCTCCGTAGTAGTAATCTCCTGCCATCTGCGCAGTGCATTGCCGCCGCTGCCGGGTGCTCGGCTAAATTTTATTACTTATTTTGAATCTGCTCCCGACGGTTGGCTCTCAGCACAACTGAGCCCCGCTGGTTGAAGCGGACGTCGGAAGAATCCAAGCATCATCTACATCTGACCTCGATTATCTGCTCCCGACGGTGGCTCTCAGTACAACTGAGCCCCGCTGGTTGTCAGCGGATAACAGTGAAAATCCCCCCCCCCCCCCGTCTATTCCATCTCCTGTCTAATACGGCCTACACACATGCCGATATTAAGGCATTTTCTAAGCGATTTTGCTTAGTTTGGCAAAGTCACTTAGCAAATGCCCTCACATCGGTGTGTGTGTGGGGGCTATATCGGCAGCCGTGTGCGTCTCAGCGCGTCTTTATCGCTGGCCGAGATTGATGGACAGTGTCCATCAATCTCGGCATCGGCAGTGTTCTCCCACCGGAGAACACTGGCGCTGTCTGCTCGCTTAGCACACAGAGCTGACAGCTCGCTCTGTGTGTGGGCTGTCAGCTCTGTGTGCTATGCTATAGCGCCGCAGCACAGCCCGACCTAGCATAGCTAGGTAGCCCTGCACACATCGGCATGTGTGTAGGGCCCATTAGACCTCACAGAGCCTAGCGGGACTGGTAACTATACATCCTTTGGAATCTGATACTTTTTAATAAAGGCCATTGAATTTAAGGAGCTAGGACGCTCAAGTCTAATACATAGACATTTATACAGAGCTGCTTTACATCAATTTATGGGACCTTATAAATTGGTCATACCAGGGCCGTAACTAGGGGGGGGGGCTAGGGGGTCACGCGCACCGTGCGCTGGAGGCGGGGGGCGCTAGTGTGAGCAGCAGCGGGGAGCTAGCGCCGCAGACATATATCTATGTCTGCGGCGCCGCGGCCACTTCAAAGATGGCCACCGCCATGAAGAAGATAGACAATAGAGGTGCGCTTGACCTCTAGTGTCTGTGATGAACACAGTGCGCCCAGCGATACGCGCTGGGGCTGGACCTGCCCTGCCTGTCTCCTCAATGGCACCATGGGGGAAACTACATCTCCCTCCCCCTGCAGCAGCGCCGTGGAGGAACTGCAGATCTCTTCCTCCACAGCCTCTTGCGCGCTGCTCAGCCAGAGCCTCTCGGTTGCACAGTCTGGATTCCTCCTGCAGCAGGCACCCCCTTCGCCCTGTCCCTGGATCCACTGGCTACCTGGACACCCTGCAGCTCCCCCCACAAATTGGTGAGTGCCCAGGGATTGACCCCCCTGTACCCCCTTCCCCCATGTGTGACACCTTGTCCCCTGTTACCCCCTTCCTCTGTGTCTGTGACCCTATCTGCCCCAATTTCCCTGGTGTCTGATCCCCTCTTCCCCTTATGTGTGTATGTGACACCTTTTACCCAAATAAAAATGTGTAATGGGCATTACGGTGTGTGGTATAAATTGTAATGGGCATTACGGCATGTGATATTATGTGTAAGGGGCATTGCAGTGTGTAATATTATGCGTATGGGCATTAGCGTGTGTGGCATATGTAATGAGCATTACGGTGTGTGTCATTATGTATAATGGGCATCACAGTGTTTGGTATAATGTGTACTGGGCATTATGGTGTGTGCTATAATGTGTACTGGGCATTATGGTGTGTGCTATATTGTGTACTGGGCATAACGGTGTGTGCTATATTGTGTACTGGGCATTATGGTGTGTGCTATAATGTGTACTGGGCATTACGGTTTGTGCTGTAATGTGCTCTGGGCATTACGGTTTGTGGTGTAATGTGCTCTGGGCATTACGGTGTGTGCTGGAATGTGTACTGGGCATTACGGTGTGTTCTATAATGTGAAGTGATACTACTATGTGACCACACCACTTCCCCCCCCCCCCCCCCCCACAAAAAAAAATTGCCCTAAATTTTTAGCGCACTGTCCCTGTTTAATGTCACCCTTCTGCTGTCTGTAAGCACATAAATGGCTTCTGATTAATGTTTTTCTTTCTGTGCAAAACCAAATGCCAAATGTGTGCCTGCTTCTGGGCAAAAAAATAAATAAAAAAATAAATATAAAAAAAAATTTCTTTTGGGGGGGGGGGGGGGGGGGGTTACTAAATGTATGTCTTGCCCCGGGCACCAGAAACCCTAGTTTCAGCCCTGGTCATACTATACATCCCATCATTAATGCTGGATATCGTAATGTACTATTGTTTTTAACTGTGTATTTATGTATGGTTTTGTGTATTATAAATTGTTTTTTTATATCTACATTTATATTATTATTTTTAATACATAATAAATTGTTGGATCAACACAGTGCGCTCTCTATATTTTCTTTTTGTTCTTTCATTGAATTACATTTCATGTGGGAGCAGCATAACTAATTATATACAGCTGTGGTTACTTAAGAAACCAATACTATTGCGCCCGATATACTTTTTGCAAAAGTGTTTTCTTTTATTTTGAATCTGCCTACTGCTGGCTAGTGAGCTCCTGGGCGGCTGCCGCAGCCTGTCAAATGATATGACAGGCAGCGAGCAGCACCAGCAGCATGAAGAGCGGTTCCCCCTTCCCTCACTCACTGTGTGATCCGCCCCTACCCATTCCTCCCTGCACCTGTCAATCAAATGACGAGCAGGCAGCAGCGCCGCCTCCCCTTCCTTCCCTCTTCTTAGTGTGCAGTGCCAGTCCTCAGCACTCGGCCCCCTCTATCTCCTCCCCTCTTCTTCACTCTCCTCCTTCTCTCTCCCCCTCAGTCACGAGAGGGATGTAATGGCCTCCTGCCTATGCAGATAGAAGAAGAGGGCTGCAAAAGATTTTAACAGCAAAGAACAGTGAGTCTTTTATTATAAATGTTTATAACATATCTTTTTAATAATTATGTATTTTTTATATTAATTTGGACACTTTTTAAATAATGGGGTGGGTTATGTGCCTACAACATTTTGCACTGAGAAACAGTTTGCTACACAGTGAAATATTTGCGCAGTATCGGCTGCACCCTGGCTGCACAGCCAAGCTGTGTTGGGTTGTGTGTGATGTCACCCAGCCATCAAAGCCGTCCCCCTGACATGCATGCATTGTCTCGACCGCTCAGGCCATCGGCGACGGGGAGGGTGGGCAGTGACGGGGGCTTGCATGAAATGCTGAGGGTGGACGGCGATGGGGCATCATTGAACACACAAGATGAAAGTAACCAGCGCTATATGGGAATTTTGCTTGTAGCCTTGGAGAACAGGTGGTCTGATTAGCCAAGAAGTAATTAGAACCACACTTACTTTTAAGTTCTTCCACGAGTACACATAGCAGTTTCTTTAAAACCTGTGTTCAATAGTGTCTATATTCCAGAGTGTGGATGGTCTCTGGGGAAAGATACCAGCTGCAACCTTAAAGTGCTTGTTATATATCCAATCCCTTCTGTACAAAGGCGATGGGGCATCGCTTCAGCATTTTATGCGAATGGACGGGAAAAGGCATGCATTTCGGGGGAGGGTGTAGACAGCTGGGTGACATCACACACAACCCAAAACATGGCCGGCTTGTGTCTGGCTTCACAGCTAGGCTGCGCAGCCAGGGTGCAGCTAATACTGCGCAAACATTTCACTGTGTAGCAAACCCCGGTCGCATCTCAGTATGTGTAAGCAAAATGTTGTAGGCACATCACGGGGCGCATACACTCCCACAAACTGGCTGCAACTTGTTGCAATGACAGAGCAGAAGGGCGCAAAATTTTGCGGTTTGCAGGAGGGCGCCCGAGACCCTAGCACCAGCCCTGTATCAAGGGGTGTGGACCATTAGGTCAACCACATGAAGGTTGACATGCATTAGGTCAACCACTGAAGATCAACAGGGCTTAGGTCAACACACTCAATAGGTTGACATGTGTTGGCTACAACTTATCATAGCGGGACGTGGTTGTTGATCCGAGTGAGGCTGCTGTCTTGGAGCGGCCTGTATCGAGAAGCTGGGAGCTTAACTGGCAGAATATAGGACTTACGCATAAACTTGCTTATCGTGAGTGTTGGCAAAACTGCTGGGCAGTTAGACTCTACTCCTTAGTGAGGGAGTGGAGTCTAACTGCCCAGCGGTATTCGCCAGGGACCCCTGCAAGGCGGTTTGGACTTCGCTGCATCTGGAGAGCAGATTGGGAGTACTCACAATAGACAAGACTGTAGAGGCTGGGAGCTTGCTGTGAGTAGTACTTTAAAAAGAAGAGGGAGGTACTCTTTTGCGGAGTGGGCACAACTTTAAGAAATTATTAAAACTTATTATTTATTTATTATTTACATTAATAGTGAAATAAATCACACAACAATTATAATGATGCTAAAAAGTATCACAAAGTATAAAGTTGTAAGTAAACAGTTACAGCTACAGTGACACTGTATCACAAATATAGGTAAGTGTATATGTATATTCTGTGAAACAAATTGTCAAAAATTATATATGACAAATGTATAAAGAATTAAAGCACTGGGATTGTAAAACATTAATTATAGATACTCAAACAATGGAACAGTGTCCAGATTTTAATATATTTTGAAAAATCTGTGAAAATTAAGAAAAATAATAAGGTAAGCAATTAGTATTTGTAATTAAAGCATATACACAAAAACCCAACAGTAGATGAATGTCCCTTATCACATGAAACAGGTCTGTCCACTGATCTGGGATGAGAGAACATCCGTTGGGTGAAGAATATAAGAGAAATAGTGCCTCTAACCCGTGAGTATTATGCTGCTGCTCACTATTTACCGTGCGGCATCGATAGGGAGTGATCGATACACACACGCAGGGAGAACACCTGAAAAGTGATTAAGACAAGATTGGGCAACTCACAGCTAGTGAGTTTATTGTAGGTCACGTAGTGCCTTATTATAGTGAGTCCAGAGAAGAAAGAAAATAAATGGACAGTATTGACCAATTGAGTGTTATGCCCGTGCTGCTGAAGCAGGCTGTCCCGGAAAATTTCAGGGCATAACACTAAAATGAAGGTGTGCACCAGTGGTGCCTGCAGTTGTGCACCACTGGCACATCACCTTTCTGCCGCCATTAGTTCTAGTAATAAGAAGGCGGCAGGCTCAGGGATGTTCAGCGTGGCTAAGGGAGACTCAGGATTTTGGGCGCCCAAGTCCTCCCGAGCGGCCCCGAACATCCCGAGCCTGACAACTATTATGATCGGCGACTGGGGCAGTGGCAGTGCCCAGCAGCTCTGGCATACGATCGCCGGAGCAGAGATGACAGGAAGCAGCAGGAGGGGATGGAGAGACAGGAGGGGAGGGGAGGGGAGGGGGGGCACAGCTCTATGGTAGGTTTTGCTGGGGCTGGACAAACCTGCCCTGTTAGGTTTGTCCTGCCCCAGCAAAACCCACCACTCAAGGGGTTCAAGAAGGGTACCTGGCAGTGTATAGATACACTGCATAGTAGACTGCGGAAGCTTTGGGTTACCGTGGAAGCTAAGGCTGTGTAGGCAGAGGTGCTACTTGTAAATTAGCACTGCATGCAGTGGGACTGTGAATTCAGGGTCAGACGCTTGTTTCAAAACCTTGCTTCATCATTACTATACTATATTCATCATTACTATACATATACTACTTGGAGAACTAAGGAAAGCCGACTTGGTTATGTAGATGTCCAGTGTCGCAGGAGACAAAAGGGCTGATTTACAAAGTAACGACTCTTGGGATGCGGGATAACTGAAATATGCCATCTGGCTAATAAAGGGAATCCGGAACTACCAGAACTCAGGGAAACAGAACAAAACAGAAACACATAAACACAATAGAAACAGTGCCTTTTTCAATGAAAAAACAAGCAAATGATTTTAAAAACTTCCACCGCTGGAGAAAAGAATATGGGACAGTTAACGGTACGATGAGATTAGCCATTGGAGGGGAGATTTGGTGTTGTATCCCAGAAAATCCTGATGTTATAAGTCCTCTCTTTTACTCACGGCATAGGATGGTAAGCCACTGGAGGAAGGAGGTCTGGGGCAATGTCCCAAAATGGTCCAATAGAAAATCCTTTCTAGTGTGCGGTGGTAGCTGGAGATGGAAGCAAAATGGTGACAAAAGAGGGTAGTCCTTTGGTGTGGTAACCATAACACTGATGCATTTTGATACAAGCCTATAGTTTAACAAAAGGTGACTCAAAGTTTGTCTGGTGCTGGTATATATACACCACTAACAATAAACAATCAATTATCCACTTATCTATCATTCACTTGTATAGTCATAAGAATCATTGTGCCATTAATAATAGTGATCACATTTACCTTCTGGACTGCCTGAGACAACTGTCCCCTATATATATAAGAAAAACAATGAAAAAAAGATGAAAGATTATACATAATAAAGTATATAAAAGAATACATCACATCAAACTATTCCAAGAGCACTGAAAGGTCACGTTCAGCTTCACATGGCCGCTGCCAATAATGCAACTTTATTATCTCTGATTCCAATGACACCAATAGTTCCCAAATGTCCCTTTAGGACAAGCTCCGGCAGGACCTGCTGGTGTAAACAAAAACTGCCCACCCGTCGGGGGAAACAAAATCAGAGAAATAAGGCAAAATCCCCCCCCCCCTGCACCAACAAGAAATAGCTGTTATGCATCTCTCTCGCTGTACCTTATCTACAGTTAAACTTCAGGTCCTAAATAAAGGATTATCGTATGTTTCTACCAATGGACATGACCCTTTCTTATGGAAGTGAAAGTAAGGAAATTGCGCCTTAAGGAACATTTCGAGTCACATGTTGAGAGGAGTCCCCCTGATACTCTGGAAGGTTTTCTGCAGATCGAACTCATCTTTTGACCCTACATGTTCGAATGCGTCCATTCCAACTTTTGGACAGCTGTTAGATCCCTCTGTCTGTAAAATTTCTGCTGCCGCTAAAAAAAAACCTTAACCCTGTTGTAGCAAAAGCAGTACTTAATCTAGCTAAATATGATGACATCGCCATTAGGCCTGTTGATAAAGGCGGGGCCATAATTATTCAAGATAATGCAGATTACCGCAAAGAGCTTTATAGTCAACTTGCTGACAGAGAGGAATATGAGAAATTACCTGGTAATCCTACTTTTTCATATCAACATGAATTACATGGTATAATATCTAGGCGAAGACCTATAAATGTACCTGTACTGTCAGTGATTATTTGCTCTAGGTTGGGGCTGAGGATGGGGTTCACACCTGAAAGGTTCCCCTTATTTTTCATACACCATTTTTTACATACTTTAAATTTATTAAGGCTGGAATGGTGGAATGAAAGCCAGCGAATCTCAAACTTGATGATAACTGCTAAATTGCAATAAAAGCCATATTGCCTTTTTTTCACCATCTGAAAAATAAATGTATTTGCCAGCGTGTGCATCTGTGTCAGCTGTCTTCCTATTGGCGAGAGCTACGCTTCATTCACCAGAATAGATGAGCCAACCATTTCATGTGTCTGACAGTTTTAGTGTTTTGCCAAGGTCAGATTGGGGATAATGCAGAATATTACATTTTAAAATATTATTTTCAGACAGTCTGGTCAGTTAAAAGTAACAATTTTTTAAAACAAAAGATTATTAAAAATCATAAAAATATGACGTTGAACATATTAATGTTATATACTACATTTTATTACATTAAAATACATTTTTAGCTTGAATCATCAATATAACAATTAATGATATTCAACTCCCTGAAAATATTACTATATGCCTAAAATAAAAATTGACCCAATAAACTTTACAAGAGAGTTGCTGCACTTGGTGTCATAAAGCTTGCTTTATGTAACCACAGATACTAAATAATCCTATAAATCCTATCATTTGCTAGGAATCTGAAATTATTTCTTATATCCTATTAATTTAAAGAAAGAGTACAAATCATTACTGTAAAATGGGATTTTAAACAACAATGTACAGCGGTAATGCCATTTGGGGTTTGACAGTAAATTGATAACAGATGGATTGTATATAGAAAGAACATGTATTATACTGGCTACACCAGGGCCGGCGCCACCACTAGGCAAGGTTAGGCATTTGCCTAGGGCGCCGGCCACTGGAGGGTGGTAGTGAGCTGGCCTGGCCAGCAGCAGCAGGAAGCTACTACGCACGTCGCTACCGCAGAGGAGAGGAACTAGAAGAAGGCAAAGCTGCCGGCTGCAGACTCCACAGCAACAAGTGCAGCTTGTGAGTAATTATTCAGACCCCGGTCCCCCCCCCCCCCCGCCGGAGCCCGCCGGAGCCCACCCGTGTACCTTGCTGACAGACAGTAGTGTCAGTCAGTCGCCCGGTCATCAGGCCTACAGCAGCCAGCGGGAAAATTCGGCGGCGGGCGGCGGCAGCCCCTACCGGCAAGACAGCGTGAATGCACTGCCCCCCCCCACCCGGTACCCGTGCGCTTAGACACCAACACAGTCCAGCGGCACAGTGAGCAATGCTTTCTTGCAAATCTCCGGCGGGTGGAGGAGCCGCCCGCCCCCCCCCCCCCCCCCACTTCCCCTCCTACCCACCCAGCTACTCAGTGTCTGATCTGCCAGTCATCTGGATGGTGGCGTGGCAGTCATTATTTTACAAGGTGTCGCTTCCTCCCACTATAGGGGGGGGGGTTGTCTCCTATAGGATGGTGGTAGTATTTTTTTTTTTACAAAGTGTCGCTTCCTCCCTCTATGGGGGGGGGGGTCATCTCCTATAGGATGGTGGCAGTAATTTTTTTTTTTTTACAAAGTGTCGCTTTATCCCTCTATAGGGGGGGTCATCTCCTATAGGATGGTGCCAGTAATTTTTTTACAGTGGGTGACAGGAAGAGGATGACAGGGGCAGCCGTGGACCCCTTAGCCCTCAGAGGCCCTGGTGCACTGCGCCTGCTGCACCAATGGTAGTTCCACCTCTGTACTTCCATACACTAAATGATTATCATTCACCCAACCAATGCAAGACAGATCTGAAAAGTTTAGGTTCTGTGAATGTACATGAATGATAACATTTCAAAGCTTTAAAATAGCAGAGAAATGGTCAAAGCCATTTCACAAGTTTTATGAACTTGTTTTTATGTCATTTCCCTGCTTGTGTTCACTGAATTTAAGCAAAAAGCAAAAAATTCCTAATAGCGCTATTCAATGAATAAAGATGAATAAGCCCCAATGAAAGAGCGCTTGCTAGGCTGTGATGTGTGAATTACCAAGCCTGTATGCTGTCTACCTGATACATATGAAGAAGACAATGTATGTGATCTGTCACACTATCCATACACATTTTCTGTCGCTGATTCCCCTCACACATACACAATCCATATGGTATGCATGCATAGTTCGATAATCGCTCGGTTAGCGATCCATGTTGAATTAGTCACTATATTAACAACAACTCAACAAAGTGTAAAAACACATAATGAATTATATTGTCAGCCATGCTACTGGTGCTTTCTGCAAATAGAAGTGACATCATCATTCTACAGGGAATATATTTAAAAGAGGAACTGGAGGATCCAGTTGGACATTGTGCCTGATTCTGGTTCACACTCAAAAGCAAATTCTCTCTTTAATGGACAAAACCATGTGCACTGCAGATGGGGCAGATGTAACATTAGAGTTAGATTTGGGTGCTATTTTTTTTCTGTGCAGAGTAAATACTGGGTGCTTTGTTTCTATACTGCAATATAGATTTCAGTTTGAAGTACAAACACCATCCATCAGTAACAGATTGTATTAGAGCTGTGACATAACTCATATCGACTCATATAAATCATATTTTCCATGTCGACCTTTTGCTTGTGTCAACATTTTGACCATGTCCCAGACAGTTGACCATTACCGGTCAACCTTTTGACTGTCGACCTTGACACTAATGACAACATCACTAGTTGTTAAATTTACAACATTATTTTAATATTTATTATTATTAATAATAATAATAATACTTAAACATTTGTGTTTTACATGATTAGATTTACATTTTAGGAATAGAAATAATTACTGACAACATACAGCAGTACAACCTTTTCAAAAACATAATAATCCACATTATTTTTTTCTTATGCGATTTTCCTTGGTTAGCATAATATTGTGGATATACGTTTTAGATGAAGACAGGTATATGAGTAACTTATTTACTTTTTACACATCTTTTTAGATTATTGTTTAACTTGGGTTTTCTATTGGAGTAATGAAAGGCATGTATTTTTTTTTTCAAAAGCATGCTAATTGCTATTTGCAGTGACTGTGTAGTCAGATACATCACCCTTTTTATTTTCTCTGTTACTATAGTAAATATGTGTAGAGATGACACACGGCTAATGGCTAAGGTTAGTGTCATATGGACCTTTGTGAATTCCAGCCAGATCTGCAACTGTCAGATGGGAAATGGTTTCATACACGAGCATGAGTATCAGCCCAGGATACATTCCGTCAATCATAACTATTAACCAAAGACTCCAAAATCTCAGCAATCTGTTGGGCAAATTTGACATTTTAGTGTGTATTTTGTGTAGTTGAGCGATTATTTTCTACGGTGCTTGTGCAAAAAATTTCAGGTATCCCCTATGGTACAGTACATGTGTTATGCTGAGTGTATGTACAAAAGTGCTATTGTGTGCGGGACAGACAGTATCAGAAATGGCAAAGCAATGGGTGTCTACAGTTAAATTGATGTTCCTTTAAATATACATATGTAGTCTCTGAACATTTAATTTATTCAATCTTTCAGAGCATATTATACTAATTACCAGTGTCTGAAACCCCTTCACAAAGTTAGAGTTGTGCATACACAGTAATATTTATGACCTATAAATTATGCTCAACCACAACTATTTTATATCTAGGCAGAGAGAGGTACGAGTGCGACACCTGTCTGCTCAATAGAGACAGAAACTTTTTCTGTGTGGGTGATGATGGTCCGGATCTATAGACCCTTTCCATTGTAACAACAGCGAGTTTTTTTATTATGTGAAAATTGTTTTATAATTACAAGAATAAAATTGCAAATTTGCAAATAAGTGAATTTTGCTGATAGAAATTTGAAATCAAAAGATATGGGGGACGCCCATAAAATTTAAATCAAAAGATACCTATACGAAATCAAAAGATACCTTTACAAATACATTGGGCGGATGGCGGCGAGGAGAGGGGTCACCCATGGGAACACCCAATGTTTTATGGGCGTCCCCATTAAAACATTGAGCATTCCCATGGGTACGCGGGCAGGACAATGTGTTTTTGAGCGAGCGGCTGACATTGCCAGAAAGGGGAGTTTATGCTCCCCCCGCTTTGGCAGACAAGATGGTAATACATCTTTACGATTTCCGTTCCTGCTTCACCGAGGCGAAGCAGGAAGTGTTATAGCAGCGCAATAAGTGGTGCTATAATACATCCACCCTTATGTTTGGAATTAGGGTGTGCAGTCAAAGGTCCCCCTCCCCCATATTGCACTGATGTGTCTGGCTGTGTGTTCAGCAGATTTGCTTACCTTAATTGGTAATTGGAAATATTCTGAATTTGCCACTGTCCTGATTGACACATGACATACTTTCCTGAATAAAATGCTCAGTTGACGCAATGGATGGTCCACCAACACATCTGTGTGGTGTGTACCCAGGCTTACTGTAGATGACTTATTATCTAGACCAGTGGTTCCTAATTTTTTTGGTCATATCATTCCAGAGCAGGCATTCCCAACCACAGGCTTCAGCACAGATGGTTTAATCAGAATCACTCTGGTACTAATTAATCAGAATTGTTTTCATAGCACCCCTAGGCCAAAAGTTTTTTTTTTTTATAAAGTGCAGAAAATAATATTTAATTATGTAAATTGTGTTTTTATGTCATCCTAAAGGCCCATAAACACTGGGTGACTTTGAGCTGAAAGCCGCTCAAAACCGCCCAGTGTGTATGCCCCAGCGATGAACGGTGAGCACTGCAGCGCGCTCCCGCATCATCGCTGGGAAAGCCGCTCATCTGGAGGTATACTCAGCGGCTTTGAGGATGGCTTTGCATAGCTCTACGCACGTGTTTTATGACTGGAATCCACAAGCACTGCTATTGCCTATTACACTGACAATATATATTTGAGTTGGTCCTGTACCACCCACCCTATGCACCTCTGTAAATATTCTAGCATATCACGCAAATGTCACCTTGTTTTTCATTTTATTTGCAATCGTTTTTATTAAATTTTCTGTTGCCCTATGGTCAAAATAAAATGTCACTGTTGTCTGCATGATGGCAGAGCTGACACATTGCTAAATGTAATACCAGTTCTGCTGAAGTTGTTATTGTTGGGGAGGTAAAAGGAGTGGAAGAGAGGGATGTTAAAGCCCACACTGGTATCTTTTGCAATGTACAGGATACATAATGTCAGAAATCTCCAGCTCACAAGAAAAGAAGCTTAAATATTTTGATAGAGCTTAGCAGCAGATGATATGATTGAAACTGATTTGTTTATGAGTCAACTCCCATCTTCTATGTTCATGATCCTACATTTCAAGAGTATCTGACATTGGTCAGCAGCGATCACTGTTAAGTTTGGGTTTTGCATTGATATTTGGTTGCGGCCTCCTAGTACTGCAGTTCTAAGCCCTATACATACTAGACGACTAGGGCCACCACCGATACGGTTAACTACAGTATATTGAAGGTGCCGCTGTTCAAACTCGATAATGCGGTAACACGGAACGATAATGGTTACTGACATCATGCAGTGATGTCACAGGTGGCTGCTGAACATGTGGTCTTTGGCTACATCGCTACATAACCTGTATGTTCCGATGATAGGGGGAGGGGTTGTTAACGATGTGCAGGAACGTGCATCATTAGCAAAATATTGAGCATACACACTAAGCCCATGGTAAGGTTTGCACCAGCTGTCCCTGCACAGAGTTTTGCTGCGCTGTAGGGAAAACAAAGGGAAAATTGGTAACAGTCGCAATGATATTGTCCGAAGAGCCAAAATCGTGATTATTGGTAAGTAGATCCCTAATTCATTTAAGCCTAGATCCCTAATTCATTGTAAGCCTCTATTGTCTGTTTATGTGAGTAAAGTCATAACGATCTTTTAATATGTGTGATCTTAATCTGATTTTTTTGATGTAAGCGACCATACAGTAGGTCATCAACACTTGATTACAACCTTTAAAAAGCCAATATTCCATTGTAAAGAGTTAAGATGTATACACAAGGGGGCGATTTTGTCCAAAATCGCGGGAAATATGGTCGCTGACCAACCATATTGCCCGCAATGGGAGTGTGCACCGGCGATATATCGCCGGGTGCGCGCTCCCGTTTTTGCCCCTGTGGTGATCGCTGGTCGCAGGAACATGCTCCTGCGACCAGCTGATTACCACTGCCGGCCTCCCCCAGGCAGTTTCTTTTTCATCAGCGACCATCTCTGGTCGCTGATGAACAGGAGAAACTGAGCAATATATTGCTCAGCCATATATTGCTCAGCCATACAGTATATGGCTGAGCAATATATCTCCCCCGTGTGTACACAGCATAAGACATTGGCAGCATTCAGTTGCAGGTGTGAGTGAGCAGTGTCCTTCCTCAGAGATGCAGTTTAGATTGAATCCCTGTATCCAGAGCAGATTGGACTTTGTGCAGTTAAAGGATAATGTACAATATATAATCTCTGCATTGTGAAAAGGCGATTTACAAACTTGTTTTGCACATGCATTTATAATCTGCTGTACGCACCATAGGGCTAATGGTTATAAGACGTCACAGCCTCTGCTGAACAAGCACATTGTTATCAGACACTTGCAATGGTTCTCATTTGGGTCTGTTAATCTATATTGCACATACTGCACACGTATACACACTACACAGCTCTGTGTGGCAGCAAATGCACTTGATTGGGATATTAAAGTTAATTATTATTCTCGTTGGAATGGAAGACATAGGGCCTGATTCAGACCTGCTCGTTAAGCAGCGCTCTTCCGCTGCTTAACAAGAGGGTAAATGTTTCCCGCCGCCCAAATCCCCTTAGTAGCATGCAAGGGGATGTGTTCACTTACACATCCCCTCGCATTGGGGCCACTAGCAGGAGGAATCATTCCAGGGTCGCTCTCCATCTAATGATTTCTCCTGCCTACAGTAATAATAGTCTGTCTCAAGGCTGCCGCCCCCTAGCCGCCCCCTGCCCGCCCCCTCCCTTACCCTTGCCAATGCCTCGGCGAGTCTGATATTTGCCAAAGGCGTTCGCACAGGGGGTCTGCACATGTGCACATATATGCATGCACAGACCCCCCACCATCGGAACAGGGCCAAATTCTGCCGCTTCCAAATGGTATTCAGTCTCTTCCCCTGAATTAGGGCCATAGTTCTGTGAATATAGAGATTTGTGGTCAAAAGAAGCGTAGGAAAGAAGTTGTAGGCGGATGCTCTCCGCTACAGTGTGATAACAGAATAAATAAAGAGGACATTTTTCCTCTATTATTAATGATTGATATGGAGACTAGGGATGTGCACCGGCCACTTTTCGCGTTTTGAGTCTTGGGTTCTGATAACCTTCAGGTTTTGGGTTCTAATGGGTTTTGCCAAAACACCCCCTAAACGTTTTGTGTTTGGACTTTTTGGGTTCTGATTTTATTAACCACAATAACATTCATTTCCACTCATTTCCAGTCTATTCTGAACACCTCATACCTCACAATGGGGGTTATTCTGGTTGGTGCGGCCAAACGTGCGTACGTTCCATATCAGCGTACGCTCTCCGTACGCGGCCGTTGAGCTAAAGTCCAACCACAAAACAGCTGCATACGTACGGGCACAAACACCGACAAAGGGGAGTGGCGTACAATTGAGCGTACGCCAACGTACACGGACGGATCACCCCTTAGACTCCGACAACTGGCGTACAACAGAGCGTACGCCACCGTTTACGGACGTCTCTCGTCCGTCTTCCCACCGACTTCTTGTGGCTATCTGAGCGTACGCCACCGTGCACGGATGGGTCTCTATTGTTTATTAAATTCATAGCAGATCAGAAAGTGGTACAGTTCTGTATTTTGGGTACTATACAAAGATTGTGTGCAAAATAGTGGCCATGGGCTTAAAACATTGCTGAAACATCCTTTGTAGCTGTTAGATGTGGTTTATGTATTTGTATCATAAATACAAAACATATGTTTGTATTAGAGTGAACACGTTGACACATGTCGACTTGTGTAGATTGAGTGTGCTACTGTGTAAAGTATATGAAAACACGTAGTGAATGTGTATAAATGTTTAACAAATACCTACCTTAGCATATATAAGCAGGTCTTAAAAAGATTCTTACCTTAAATCAAACAAACCTTTAAATGTAGAGAAGTATAGAAAGATAAGCTTCCAATGTGTTTGAGTGCTGTGTGTGGCTTGCAGGTAGTGAAATAATGGTTTGGACTTAATAGACTGCAGCATTGCTTATTACATTCAGGTGTATGTGTTTGATTAGTAATCAGCGTTAATTAGCAGACCCAGGCGTCCGCTCTCATGCGGTATCTGTAGGGGTTGTCTGAGGTGGCGGTTGGCGGCCGCCTGTTTTGTGTCCGAAATGAACGGTGCTTTCGCCGATCGAGCGGTAGTAGCACCGTTCATTTTTGGTGCACACCCCCGTGTACGCCCATGTTTACGCCCATTTTCCCTCATTATTTCGGCCGCTCCCCTCAACACGCCCCTATGCCGCCCACAATGACCGTACTCTCGCGTACAGGTTTTTTCGCACGGAAAGACCCGTCCGTGAGCGTTGTGGAGTGGTCGCGCCTGCGCATTGCAGATGGTACGCATGCGCAGATAAAAAAAAAACCCGGAACGTACGCGTACGGCCCAGTCGCACGAACCAGAATAAACCCCAATATTGTTTGTAGGCCAAAAGGTTGCACCGACGTAGATAGATAACTATGATAAGCGACACAAGTGGGCGGCACAAACACTAGACTGATTCGGCACACTTAGCATCACCCCTGGACTGATACGGCACACAGCATCACCCCTGGACTAATACAGTACACTTAGTAGCACCCCTGAACTGATACAGCACACTTAATAGCACCCCTGGACTGATATGGCACACTTAGCATCACCCCTGGACTGATATGGCACACTTAGCAGCACCCCATGAATTATACGGCAGACTTGGCTCACCCCAGGAATTATTTGGCAGACTTGGCTCACCCCTGGACTGATACAGCAAACTCAGCATCACCCCGGACTAATACAGTACCCTTGGCAACACCCCATGAATTATACGGCAGACTTGGCTCACTCCAGGAATTATATGACACACTTAGCATCACCCCTGGACTGATACAGCACACTTAGCAGCACCCAGGGGCGGATTTAGGGAGGAGGGCGCCCCTAGGCACAACAATAATGTTTACTAAGTAGGACAGTTTATAGGGGCAGTATCTGCATGTCCTATCCATTTACACTCTATTTAAGATGGAATATGGTACAGTACAGTGGATATTTTGCAGTTATTTATACATTTTTGGCTGACAGTCAGGGGTATTTTTGGGCCGGAACGCTCCGGAACGCCGTTCCTGCAGTTCTGTTCAAATATGTCCTCAGCAGGAACGGCGTTCCGGAAGCTCAATTAGGCCCGGCTGCCCAGCACAATTCTATGCATCCCCGCGCTGGCCGGGTGGATGCGCTGCAGCTTCCTGCGACACGCCCCCTGCCCTCCGACACCATGGATGCACGCACATGACGTCCATGGTGCGCATCCATGGTGACTCCCGCCAGTAGCGCTACAACTCCCGCGGACGCCGAGACGCCCACCCGCCCGGCCGTCCACCCGCCCACCTGTCTGCCCGGCCGTCCACCCGCCCACCTGTCTGCCCGGCCGTCCACCCGCCCACCTGTCTGCCCGGCCGTCCACCCGCCCACCTGTCTGCCCGGCCGTCCACCCGCCCACCTGTCTGCCCGGCCGCCCACCCGTCTGTCTGCCCGGCCGCCCACCCGTCTGTCTGCCCGGCCGCCCACCCGTCTGTCTGCCCGGCCGCCCACCTGTCTGCCCGGCCGCCCACCTGTCCGCCCGGCCGTCCACTGCAGGGACGCATTCTCCCACCTGCCAGCCTGCCAGAGGACGCTCTCCCATCTGCTGCCTGCCCTGACCTGGGCAGGCAGCCCAGGTCAGCCCTTTCTATTCCTCCATCTGCCTCCATCTGCAATTGTCTGGTATGGAGGGCTTCTCTGTGTGGGCCTGATGTATAATGGGCATCTCTTTGTGGGGCATATGTATAATGGGCATCTCTTTGTGAGGCATATGTATAATGGGCATCTCTTTGTGGGGCATATGTATAATGGGCATCTCTTTGTGGGGCATATGTATAATGGGCATCTCTTTGTGGGGCATATGTATAATGGGCATCTCTTTGTGGGGCATATGTATAATGGGCATCTCTTTGTGGGGCATATGTATAATGGGCATCTCTTTGTGGGGCATATGTATAATGGGCATCTCTTTGTGGGGCATATGTATAATGGGCATCTCTTTGTGGGGCATATGTATAATGGGCATCTCTTTGTGGGGCATATGTATAATGGGCACCACGGAGTGGGGCATATGTATAATGGGCACCACGGAGTGGGGCATATGTATAATGGGCACCACGGAGTGGGGCATATGTATAATGGGCACCACGGAGTGGGGCATATGTATAATGGGCACCACGGAGTGGGGCATATGTATAATGGGCACCACGGAGTGGGGCATATGTATAATGGGCACCACGGAGTGGGGCATATGTATAATGGGCATCTCAGTTTGTGGCAGGGACGCGCGCTCTCCCGTCTGTGGACCTGTGACGCATTCTCCCACCTGCCAGCCTGCCTAACCTGAAGACGCTCTCCCACCTGCTGCCTGCCCTGACCTGTGAAGTGCCTTCTTCCTCCATCTGCCTGAGCAGTGAGCCCAGTTACACTGGATTCTGATCCTGGCTGCAATTGTCTGGTATGGAGAAAGAATGTTCTACAAATTTGTAATGCAATTTTATTTTTTCTCACTGCGGTTACTGTATAATGGGCATCTTGGTGTTATGTTTAATGGGCAGCATCACTGTGTGGGCCTTAGGTATAATGGGCATCTCTGTGTGTGGAATATGTATAATGGGCATCACAGAGTGGGGCATATGTATAATGGCATCACGGTGTGTGGCATATGTATAATGGGCATCACGGAGTGGGGCATATGTATAATGGGCATCACGGAGTGGGGCATATGTATAATGGGCATCACGGAGTGGGGCATATGTATAATGGGCATCACGGAGTGGGGCATATGTATAATGGCATCACGGAGTGGGGCATATGTATAATGGGCATCACGGAGTGGGGCATATGTATAATGGGCATCACGGAGTGGGGCATATGTATAATGGAGCATCACGGTGTGTGGCATATGTATAATGGAGCATCACGGTGTGTGACATATGTATAATGGGCATCACGGTGTGAGGCATATGTATAATGGGCATCCCGTGTGTGTGACATATGTATAATGGAGCATCACGGTGTGTGACATATGTATAATGGGCATCACGGTGTGAGGCATATGTATAATGGGCATCCCGTGTGTGTGACATATGTATAATGGAGCATCACGGTGTGGGGCATACTGTATGTATAATGGAGCATCACGGTGTGCGGCATATGTATAATGGCATCACGGTGTGCGGCATATGTATAATGGTGCATCACGGTGTGCGGCATATGTATAATGGGCATCACGGTGTGCGGCATATGTATAATGGGCATCACGGTGTGTGACATATCTATAATGGGCATCACTGTGTGGGACATATGTATAATGGGCATCACGGTGTGTGGCATATGTATAATGGGCATCACGGTGTGGCATATGTATAATGGTGCATCACGGTGTGGGGCATATGTATAATGGGCATAACGGTGTGGCATATGTATAATGGTGCATCACGGTGTGCGGCATATGTATAATGGGCATCACGGTGTGCGGCATATGTATAATGGGCATCACGGTGTGTGACATATGTATAATGAGCATCACTGTGTGGGACATATGTATAATGGGCATCACGGTGTGTGGCATATGTATAATGGGCATCACGGTGTGTGGCATATGTACAATGGCATCACGGTGTGGGGCATATGTATAATGGCCATCACGGTGTGTGGCATATGTATAATGGCCATCACTGTGTGTGGCATATGTATAATGGGCATCACGGTGTGTGACATATGTATAATGGGCATCATGGTGTGTGGCATATGTATAATGGTCATCACGGTGTGCGGGATATGTATAATGGAGCATCACGGTGTGTGACATATGTATAATGGGCATCATGGTGTGTGGCATATGTATAATGGAAATCTCTGTGTGGCATATGCATAATAAGCGTGACGGAGTGAGGAATTATGTTTTTCTTGTTTTTTTATTTTTTTTATGTAATGCCCCACCCCTTTTGTAGCTCCTCCCATATCACCGCCCACTTTCTGCCCCGCCCACAGTTCCTGAACCTATTTTCCTACAAAAATAGCACTGCTGACAGTACTATCACAGGCATCCAAGTGCCGCCCCCAAACATGTGCCGCCCCTAGGCCGGTGCCTCACGTGCCTAATGGGAAATTCGGCTCTGACAGCACCCCATGAATATTACAGAAGAACCAAACAAGCAATATAACCAGGCGCAGGGAACCAAATATTTGTCCTTGCTGCCGTCTAGAAGGGATACTCAACCCTTCTTGAAACCAAAAACAATATACACAAAGTAGACGGCGCAGATAGACACACTTGAAGCTCAATTTAGATAAAAAATATATAAGTGTATTTATTATAACCAACTAACACTCTGAGGGTTTTTATATGTAATTGTTTTATTTTATATTTATTTTTATTTTTAGTGTCTATCTGCGCCGTCTACTTTGTGTATATAATTATACAGAAGACTTGGCAGAAACCCATGAATTATATGACACATTTGGCTCACCCCAGGAATTATGCGTCACACATGCGGGCACCCCTGACCTGATACAGCACACATGGAATTATACGGCACAGATGGCGGCACCCCTGGACTGATACGGCACACATGGCGGCAGGCATGGAATTATATGGCAGACATGGCGACACTCCTGCAGTAAAAAAAAAGAAAAACTTTTAATCTTTTAATAAAAAAAAAAGAGCAGCACACCTGGAATAATACAGCAGACTTTAGTAACACCACTTGAATTATACGGCACTCTTGGCTCATCCCTGGACTGATACAGCACATTTAACACCCCTTGCAGTAAAAATAAAGAAACACCTTTTTTTATTTTCATAAAAAAAGGGCAGCTCCCCTGGTCTGATACAGGACACATGGGGGCACCCCTAGAATTATACGGCACACATGCAGGCACCCCTGTACTGATACGGGACACTGGGCACCCCTTGAATTATACAGCACACATGCAGGCACCCCTGGACTGATACGGGACACTGGGCACCCCTGGAATTATACGGCACACGTGCAGGCACCCGTGGAATTATACGGCACACATGCGGGCACCCCTGTACTGATACGGGACACTGGGCACCCCTGGAATTATACGGCACACATGCGGGCACCCCTGGACTGATACGGGACACTGGGCACCCCTGGAATTATACGGCACACGTGCGGGCACCCGTGGAATTATACGGCACACATGCGGGCACCCCTGGACTGATATGGCACACGTAACACCCCTTGCAGGTTAAGGAAAAAAAAAAACTTGTTTTATTTTTTTCAGAGAGCCCCCCTTAAATGTCCCCCACAGTAGTCCCATATAACAGCCCCCCTTTAGTAGTTGCCTTAGTAATGCCCCCTTAGTAGCTGTAACCTGAACAGTTTTCCACTTAGTAGTTCCCCTTTAGTAGAAAAGTTCCTGCACCATTAGTTCCCCCTTAGTAAATGTACCTTTAGATTCCCGACTTTTACAGTTGTCCACCTTGAGCAGCCCCACTCAGTCTATGCAGCCTCTATTTGGTCCCCCATTAGTTGCCCCTCCTTAGTATATCCCCCCCACAGTGTTTTTTTGTCCCCCATAGGTTTTTCTTCTGTGCAGACAGCACGGCCACATCCGTGCTGTCTGACTTCTACATGCAGAATGAAGATGGCGCCAGAGCCGGACCTTTTATAGAGATCCGAATCCGACGCAGGATGATGCCGTTTTGGCCTCGATTTGGACTCCTGAAAATAGCGGGAGCCGGCAAACTCCTTGGATCCGGCCTCGGATAAGGTAAGTTTGTGGGGGTTCGGATCTCTAGCATCCGAACCCGCTCATCCCTAATGGAGACACCCACTGGTATTGCGAAATGAAGGGGTTAAAATCAAGACATACACAATACACATATTTATAGTGATGTACAATGAGAATGAAAAAAATATGCTTGAAAGATTAAAATATAGGCAGATGAGGCTGTACAATGTGGTGCTTTATTTACAAGGGACTATCCCATCCAGGATATGAGAGAAAATATATATGAATTACAGTATATCGGCAGAGACTCTTTCTAAGGGTTATGATGATTCTTGTTGATTTTTAATCCTTTATTATATTATATTAATTATTGCCTGTATTGGCCTTATAATACAAAAAGATTTAGATCTCCGAACATACAAGACAAGACACACATGAGGACCCATACTCGTAGCTCTCTCAGATCACCTTCTCTTCTTATTGTGTTACCTTTTCCTCTAAGGGGCTCACGGTATATTCACCACTAATCCCCTCTCGCTCGCCTGATTCTTTTCCAAAGGCTGAGTTCAAATCACCACAATCTCTCACCTATCTCTAAATAATGTCCATGCTTGCCAATTTTTAACTGCTTTGCTTTTGTATCTTGTATTCTCCATTTTGTAGCAGAAGTTTATCTTGCGGATAACCATACTGTATGACTGTCTGGGATATTCTCCTGCTTCTATAATTGCGCTAGGCATGTTTTGGCAGTCATTAATATATGTAAGATTATAAATTTCTGTGACTCTGTAAGATCTAGTGGGAATAGATTGTGCAGAATCAGCTGTGAAGTGAGCTTGATTCTGATGCCACACACATATATCAGGGTTTCAATTTCAGCACAGAAGGGGCATCATTTTTGACAGGACGCAAAATCTGAATCGTATCTCCCACCTCCTCTCTGCATCTCCAGCATGTATCAATTGAGTCTGGCCAGGCTCTATGGGTGACATTTAAAAGGATGCGCTAGTTGGTTTAGGCAACAAAATGGCGTTTTTGCACATTTTAGCAAAATCACTTACTTAATGTCCCGTAATTCGCATATATTTTGCGATAATTCGCACAGTTTCAGTTGCCGAGTTTAAATCGCATTTTTTTCCGCATCCAGATGTTTTCCCATTGTAAAGTATACAAGTCGCTTATTGAATGGAATGCGCAAACGGAATTCGCATTTCAAAAGTGTCTGAATATCGCCACTGATGCAGACCAGGTCCTGATGGGTGAATTGACCCAAGAGCAACTTTGGTCAAATGTAGAAATGGTTCATTTTCACACAGGTGTCCACAATTGTATTCATAACCTCCCCTACATATACCCAAACATCATTGAGGACACCTGTGAGGGTTTGAGAGATAGAAATTGTGCAGAGTGATGTGGAGCTGGCTGTTTGTGACTTTGGTCATTTGGAGGAGCTGCGCAGGAGGAGGGAGGCTGCTGCGTGCCAGATCCAGGTACCCTGATTACTGCGTGCTTCACATAGGTATTGTGCTAGGTTGTACCTGGACTCCCTCTTTGATCAACAGGTTGTGGAGATGTTTCGGCTGAACTGCACTAACCTCTACAACTTCTATGAGCAGGTGAGAGATGATTTGGACCCTTGTGGGGGTGCCAACTATGCAGTGTCTGGGCTGCAGAAATAAATATATGCCCTCAACTTCTTGGCCACAGGCTCCACTCAGTCTGTGACCTCATGGTCGTTGGGGGTCTCACAAGCCACTTTCTTTGTACATTTAACTCAAATGTTAATTGCTTTCAAGAAGTTGTGACACACATGTATCAGATTCCCACATTGTGAGTCTGAGTGGCAGGACCTCTCAGCATTTCCAAATATTCTAGGAGCCATAGATTGCACCCACATTGGGCTTCGGTCACCGCACGTGAGGGGACACGTCTACATCAATCGGCGTGGGCGTCACTACCTTAACATGCAGGTGGTATGTGATGCCAACCTGAAAATACTCAGTGTAGTTGCAGGCTACCCAGGAAACTGCTATGATGCCTATATTCTGCGTCATTCAGCCCTCTTGGACCACTTCCAGGACCACCTCATGCCAGAGGGCTGGCTACTTGCTAAGTACATTTTAATTTCTGTAAATGTTTGCCCATTATGTATAGTGCTATTATGTGTGTTACCAGACTTCTGAAAATATAGGTGCTTTTTGGCTTGCTCATTTCATCTAAATGTACACGTTACCATATACTGTACTAACCTCATTTTTTCTTACAAGGTGGCTCAGGATATGGGTGTCTCCCTTGGCTAATGACACCTCTGCATTACCTGCAAGGCCCTGCACAGCACCGCTATAATGAAGCCCACAAATGCACCTTCGGGTGCTGAAAAGTCGTTTCAGGTGTTTCTCAAACTACAATAGTTAGGAGTATGCGGAGGGGGGATCTGATGCGAAGGGAGATCATCATAACGCTGTATTTCTCAGGTAATTGCCTTTTTTAAATATACGACCATGTACCTTTTGTTTAAGTGTGTTTACATACCATAAACCAATTGCCATACAATATCACCAATATTTAGGGGAGTAGTGGGACCCCAATTAAAGAAGCTGCGTAACCTGAGGTATCCTTTGGTGTTCACATGCTGGTAAGTAACTAAATACATTAGTGCATGCCATTAAAAAAATGTCCTACAGCAGCAATATATTGTAACAAGCTAAATGCACATTAGCATTGTGGATGACACCATTTTATGTTAAAACAACCAATCATTACGATGATAAAAACCACAGACACATGTTACTGTAAATGAACGACTTTACTAATGTAAGCAATGCTTAAACGGTGCAACTACTGTTCCATGAATTGTCATGTTCACATTATACAGGCAAAAAGTATAGTTAAACAAAAATAAACATTTGCATATTACAACTAATACCTGTGTACGCACACAGCTCCTCTTTGCCCCTGACCCAAGGCCACCCCTGGTTCGCACACTCCTACGTGGGCAAGAAGTTGGGCAGCCACTCAGTGGGGTACTTACACACTGCTAACTGTGGAAGTAGGTGCCACTAATAAATTGATCTCTTGATTATTTAATTGTGCCTGCAGGGCGACCAATGCAGTAGTTTGTGCTGATATAGCTTGTGTTTGACCATGTACATGACCATGGTGGCAGCTATTCTTACTTGTGTGCCCACACTTACAAGGACACTGTTGCCCACTTTTTTAAGTTGCTGAAATATATTTCTAAGGTATCCTTGCATGTTGCCCATTTGATGGCTTTGCATCTCCATGAACGCTATTTGTTAATGCTTAAATGAATGTGAGCGTGCTAACTCATCTGCTGTAGATGGTGTATGGGGTGGTTGGGTGGATGTTGTTTGCTGGGGTGCCACCACATTTGACGGCCTTTGAGTGACAGTTGTCTGTGTGTTTTCCTCCTCAGGTGAGAATGCATCGACTGGATGAAGAATAATTTCTGTATCTTCTTCCATCTTTGTGGTGTGTCGGATGTTTGCACCACTAGTTGTGATGATCCTGTGGAAAATGAGAAATGGGTAAGTATGCCACCATAAGTGTGTAGTATGTATTATAGTGCATTTAAGGTGTATTTAGGGTTATGCCACATAACAGTGGGTACTGTACAGTTAGAGATGTACCCCAGCATATTGTTTAATGCTGTGATGTTCGATTTGTCTGATGGCTTTTTAACATAAAAAATGCTTTTGTTGCTATGTAGTGGGTATCAGTGACTCCATGCCATGGCCGGCATATCTGGCAGCACTGTAATGTGCTATTTTGGCAGGCATTACCCTATATTACATTTGTTACATTAGCATGTGTTCAGATTTAAACATGCTTCATCAAGTTATGGAAACATTGTAGGTGACATTTAACCTATATTTGGTTAACAGTAGGGGGTGGAGTACATTGTAGTATAGGCTATTATGCATGGTACATGGGTGTGGTTTTGCATATATTTTGCTTGCTTGCAGCCTCTGAATCCGGACATATGCCTCGGCCTGTGTGGGGTGCGTGAGCACTTCGGGAATGTGAATCTGCAAACAAAATGGTGGACACCCGTTACAAATATTGCATGGACAACATTTATTTCTTGCATGCATCATAACATGTGGAACGTGTTTTTCCCTGGGACACACATGCCTAATGATTACCAATTATGTGTACCCATTATTGTGTGTCAGGTCCTCCGGCCGCCGCCGGTTCTGCAGAGCTTTGCGCCGCATGCATTACTCACCTGCACGGGCGCTGTACTCCTGGCGGTGCTACACCCGTCACTCAGCGCTTCCCCGACTTGGTGTCACTGGCAGGGACGGCGGTAGGTCCTCTGGGGGTCCGGCTGGTCCCGTGGTCGGCTCCTGGGACAGGCGCCGCCATCTTGCTTGTGGTATTAGGCAGAAGGGGGCAGGGTCTGATATAACCTCTGATTGGAGGTTGGGCCTGTGACATCACTGCCTGGAGGAATAAAAGGCTGGGCTGCCTATTCTCCAATGCTGCTGCTACTTCTGCTTTCTGCTCAGTGTCCTGCTGACAGCCAGTGAGAGTGTACACAGCTCCAGGTCTCTCTGAGTCCTGTTTGCAATCAGAAGCATCTTGTTATCCTTTCAAGTGCCTCCTGAGTTCAGTTTACCTTCCAAGTGTCTCCTGAGTTCCGTTAACCCTTCAAGTGCCTCCTGAGTTCAGTTTACCTTCCAAGTGTCTCCTGAGTTCCGTTAACCCTTCAAGCGCCTCCTGAGTTCAGTTTATCTTCCAAGTGTCTCCTGAGTTCTGTTAACCCTCCGAGTGTCTCCTGAGTTCAGTTAACCCTCCGAGTGCCTTCTGAGTTCAGTTCACGTTTCAAGTGTCTCCTAAGTTCTATTATTATTTCAAGCGTCTCCTGAGTACAGCTATATCCATCTGTTCCAGCAAGCGTCCTAATCTCCTTGGAGGCTCCTGATTGGGGGGCCGCGACCTGCTGGGTGGACGCAGCTAAGTCCAAATTCCCTTGCGGGGGTCCCTGGTGAAAACCGCCACTCAGTTAGACTCCGCGCCTCTGATTAGGAGTATAGCCAAACTCCTTGGAGACTCCTATGAGACGCCAGTATATTTGACCAGCAGTTCTTTCTCCACTATTGGCATCCGTGTCAGAATCCACGCCCCCAGTGGATCCACAACAATCCGTTGTGACAGTTAGCAGCAGCCAAATGGATTCCACACCCGGGGTCGATTTTAATACGGAGCTACTGCAAAGAATTGTGGCCCGCCTGGAAGGCTTGGAGGTCTCCCAAGGTCAGCTAACTCAAGGTCTCCAGGATATTGCTCATCGACAAGAAATAATGCAGGCCTCTGTTTCTCGAGAGGTTCCAGTCCCGCCTGCTCCTGATCCGGTCCGGTCCGGGTGGTAGCCCTGCCGTCAGCATCACCAGGGCATCTACATCTCTCTGCACCCAGCAAATTCGATGGAACCCCAAAATTGTGCAGGGGTTTCCTCAACCAATGCGATGTACAGTTTTCACTCCTGGCATCAAGCTTCCCGACCGTCAAGTCCCGAGTTGCCTACATTGTCTCCCTTTTGTCGGGATCAGCTCTGGACTGGGTATCTCCTCTCTGGGAGAGGGACGATCCACTACTCTCCCAGTATGATGAATTTATAACCCAGTTCCGCAGAATATTCGATGAACCGGGTCGAGCAACTTCAGCTGCTCAGGACATCATGCGGCTAAGGCAAGGGAATCGTCCGGTCGCACAGTATGTGATCCAGTTCCAGACCCTAGCCTCCGAGGTCGCTTGGAATGAAGAAGCACTAGTATCCGCATTCTGGAGTGGACTCTCGGATAGGTTGAAAGACGACCTAGTGTCCCGTGACCTACCCGTCAAGCTAGATGAACTTATTTCACTTTGCAATAAAATTGACTTGAGGTTCAGAGAGCGTCAGGCGGAGAGATCTCAAGGGGATCGTTACAGGAGCACTCCTCCACCACTACTTCAGGTCTCTTCACCCGCAACAGTCGACGAGCCTATGCAGATAAATCGGGCTCGACTCACTCCCCAAGAGCGACAGCGTCGTTTCCAAGAGAGACTTTGTTTGTACTGCGGACAGGCCGGTCATCAAGTGTCTCAATGTACCCTTCACACCAGTCGAGTAACCCAGGGCAAAGAGAAAGAGGTAAGATTGGGCCAACTCTCTACCTCCTCCACAATGCTCGATTCCGTCATTGAAGTGCAACTTTCTTTCGCAGGTCAGATGTTGATGATCCAAGCCCTTCTGGACTCCGGAGCTGCCGGGAACTTTATTTCTGCCAATTTTGTTGAATTACATTCTTTACCCATTAAAGCAATTGAAAATCCACTACGTCTGATTGCAGTTGATGGGAGTTACTGTTGCGCGCCGGTCCCTGTCGGCTGGTGGAAGGGATCAGCGGCGCGTCCCGGCTGCGCGTCGTGACGTCACGACGTCTGGTTGCCCGGCAACCAGAGACGCCGGGGGACGCCGCAGTCGGGCGCAACCCCCGCCTTCCGCCTCCTCACATCCGGGAAGCCGGGACCAGCAACGCAGCTCGGCTGCGCGTCCTGATGACCCGACGTCCGGTTGCTCAGCAACCAGGGACGCCGGGGGACGCCGCAGTCGGGCACAGCCTCCGCCCTCCATTATTATACGTCCGGGTAATCCCGGAAGACTACAGGACCCGGCATTAGGGGGCATGACGCGGCGTCGTCGTTGCTTAGCAACGGACGCCGTCGCCTAGCAACAGACGCCATTGCCCTCTGGATTAAGGGCTGCATACTATTACCTGGCGCCCAGCCCACCATTGGACCAGGAGGGGGGCTGGGCTACCTTGTATCCTGACCAGTTCCTATTTAAGGGCTTCTGTGTCTCACTAGCCCCGCCGGTGATAGCTCCTGTGACAGTGGTTTCCTGTCTGCTCTCTGTCCCGGCTCCAGGGAGTTCTGGTTGAAGTATTCTTCTGGTCTGTTCGTCCAGTCCCCACTTGGTATTCGTGAGTACCCCTTTAGGGGCAGTTCTTTTCTCGTATTATCACCCGTTCTGGGGTTTCGCATTTGTTTTCGGTCCTTGCCCAGCGGCTTGCTGGCAAGTACTTTGGTCCGGTCGCCATTATCGGATTGCCTAGTCCACAGGTCGTGCTCTCTGCAGTGCTTTCTTTGTTTAGTGTTGTTCGTGTTCTGTTTGTAGTGTGCCTTTTGCGTGGTGTATTTTCTTCTGTGTATGCGACTCTGTCGCTGGTGGTTGGCGACTAGGTCGCTGGCGCTTAGCAGCATAGTTAGCTGGGCAAGTGGCCCTTTGTTAATTTTCAGTCAGGTCCCTTAGCTAGATCTCCTCTTGGCTGTACCCTCGGGAGGTCCTGGTTCCTTGTCTCACCATAACTCCTGGCTGCACCGGAGTCAGGGCGGGCTTAACTCGCCCTTTCAAACGTGGCGGCTACAGGCGAAGCCTAGTTCAGCAGGAACCGGTTACCTAACTGTGGGGGCCAACAGAGACAGAGTAGGGTCTCGCTGTGGCTGTTCTAAACAGCAGTCCCAGCTACGGGTTCACTCCCTACAAAACCATAACATTATCACCGGCCTAACTAAAACCAGGAAGGGAGTACAGAGTGTTAGGGGATAATTCTTTCCAGGATTTACCATGAACCCTACTACGCCCAACCCAGCCCAGGCTTTTGCTAACCAATTACAGAGCCTCACCCAGATGGTGCAAGATTTGTCCTTACGGGTGAAATCCCAAGAGGAGGTGTCCCGAGCTTCCCCCGCTATGGTTCCCGAGCCCAAGATGAACCTCCCAGACCGGTTTTCCGGTAATCGCCAGGATTTTTACAATTTTCGAGAGAGCTGTAAGCTATACTTTCGTCTGAAACCTAGGTCTTCTGGGTCTGAGCAACAACAAATAGGATTGGTAATCTCTTTACTCCAGGGGGATCCCCAAACCTGGGCCTTCGGGCTCAAATCGGACGATCCGGCATTCCGGTCGGTCGACGCCTTCTTTAAGTCCTTGGGGTTATTATATGACGATCCCGATAGAGAAGCCTCGGCCGAAAGCCATTTATGAGCCCTAAAACAGGGGAGGAATCCAGCAGAGGCATACTGCACGGAATTCCGCCGTTGGTCCAACGACTGTGGGTGGAACGACCCGGCCTTACGCAGTCAGTTTCGGCAGGGGTTATCAGAGGCGATCAAGGATAGCCTCATCCAATACCCGGTTCCGGAAACTTTAGATAAATTAATGGAGCTATCTATAAAGATTGATCGTCGGCTCCGTGAGCGGAGGTCCGAGAGAGGTTCCGGGCTTCGGCCAACCTCGATTGGGTATGTTCCATCGGAGGAAGAAGAAGAACCCATGCAGCTAGGGGCTTTTAGGATTACTCCCGACGAGAGAGCCCGTAGAATGTCCGCTGGTCTTTGTCTTTATTGTGGCAGTAAAGGTCATGTGGTACGCACTTGCCCGAACAAGTCGGGAAACGCACGGACCAAGTGAATTGTGAGGGGGTTCATTTTGGTCTTCAGCTTATCTCCTCTCGCAACGCACTACTAGTACCGGCCAGTGTTAGGGTAAACGAGACTGAGACATCTGTTTCCGCCTTCATTGATAGCGGGGCAGCTGGGAATTTCTTGGATGTCTCGTTTGCCAGTAAGTTGGGTATTCCCAAGCTAGACCTTGATAAAATGCTTATTATGCGAGGGCTGGATGGTGGTCCTCTTCCCGGTGGAGTAATCACGTGTCAGACTCCTCTGTTACAGTTTCGAGTGGGGATCTTACATGAGGAGATGATCTCTTTTTACTTAACCTCCTGCTCTTTAGTTCCAGTTGTCCTAGGATATCCCTGGCTCCAGAACCATAATCCTCAGATCGATTGGCAGGCTGGAGAGATCACACGTTGGAGTGATCAGTGTTCTGGGTCTTGCGTTAAGAGTCCTATTCAGTTGGCAACCGTCTCTCTGGAGGGGGTTCCTGCCCAGTACTCCGACTTTGCCGACGTATTTTCTAAGGGTCAGGCAGACGTATTACCACCTCACCGTCCATATGACTGTGCCATTGAACTGATGCCCGAGGTTCAATACCCTAAGGCCCGACTTTATTCTCTGTCTGGTCCGGAGACCCGCTCCATGAATGAATACATTCAGGAGAATTTGGCCAAAGGATTTATCAGACCATCTAAATCTCCTTTGAGCGCAGGGTTTTTTTTTGTTTCCAAAAAGGATGGGTCCCTTAGGCCCTGTATAGATTACAGGGCTCTCAACAAAATCACAGTTAAAAATACTTATCCGCTACCATTAATTTCGGTCTTATTTGATCAGTTACGTTCGGCCAAGATCTTCTCTAAAATTGATCTCCGGTGGGCGTACAACCTTATACGCATTCGAGCCGGGGACGAATGGAAGACTGCCTTCAGTACCCAGACAGGGCACTATGAATACCTGGTGATGCCCTTTGGGTTATCAAATGCACCGGCTGTCTTTCAGGACTTTATTAATGATGTCCTTAGGGATTTTCTGGGGAAATTCGTGGTTGTCTATCTGGATGACATTATGATTTATTCCAGTACCCTAGAGGAACATCGTTATCAGGTACGACAAGTCCTACAAAAGCTCCGTGAAAACCATCTCTTCGCCAAACTGGAGAAATGCGAATTCGAAGTTCCCGAGGTGTCTTTCCTGGGATATGTCATTTCTTCAGACGGTTTTCGCATGGATCCAAAGAAATTGCAGGCAGTCTTGGAGTGGGTGCGACCCTCTAATCTCAAAGCCCTCCAGAGATTTTTAGGGTTCGCAAATTATTATAGGCGATTTATTCGGTCCTTTTCGGATGTGGTCGCTCCCATCGTGGCCCTTACCAAAAAGGGAGCCGATCCGGCCAACTGGTCCCCACAAGCTGAAGGGGCCTTTGTGGCACTTAAACAAGCTTTTTCTACAGCTCCAATCCTTAGGCATCCTGATCCGGACCAACCCTTCGTGGTTGAGGTAGATGCCTCGGAAGTGGGAGCAGGAGCTGTTCTATCGCAGGGGGATTCCAAGTCCTCATTTCTCTTCCCATGTGCCTACATGTCTAAAAAGTTTTCCTCAGCAGAGGCCAACTACGATGTGGGAAATCGGGAGTTGCTAGCCATTAAATGGGCCTTCGAAGAATGGAGACACTGGCTGGAGGGGGCGAGCCATCAAATACTAGTGATTACCGACCATAAAAACCTGCAATATCTCGAATCTGCCAAACGGGTAAATGCCCGTCAGGCTAGGTGGGCGTTATTTTTTACACGCTTCAATTTCCTCATCTCTTATAGGCCAGGATCCAAGAATGTCCGAGCGGATGCCCTCTCCCGTAGTTTTTTACCCAGCCAAGAGATACGGGTTCCGTCGGCACCCATTCTTCCATCCTCGGTAATTCATTCTGGTCTTACACGGACGCTCAAAGACTTACTACTCCAAGTTCAGGATGAAGCGCCCAGTCAAAAACCTGCCGACCGCCTGTTTGTTCCACAGGCCTTGAGAAAAGAGGTGTTGGCTGAATTCCATGAAAGTAGAATTGCGGGACATCCGGGTGTTAAAAGGACGTTAAAACTCCTTTCTCGTTGTGTCTGGTGGCCCGATATTGCCACGGACACTAAGGACTTTGTCTTGTCTTGCCCCGAGTGTGCTAGACATAAAGTTCCCAGGACAGTTCCGGCAGGGCAATTAGTACCATTGGCTATTCCATCCAGGCCGTGGTCTCATATTGCCATGGATTTTGTGGTGGACTTACCCATGTCCCACGGTTTCCAGGTCATTTGGGTGGTTATTGACCGTTTCAGTAAAATGGCTCATTTTGTTCCATTACCACAATTACCAACAGCCAATAGTCTAGCCAAATTGTTCTTACTTCATATTTTCAGACTCCATGGGCTGCCCTCTGACATTGTATCTGACCGGGGTCCCCAATTCATTGCTCGTTTCTGGAAGCTCTTTTGTGCAGCACTTAAAATTAGGCTTAGTTTGACCTCAGCTTACCATCCCCAATCAAATGGTCAGACTGAGCGGCTCAATCAATCCTTAAAGCAGTATTTACGCCTGTTTGTGTCCAAGACACAAGATGATTGGGCAGAATTTCTGCCTATTGCCGAGTTTGCCTATAACAATGCTCATCACTCCTCCACTAAGACGTCTCCTTTCTTCGCCGTCTTTGGAGTCCATCCCAAGGCCAGTGCACTGGGTCCGGAAAACCCCGTAGTTTCATCTTCCACGACGGCCCGGCTCAGAACAATTTGGAGACAAGTGCATGTAGCGCTCAAAGGAGCTGCCTTCCGGGAGAAGGTTTTTTCAGACCGTTCGAGACGGCCATGTAAGTTCAAAGTGGGCGATAGAGTCTGGTTATCGACCAGGAACATCAGACTTCGACAGCCATCTGCCAAATTTGGTCCGAAGTTTATTGGTCCATATATCATCATTAAGAGGGTCAACCCAGTAGCCTTTCGGTTACAAATTCCCAGCTCACTTAAGATCTCCAATACATTTCATTCCTCCCTCCTCAAACCAGCCGTTTTTTCGACAAGATTCCCACGAAGGGTGGTTCAGAATAGACCCCCAGTGGATGTCCAGGGACAGTCAGAATTTCTAGTAGAGAGGATTCTGGATTGCAAAAGGTCTCGTGGTTCCCTCTGCTTCCTCGTCCATTGGAAGGGATATGGGCCGGAGGAGAGGTCCTGGGTCTCTGACAGTGACTTGCACGCCCCGAGGTTGAAAGCAGAGTTTTTTCGGAAATTTCCCCATAAAGCTGTTCATAGGGGTTTGTTAACCCCTCCTCGAGGGGGGGGTACTGTTGCGCGCCGGTCCCTGTCGGCTGGTGGAAGGGATCAGCGGCGCGTCCCGGCTGCGCGTCGTGACGTCACGACGTCTGGTTGCCCGGCAACCAGAGACGCCGGGGGACGCCGCAGTCGGGAGCAACCCCCGCCTTCCGCCTCCTCACATCCGGGAAGCCGGGACCAGCAACGCAGCTCGGCTGCGCGTCCTGATGACCCGACGTCCGGTTGCTCAGCAACCAGGGACGCCGGGGGACGCCGCAGTCGGGCACAGCCTCCGCCCTCCATTATTATACGTCCGGGTAATCCCGGAAGACTACAGGACCCGGCATTAGGGGGCATGACGCGGCGTCGTCGTTGCTTAGCAACGGACGCCGTCGCCTAGCAACAGAAGCCATTGCCCTCTGGATTAAGGGCTGCATACTATTACCTGGCGCCCAGCCCACCATTGGACCAGGAGGGGGGCTGGGCTACCTTGTATCCTGACCAGTTCCTATTTAAGGGCTTCTGTGTCTCACTAGCCCCGCCGGTGATAGCTCCTGTGACAGTGGTTTCCTGTCTGCTCTCTGTCCCGGCTCCAGGGAGTTCTGGTTGAAGTATTCTTCTGGTCTGTTCGTCCAGTCCCCACTTGGTATTCGTGAGTACCCCTTTAGGGGCAGTTCTTTTCTCGTATTATCACCCGTTCTGGGGTTTCGCATTTGTTTTCGGTCCTTGCCCAGCGGCTTGCTGGCAAGTACTTTGGTCCGGTCGCCATTATCGGATTGCCTAGTCCACAGGTCGTGCTCTCTGCAGTGCTTTCTTTGTTTAGTGTTGTTCGTGTTCTGTTTGTAGTGTGCCTTTTGCGTGGTGTATTTTCTTCTGTGTATGCGACTCTGTCGCTGGTGGTTGGCGACTAGGTCGCTGGCGCTTAGCAGCATAGTTAGCTGGGCAAGTGGCCCTTTGTTAATTTTCAGTCAGGTCCCTTAGCTAGATCTCCTCTTGGCTGTACCCTCGGGAGGTCCCGGTTCCTTGTCTCACCATAACTCCTGGCTGCACCGGAGTCAGGGCGGGCTTAACTCGCCCTTTCAAACGTGGCGGCTACAGGCGAAGCCTAGTTCAGCAGGAACCGGTTACCTAACTGTGGGGGCCAACAGAGACAGAGTAGGGTCTCGCTGTGGCTGTTCTAAACAGCAGTCCCAGCTACGGGTTCACTCCCTACAAAACCATAACAGTTACATCCCGAATGGGTTAATTGAGTCTTGTATGACACCGCTGTCACTGGGTATAGGGGCACTCCATCGAGAGAGTATAGAATTTTTTGTTATCCCTCGAACCACTTTTCCTTTGGTTTTGGGTCTGCCGTGGCTTTAGAAACATAATCCACAGATTGACTGGTCAGCTATGCAAATTGTAGCCTGGGGTCCATCTTGCTCTCAAGGTTGTTTAATGAAAGTGGTACTTCTACAGTCAGTTTCCTCCGATAAGAAGAGTCGAATTCCTGCTCCCTATCAGTCCTTTGCTGATGTTTTCAACAAACAAGCAGCTAATATCCTGCCTCCCCATCGCAAGTGGGACTGTCCCATTGATCTGGTTCCAGGAGGGATGCCTCCACGTGGTCGGATATATCCCCTATCCATCCCTGAAACCCAAGTAATGAGTGACTACATCTCTGAGAATCTACAGAAGGGATTCATCCGTTCTTCTTCATCCCCGGCCGGAGCGGGGTTCTTCTTCGTCAAGAAGAAAGATGGAACCCTAAGACCCTGCATTGACTACCAAGGTCTGAATGATATAACAATAAAAAATAAATACCCATTGCCCCTTATTCCGGAACTCTTTGATCGCATTAAGGGAGCGGTTGTCTTTTCCAAATTAGACTTAAGAGGGGCTTACAATCTCATTCGTATCAGAGAGGGGGACGAGTGGAAAACGGCCTTTAACACCAGGGACGGCCATTACGAATATTTGGTCATGCCGTTCGGCCTCAGCAATGCCCCCGCAGTCTTTCAGAATTTTGTGAATGAAATCTTTAGGGACCTACTGTATCTGTCCGTTGTAGTATATTTGGACGACATCCTCATATTCTCCAAAGATTTAGAGTCCCATCGGTCACAAGTGAAGGAGGTTCTTCAACGACTTTGAAATAATCACCTATATTGTAAACTTGAAAAATGCATTTTTGAGCAAGCCTCCGTACCCTTTCTGGGATAGATAATTTCTGGTCAAGGCCTACAAATGGATCCAGAGAAGGTTCAGGCGATTCTAAACTGGACTCAGCCCACTACTCTACGAGCAGTGCAGCGATTCTTAGGATTCGCCAACTACTATCGGAAATTTATCCGGGGTTTCTCCACCATCGTTGCACCCATCACCGCTCTAACTCGGAAGGCAGCCAATCCAGCTGTTTGGTCTGCTCAGGCACTATTCGCTTTCCAACAGTTGAAACAGGCCTTTATCTCTGCTCCTGTTCTCCACCAGCCAGATCTTGCAAGACCTTTTATTTTGGAAGTGGACGCTTCCTCTGAGGCTGAAGGAGCCATTCTGTCTCAAAAATATGAAGATGGGTCCACACACCCATGTGGGTTTTTCTCCCGAAGGTTTTTACCCGCTGAAAAAAATTACGCAATCGGGGAACAGGAACTTCTGGCGATCAAGTTAGCACTTGAGGAGTGGTGATACCTCCTCGAAGGAGCTCAGTTTCCCATCCAGATCTACACGGACCATAAAAACTTGATCTATCTCCGAAACGCCCGATGCCTTAACCCACGACTGGCGAGGTGGGCGATGTTCTTCACCCGCTTCAACTTTAAGCTTTCCTTTCGTCCGGGTTCCCAGAACACTAAAGCAGATGCCTTATCCCGCTCTTGTTCTCCTGATGCTGAGGAGAGACAGCCATATCCTATTCTGGATTCCTCTGTCTTCGCGGCTACCAGAATAGTCAATATTCCAAGAGGCAAGACTTATTTAGGGCCTTCCCTCCGAAAGAAATTACTCCATTGGGCCCACTACTCCAAGTTTTCCGGGCATCCTGGTGCAAGAAAAACCTTAGAATTCCTCCAAAGGAAATATTGGTGGTCAACGATAAGAACCGATGTGCAGGACTTCGTATCTTCATGTCCAGTGTGTGCCCGACATAAAACCTCACGCCAACCCTCTGTAGGGAAACTTCTACCCCTTCCAGTTCCTGCGAAACCATGGACCCATATAGCCATGGATTTCATTACGGATCTACCTCCCTCTAATGGCTACAATACTATATGGGTGGTCATCGACCGTTTTTCCAAAATGGCCCACTTCATCCCTTTGAAGGGACTTCCCAGTGCACCAACTTTGGCACACCTTTTCATAACCCAGATCTTTCGTTTACATGGCTTACCACTTGAAATCATATCTGACCGGGGTGTACAGTTTGTAGCCCGATTCTGGAGGTCTCTTTGTTCCGTCTTCCAAATTAAATTAAAATTCTCTACAGCCTACCACCCTCAGACCAACGGTCAGACTGAAAGAGTTAATCAGGATTTGGAGAAGTTCATCCGACTCTACCTATCATCCTCACAGGACAATTGGCTTGAACTCCTACCCTGGGCAGAGTTCGCTCACAATAACACCTATCACTCTTCCAGCCGAACCACTCCTTTCTTCACTGTTTATGGGATCAACCCTCGTGTCCCAGACTTTTCCAAACTCCCTGGTAATGAATTACCTGCAGTTCAATCTTCTGTAAAAAATTTTGCAAACATTTGGAAAAATGTACAAAAAGCCTTACAACAGGCCTCCAGTAGGTACAAACTCAGTGCTGATCGGAGAAGAAGTGCTGCTCCACCTTATAAAGTTGGTGATCGTGTCTGGCTATCAACTCGGCATATTCGTCTCAAGGTTCCATCCATGAAATTGGCTCCTTGCTACATTGGACCCTATGTAATCCAAAAAATAATCAATCCTGTAGCCGTTCGGCTGAAGCTACCATCTTCCTTACGAATCTCCAATTCATTTCATGTTTCACTCTTAAAACCTTTAATTCTCAATCAGTTTCGAAAAACTCCACATGGAAGGTCCGGTATCCGAGTACAACAGGATGTAGAATTCGAAGTAAAACAAATATTGGATGTTAGACGATGACAGGGGAAGGTACAATTTCTAGTGGACTGGAAGGGATACGGTCCTGAAGAAAGAATGTGGATCGATGCTTCCAATATTCATGCACCTCGTTTGATTGAAAGGTTTTGGAAAAATAATCCTAAGAAGTGTCCGGTGTCCACTCATAAAAGAGGGGGTACTGTCAGGTCCTCCGGCCGCCGCCGGTTCTGCAGAGCATTGCGCCGCATGCATTACTGCACGGGCGCTGTACTCCTGGCGGTGCTACACCCGTCACTCAGGGGTCCGGCTGTTCCCGTGGTCGGCTCCTGGGACAGGCGCCGCCATCTTGCTTGTGGCATTAGGCAGAAGGGGGCAGGGTCTGATATAACCTCTGATTGGAGGTTGGGCCTGTGACATCACTGCCTGGAGGAATAAAAGGCTGGGCTGCCTATTCTCCAATGCTGCTGCTACTTCTGCTTTCTGCTCAGTGTCCTGCTGACAGCCAGTGAGAGTGTACACAGCTCCAGGTCTCTCTGAGTCCTGTTTGCAATCAGAAGCATCTCGTTATCCTTTCAAGTGCCTCCTGAGTTCAGTTTACCTTCCAAGTGTCTCCTGAGTTCCGTTGACCCTTCAAGTGCCTCCTGAGTTCAGTTTACCTTCCAAGTGTCTCCTGAGTTCCGTTAACCCTTCAAGCGCCTCCTGAGTTCAGTTTACCTTCCAAGTGTCTCCTGAGTTCCGTTAACCCTTCAAGTGCCTCCTGAGTTCAGTTTACCTTCCAAGTGTCTCCTGAGTTCCGTTAACCCTTCAAGCGCCTCCTGAGTTCAGTTTACCTTCCAAGTGTCTCCTGAGTTCCGTTAACCCTTCAAGTGCCTCCTGAGTTCAGTTTATCTTCCAAGTGTCTCCTGAGTTCTGTTAACCCTCCGAGTGTCTCCTGAGTTCTGTTAACCCTCCGAGTGCCTTCTGAGTTCAGTTCACGTTTCAAGTGTCTCCTAAGTTCTATTATTATTTCAAGCGTCTCCTGAGTACAGCTATATCCATCTGTTCCAGCAAGCGTCCTAATCTCCTTGGAGGCTCCTGATTGGGGGGCCGCGACCTGCTGGGTGGACGCAGCTAAGTCCAAATCCCCTTGCGGGGGTCCCTGGTGAAAACCGCCACTCAGTTAGACTCCGGGCCTAGTATAGCCAAACTCCTTGGAGACTCCTACGAGACGCCAGTATATTCGACCAGCAGTTCTTTCTCCACCATTGGCATCCGTGTCAGAATCCACGCCCCCAGTGGATCCACAACAATCCGTTGTGACATTGTGTTGTTATATTTTTAAAATAAAAATTGTAAAAAATATTGATATAAAAATTCATGGCTGAAATAATGCTCTATGGAGGCATTCTTGCTATTACTGAGTTTAAATATGTTTGGGCCCTGACCAATTTGAACCTGTAACATCGGGGGTTATTCTGATTGATGCGGGAGGACCACTTTCGCATGGTCCGTCCAAGCAAATTCCGCATTCTCTCGGGAGAGCGTGAGTCCGCCCACAGCACAGCCGTGCACGGACGGAGTCAGCAACCGACAATGGGGAGTGACGTTCACATGAGCGCACGCCATCGTGCTCGGACGGATCTTAGACTTTTCCACCAACATCTGGCGTACATATGAGCGTACGCCACCGTGCTCGGACGGATCTCAGCCAACAATTGGTGCATAAACCTAAAGGCCCATACACACTGGGCGACTTTGAGCTAAAAGTCGCTCAAAACAGCAGGTTTGAGTGGCTTTCAGCTGAAAGCCGCCCAGTGTGTATGGCCCGGCGATGAACGGTGAGCGCTGCTGCGCGCTCCCACAGCATCGCCAGGAAAGTCGTTCATCAGCAGATAAGCGGCTTTCAGGACGGCTTTGCATAGTGCTCCGCTATGAAACGCCGTCCTCCCCCCTCCGTCGGTGCTGGACAGGGGGAAATCCGCTCAGTGTGTATGCACTGAGCGGCTTTCCCTGCAGCGATGGTTTTCATCATTGATGTCCATACACACTGGGCATAGGCGCCCAGTGTTAATGGACGTTAACACACTGTGGGCCAAATTCTCTAAGCTTCAAAAGTGCTAAAATGCAAAGTGATAAACAGCCAGCCAATCAGCTCCTACCTGCCATGTCACAGACTGTGCTTGAAAAATGTCATACAGGAGCGGATTGGCTGGCTGTTTATAACTTTCCATTTTATCACTTACATTTTATCACCACCCCACCGAATCCACACACCCCCCCCCCCCCCCTTTGTCGATGGGCCTGCCCGCTCCCAGCTCCCTGCTGTGTCCGGGAGACGTGCTGCTATGTAAAATTCATATCTACCGCTGGACCGCGCTAGCCAATAGGCGCTCGCGGTCCAGCAGCCACCAGTTCATTGGCTGCTGGACTGCAAGCACCTACTGGCTAGCGCGGTCCAGCGGGAGATATGAATTTTACATAGCAACACGTTTCCCGGACACAGCGGGGCGGGGGAGCGGGCAGGGGAGCGGGCAAGCTGGCGGTGCCGGCACAGCTCTGGTGCCTTGCTATCTTCCAGCGCTCGGAGTATGTGCTCCGCCGGCTCCGCCCTTGCTATATATATATATATATATATATATATATATATACAACAGGATTGGGTGTGCTGATACCTGCTGTAATCAGTGCAGAGACTCTGAAGTCCTCTGTAAACGTCTCTTGGTCTTTTCTATATGCACTTGTCCGTATGCTCCCTTGTTACCCCTATTCCCAAAGTGGTCACCAGGACAAATCTGCAACAAATGTTACACGCCCAATAGTGCAGTATCTCAAGTAAAAAATATTAATGAGTAAAAAACATATATAACAATGTACGGCAGTGGTGGACTTATACCACATGGCAGCAGTGGTGGACTTATACCACATGGCAAGAATTAGTTATCCACACTGGCAATGCTGGAACAAACACTGGGGCTGCAAGCAGGACTCAAGGATACTTGTTGGACAGCCGTTCTGCTATCAGCGTCTCCCGGCAATCGTGCTCCGTCCGTCTCCCAGTTCTGTTACTGCTGTCGGTTGCGTCAGTTAGGCCACGTGTGCAGGCAAGAACATTTTGACTAGAGACTGCCTGCACAGTGTATTTGGTCACGGCTTCTGAGGCTGGCAGGCTGTAACTAGCTGTCTCTCTGACAGCTTAATTATGTCTTAATTACACACTGGGCTCAGTCCAAATTGCCAGAACTGAGTTCCTTGTGTGCAGGCTTTAAGGGGTATACACATGGTGAGATTTTGGCAGAAGATTTTGACTAAATAGTCAAAATCTCCTAGAAGGTTAGCCAAAATCTCAATGTTTCTCCTGATAAGATACCAATGTGTGGCCCCGCTAAGTCAGTATCTGCTAACATAGACAGACTGTGCAGGAAAGGCAATTTTGACTAGATCACAGACTATCATTAGTTAGACAAAATCACTAAGTCAAAATCTCCCGTGCATCTTGTCAAAATTGCCCGTTAGCAAATATCTCACAGCGTAAGGAAGGTGGCCATCTGAAACCTTTATGCCAGTGGTTCCCAAACTTTTTAAATAACGGCACAAATATTTAGGTATATTGATAAGCCCCTCTGCACAGAGTTATGTGGAGCTAAATGTAGACCCTGTCACAGCAGAATTTAAGGAACGAATGCAAAAATTACCAAGTACTGTTAGTGGGCGCATTAATATGGTCAAATGATAATCCAACCAAATTATTTGTATATCTGACAGAACTCACCCATATATCTCCCGAATCTTACAACTATAGCAAAAATAATATCCTCCTTCATATGGAAATATAAATCACCAAGGATAGCAATTAAAACACTATGCAATATGAAGGCTCTACCAAATCTTAGAAATTACTATATCGCATTTCAAATGGTGCATCTGGAAGGGTGGGTAAAAAATGCAATGGATTCAACACTACAGGCATATTTTAAAGAGCAAGTAGGCTTTTGGGATTCTCCTCTCCCATTTCTTCTTTCAGGCATCTCCTCATTTAATTTACCACATATACTTCTACAAGCGCTATTGATATGAAGACACGCATACAATCAGGGCCGTCTTAACAGCAGTGTGGGCCCATGGGCAAAGCAATGCACTGGGGCCCTTACCCATTCTCCCCTCCTAGATGTGGAGGGTGCTATCAGCAGCAGCTTTGATGTCCCTCGGGTGGCAGGGGGTGCTCTACCTTCCACTCAACATGTAGGACCTGGAGCAGTAACTTCTGCTAATTACTCCTTCACTGCACAGGTGGTGGGAGGGAGAACACTAACGTGTGGAAGGGGGCACTGAGCTGAATGAAGGTTCCCTTGTAAATGACTTCCAGGGAGGTAGGGGGTGTTTTATACGCAGGGGAGGGTTGGATAATGGAGTGGGCTTAATATTCGTCATTTTACGGTGGAAGGGCAGCTTGTTTGACTGCAGATATCGCCATTATCTGGAAATAGATTTCTTAGCCTTCAATAGTATAAAAACCTAGAGTCCCAACTTTCAGAAGGTGCTGGGAACTTGGGGATCAGAGATCAGGACTGAGCCAGAGCAATCCATTGACAAAAATATAAAACTGTACACCAGACGTGTGGAGCTGGAGCAGGGACCAGCTGCTGGAAGGCTGATATCTCTGGTTCTGGGCATGATAGAGACCAGCCGCTAGTGTCGGCAGAAAGAGACAGAACCAGATAAATATGACTGGGAATTGCAATTAACAGGTCGGATGTGGACTGCTGCTTTGAATCTCCAGTTCCCCAGGGCCGATTTTCAAAATTTTGGTATCCCCGGAAATAGGGGATCCTCAGCTATCAGCATAGGGCCCTTATACACCTGGGGACCCTAGGCAAGTGCCCATTAAGCCCATACGAATAGACGTCCCTGCATACAATATATGGGAATGGGGAAGGGGGGCTGGAATAGAAAGTGAATCACCCTTATGGTATAATAGAAATGATTTCAAATTAGAGAACTTATATGGCGTCAAAAAAACATTATTAGTGTAGGGCAACTCTACTCTAATGGACAATTTAAGTCATTTAGTCAGCTACTAACTGAATTCAATATTGAAAATACATACTTCTTTAGAGACTTACAATTAAGACACGCTATCTATAGCCAGTTAGAATGCCTGACCCTAGTGGTTTCCTCTTCACCAACTAAATTAATGCCATGAAGTATAAGTACTAGAGGTAAGGTGTCTAGAATATACAAGGCTATAGATTTAATACAGCATCACACCCCACTGGATAAACTGTGAATAAAATTGGAAGCAGATTTAGGCCCACTCACACCAGAAATATGGAAAGGTGTAGTAAGCTCTATTAAGTATGCAACATCTTATATTAGATACCAACTAATCCATTACTTTATGCTTCACAGGGTATATTATCGGACCCCAGTAGGGTTGTACAGAGCTGGATTGAGGTAAGATGCAGGCAGGGTTCCTACATCTATGGGAATGCCCTATGGTACACTCACTCTGGGAAGAAGTATGGAATGACCTTAGGACCACAGCTCCTTCACTAGCGCAATTTGGTGCTAGAGCATGTCTACTTGGTATAGATATAACCTATACTGGGATGCAGTCACTTTCCCGGCGGTCGGAATCCTGATGGTCAAAATCCTGATGCCGGAATCCCGACCGCCGAAATCCCGACCGCCGAAATCCCTGCACTTTGTCCCTCTGTGGGTGTCCACGACACCCATAAAGGGAGAATAAATTAGTGTGCCGAGCATAGCGAGGCACCGGGCCCGCTGCGTGGCGAGCGCAGAGAGCCCGCAAGGGGGGTGATCCACGTCCCCCCTTTTCGGGATTTCAGCAGTCAGGATTTCGGCAGTCAGGATTCCAGCATTGGGATTTTGACCATTTGCCCATTTCCTGGAGGGCCGACCCATTCCAGGCATGAAGGGTCCATTCACCCCCTGGCTGGGCTGCGGACATGTGAACCGCCATCTCCATGCTTATCGGCTGCAGCACTTTCCCAATACAAAGATGGGCGCAGCCAACCTCTGCTCTTAACAAAGTCAAAATGGCCGTGGAAGAGCTGGTGCACATGCGGGGGTGCACACAGCTACTCCCGCGGTGCTTTGGTCAGCAGAGCCCGGGATTCTGGCAGCAGCACCCCGCCAATGCTTCCCCACTCTACACTGTGTGTGCTCTTGCCCCGTGATAGATAGTGGCCACAACGCTCCCCAACCATCGTGCAGGCGGCAGCAGCTGCTGCAGGGACAGGGAGTCACTTCTCTTTGACGCCTTCATCCTCTTGTGTTTGGCGTCACTCCCAGCGACCTCTATCATGTGACAAGACTTGAAAGTGGAGTTTAGTTCCGGCTGCTGGAGTTACCTGTGAGTGTGCATTCTCTATGGGCACTGGAGCATAGGCCAGTCACACCTGGAAGCATTGGTGGGGGGGAGGACATATGTACATAGGACATATGGGGAGCATAAATATAAGCCATTGGGGGGACAGGGGACATGTATTTAGGACATATGGGGAGCATAAAAATAAGCCCCAATATGGAGCAGGTATACATATCTATGTATCTGTATAGATCTAAAGATGGCCATACACCAACAGATTTATCTTCAGATCTGGCTGGTTGGAAGAAAACTCTGGTAATTTCTGAATAACAGCATTTCCAAGCAAATCGTCAACTGTCATTTGCTCTCATCCATAATCATGTTTTTGTTCCAACCAGCCAGATCTGAATATAAATCTGTAGGTGTATGGCCACCTTTAGAGGGCAGGTAAGCATATACTGTACATGTAGGGGTCTATACTATGTATGGAGCTATGGGACACATAACTGAGTAGTGATTTATAGAATGCACTTCTGCATAGGGAGATATGGACATGGCACCAATGTGTGGGGCTAACAGGCACCAGTGTAATAATCTTTGGAGTGGCATGTATACCATAGTGGTAAGATAGCCAAAGATGGTGTATAATGGGATAAGCAGCAGCTGCACTTTATAGAAGCTTGGAGTTGGACAGTTTTCTTTCGAATTAAGTGTGGTGCCATTGGCAGCATTGTAACTCGACCTGCAATTCGATTGAACTAGTGTTCCCGGACTATACAATGATTGGGAACAGGCAGAGTCCAGCAGCCGCACCACACTTATTCACTCTCTGCAGCTGCTGATTCTGAGCCGTGCAGAGAGTGAGATGCGCGGTGTATAGATAGCTGACCCGACAAGCAGGCCTGCAGTGCAGCTATTTCAAATCAGAGCTTGCGGTCTGGCAGGCAATCGGGAGCAGCAGTGGTGGCTCCTGATTGGCTGCCGAACCGCAAGCTGACATGATATTGAGACCTGACTTGATAGAGCTGGACTGCACAACACTCTCAGCCCAGGTGTCTGTTTGCTGCTGTTAGCACTCTTAAACTCCCCCGTGGCAACGAGCATTTCACTCCCCCATGGGGATGAGCATGTATTCCCCTATGGCATTGAGCATGAAGGTCCTGGCATTGAGCAAGAAACCCCTAGCAATTAACATGTAGGTAAGCGGCAATAATGTGGCATAATATGTAATAGACATTACGGTGCTTGACATAAAATGTAATGGGCCTCACGGTGTGTGCCTAAATGTGTAATGGGCATCACTGTGTGCGACAAAATGTGTAATGGGCATTACAGAGTGTGGCATATGCCCCTAGCAATACACACACCATCGCAAGTTAGTCCTAACTCCCCTCCCTGCAGCCTAACTCTAACCATACCCCACCAGCAGCCTAATTAAAAAAATACCCCCTCACAGCCTATTACTACTCCACTCCCACTATTCCAGCCAGTCTCCTGCTTCCCACACTACTACTCCCAGCCTGTCCCCTTATCTGCAATACCACTACTTCTACCTGCCCCTGACTCCCATTGCTACTTCCAGCCTGCCCTTTTCTCCCTGTCACTACTGCCTGCTTGCTCCCTTATCTGCACTACCACTCTCAGCCTGTGCCCTTATCTGCACTGCCACTACTCCAGCCTGCCCCCTGCTTTCTTCCAGGCCTCACCATACAGCACCCAGACACATTGCCGCAATCCGATCTAACTCCAGCCTCCAAAATATACACCCCTTGATAAACACAGTATCCCTGCCCCAACCCCAGGGAAATACACTACTGACCATACCCCTGCCCTCAGGTACATATATGGTCCATGCAAGCCCATGCCATTTTCTTTGCTATTGTGGAGCCCAATGTGTTTGTATTTTATTCCTGGGGAGCTAATGTTTAATGTTTTTTTCTTTGGCTGGAGTCAGTGTGTTTTTCTTTGGGGGCCACTGTGTTGTGGCATATGTTTTTGTTTTCTTTGCGGTTTCTTCCCCCCCCCCCTAATCGGGAGTCAGTATGTTGGTTACCTGTTGGGAGTCAGGGTTTTTTTTGCTGTGGGATCAATGCTTTTTATTTATTTCAAGCACCAATAAATGTATTATATGCAACTGCATAAAAAAGGCCGCTACTGCATGCAACGCTGAATCAGATTCTATTAGTAGAGATCCTCCCCCTCTTGACAGACTCCAGCCCTTCAACAGACCCCGCCCCCAGGGATGCTTCCATATATATTTTCCAGGCTGGTTTTACTTCCCAATCCGCCCCTGTCGCTAGGTTAAGTGATGAAGATTAGGATTTAACCATATAAACTAACATTAAAGCAATTATCAGAATACATGCAGGTATACTCTAGGATTGTGTAGAATTTATTTATTTATTCACCTGGTTATGAGTTGATGTGTTGTATGTCACATTAATTAAGAATCATTTTCAGTTAAAGATGTAATAAGAAATATCAAGAGATATGATATGGTTATACATATTTAGGGGAAGTAGGGAAGGGAGGGGCTAGAGAGGGGGATGGGGAAGGGAATTTATGCATATGTATTTTTTCTTTTTATTCTAATTTATGGCACTAGGTATCGCCTAAAATCTATATAAGCAGTATATGCATGATGGTGACACGCGGCATCTAAAATGTTAAAACATATGATTAAGAAGGGAGGCAACGGTTAGAGATAGGGGAGGGGAATTTATGTACTCTTATATGTACCATGTATGTATCAGTTTATGGCACTACATACTGTATATTTTGAATTTTGAGCATAGTGGATTTTTTTTTCTGTTCCTGCTGCATACAATACAGGCACCTTGATAAAGACAAACACTGTTGAAACGCGTTGGTGTTTTATTTGTTGGAGAAGGCTGTGTGAGTTATATTTGCTATCATACATGCCCCTCCTTTTATATTTACTTTTTTAATAAATTCTACAAAAAAATTTAACATCTGCCTGGACGTCATTTTCATTGAAAAGAAACCATTATATGAGGATCCACTGCAAGGCTAATGTAAGCATACAAGTGAGCATTTGAAAGATACTTTGATATGTTTTTTACCATCTATATGAATGTAAGCTTATTGTAAGCATCGTTCTTTACTACCTGCACAGAAGGTGAACCCCTAAAGAATAGCATCACTACCGTATAAAGGAAAACTCCATTTTATTTTCCTTGGGAAGAAAGCCCCAATATGAACTTTTGAAAATATACTACACTACATATGTTCTTGTTTATTTGTTTTTATGTACGAATTGCCCGTGAGAAACCTGATGTGACACTCATCACATCTCGGCCGTACGGAGCAAAAAAACACATAGGCCCTTATTCTGGTTGGTGCGGATATTCCCGCATTCTTACGGAGCGGTCCGCACGCCACGGTGTTTTGCCGCATGCGGCCATCGTCCGTAGAAACGCCCACGTGTCCTCCGCATTCGGACGGACTCACTCTTTAAGAACAGGGCGTGTTTACGGACGACATACAAACCATGCGTGTGCGGGAGAAACACTCCGATTCTGCACGGTATTACAGAGTATTACAGAGTATGCTCGGAAATACCGCATCCGAACGGGAGCCAAGCGGTGCTACCGCCCGTAAGCGGAGTATTTACGCCAAACAACCCACTATGAAGTATCTTCTGCAATACATCACATGACCCACTTATTCAATTACCTATCCTCATAAAAAACAGCTTATTTGGAATTGGAATCAATTAGATGCCAATATATCCTTACAAGCATGCCTAACACATGCATTGCACACATTAACCCTTACAGCAATTTAAGTGCAATGGTTTCAATTAAAGCACTGACAAGCGGCCTATTAGTGAGTAATGAGTAAAGGAGTAGATTCTATTGGGTTCAGGTGTTAAAGCTTGTAGTCATTAGGCGTACGTTCGCCTACCGCATGAACGAGTGGTGTCCGCAAAGCAATAGTACACTTGTGGACACCGCACATTTCTGCCCTTTTTCATCGCGTGCATTCGGAGTGGTATCCGAATGTACGCCCCCCAACATAAGTGTACTCCCCCGTGTCCGCCCATGTTTCCGCCCCGTTTTGCCCACTTTGAAACTACGCCCATGTGCCATTCCGCATGACGCCCATAATACGCCCAGATTTCCCGACTGATTGCGGGGAACAGTTTTGGACGGGATTTGGCCGAACTGGTACGGAGTCTAGGCGTGGCACATGCGCGTTGCGTTCTCCACGCATGCGCAGACGCCGAAAAGACGCGATCCGTAAGAATGCGGTAAAGTCCGCGTCAATCAGAATAAGGGCCATAACTATTGTCATTTTTATTATATCACATAACTTGTTGTATAATACAATTTAACCTGTAGGCTTTGTACTTTCCTGTTAAACCTTGTACCTAATGAGGAACAACTCATAGTCATAAGGTTATATTATTATTAGCAAGAAGTCTGAATGTGCTGCATTAGTTTTAATGTAGCTGTGTAATTAATGATGCCTGCACAGTAAGCATTTCACAAACCTAAAGTTCTGCAGATCAAAGTGTTATCATCATGTAACCAAAAAGTGACAAATGATGGCAAATGGCGTCCTCCAATGTGACAGACTGCCCATCATGAACAATCAATATTATAAACACTTCTACATCTACAGCATTAATTACCGTTTGGTGTTTTATGAGACATCTCAGAATGTCCTTATCTTATCAGGCCGTCTTTATTGTGCAGATAACTGGATCCCATAAAACTCTTAAGGGCCATAATCCAAGTTTAAATTGGTTGACTCCTTATATTATTAAGCAAATAAAGAGCAGGTCATGGATTTATCAGGTCATTATATTGGAAAGAATATCCAGTATAGATTCTGACTGTAAGATAGAAAACTTAATAAAATTGAATACGTTAAGAAAAATATATAGAAGAAAATTTGCTATACTGTATGTTATGCTATTCATTTCACTGTCAGTAATAAGATAAAATATAAATGAAAAGATAAAGATATAAGATAAAATATGAATAAAATATAAATGTACACAGATCAAATACAAGATTTCACATTGGTTAGCTGAGTTTTATTTGCACAAACCTTTTAAAGGAGAAATGTCACATAACTGAGTCTATAAAAGTACATGCAAAATGCAGGTGCCCATGCCCATAGCCTCACAAAAAAACCATCCCTTTTCACTTAGAAGTGACGTCCATATTTATATTTTCTATGTAAAAGGATGCCCTGGTAAGGAGATTTCTAACAAGCCAATCAGAGGACCGCACAGTGTTTTAAACAGTTTTTTCAAATTCTGCAGCTGCTGCTGACCCCCGCACTCCTTCACAGCGCTAAACTACTCAGATGGATGCCGTCTGCCCTCTTCCAGCACCCGATGTGCCATCGCAGATGGCATGCGACATAGGGTGCTTTAGGCATAAGATGCGATGTCGCATCCCATCGCAAAAGTGTATGGGTACCATTAGCCTTAACAAGGCCTCATATAGCTGCAATGTTTATTCTACTACCTTATGTTTTATTTGTCCCACACAAATCTTAGAAACTCGTCACACTATAGAAAATCAACTCCATGGTGACATGGATAGTGGGGGTATGAGCATACTAACTATAGTGGGCGCCCAACTAACATATAAGTACCAAGTCGTCTGGTCAGGGTTACTGTACCTTCTGTTCCATGTCTGTCTTTGTACCTAATATGTTTATATTTTGAACAGATAAATGTGCAACACTGCATAATATGTTTGCACATTATAAATAACTAATAGACAATATAATAGTAGCAGCAGCAGCAGCAGCAATATGGTGCGATAACTTGACATTGCATACATCACACATCCGGCAGTGTAGGCGTCCATAATGTGGGGGAACCAGTTGGGATTTTGTTATGTTAATATAATTATATAAATCCTGCTCTTGCTACAAGAAAGGAGAAGGTGGAGGAGGGTATTCTTACCTGAATTTGAAAACCCAGAGCAGCACATAATCCCTACAATCCTGTTCATTAGAACAAAACAGAAAGACTTTTACTATCAGCGCTAACAAAAATACAATGCAAATCTTTATGCACTGTAACCAGCACATAAAAACATAGGGATAAAGCTGGCAGCCCCTCCTCACGGAACCCAATTCTCTGCTAGTTCTTACACTAGTATAAATCGCAATGGTTACCAATGATATCAGTGTTGAGGGAGCCCTGGTGGGGTGCCAGCATCGGCAAGTGCATACACACTTGCTGATGCCAGTAGCAACAAACTGGGGGCCATTTTGCATTTGGCAACATGGCCCTCGTTAACTATGGGCTCCATTGTCTGTCCATGCAGTACAACAGGAGACATTGTTAACAGGAGTGCATATTGTTGATGACATGGAGCATATACACACTAAACAATATTATAAACGATGTCACTCAGAAGGGGAAAAATAAGCAATATAGTTTATACTATTGCTTACTGTATGAGGCTTAATGCAGCCCATACACGCTGCTTTGTGGGCGTGCTGTACTAGCACGGATCACATTGCATTTCATTGCATGTGCATCCGTTGTGCATGCAATGCGATGCAATGTGATGCAATGTGATCCGTGCTAGTACAGCAGGGAAAGCACGCCCTCATAGCAGCGTGTATGGGCTGCTTAAGTCCCTATATTCATAGGCGAATCTAGGGGGTGGTATGGGGGTGCACAGGACCACCCATTAGCATGAGGGATGGGGCTTTCCAACGAGCCCAGCCCCGTGTCTCTAGCCCCCTGGGAACCAGAGATACGGCCAGGCAAAGCTGGAACGTTTTCACTATAGGATAACATGGGACCCGCTAATTCCCCCACCCAGTTCAACGGCTGCCAGTTCCCCCTTCAGCATCACTGAAGCTCAGGGTTGATCACATTTGAACCCAAATCGCTGGACCTTTAATCTGATACCAGGCTGGATCCATATAGGTTAATTGGTTCCAGGGATATTGAGGTTAAACTGTTTTTTTTTTTTCATTTCTTAAATGTTATTTCATGACTGTTTATGTTCTTTGAGGTCAGATTTCTCTGGAACCAAACAGGCCAGTTTCATGGGACCAAAATCATTCGAAGCCAACTCAAAAGTTCTTCAATATGATATTACTCATGTAAATGGGTCAGTTGGTTCCGAAGATATAGCTAGTTGGTTAAAGGGGGGTAGGGAGAGGGGAGTGGTTGTCTCTCCCCCTCACACCAGAAAATGCAGGGACTAGGCTGGTCCATAAGGGGTCAGCCTGGTTATGTCACTGCATGATCCTGGGACCATATTCCCGGGTAAATCCATGCATTTTCTGTTGTGAAAGGGGTATTATTTCAAACAGCCGTGACCTGCAGTGCTCTGAATACAGCCGGGCAGCCCCCTGCTCTCTGCCCAGCTGTCAATGACTGTCACCCCTGCAGCTTCCGCTTCAATTCTTCTTCCTGCTTTCACCTCAGCCCGCCCCCCTTAATCATGTGGTGCCGGCGCCCGGCGTGCTCCCCCGACGTCACGCACAACAACAGCGCGCACAATATTTAAAATGTCCACTCGGCTAGAGGGGACACCAGTAGGGGAGTTGGAGCGTGCTCTGCGCTGCACTCTGCACCTCTCCCCATAGAAGCAGCTGCACCGCTCTCCATCTCTCCTTGCAGCAGCAGTGAAGGCTCATATACAAAATTACAGTAAGTGGCACTTTTGGGGGCATTGCTTAAGGGACGCTATAAGTGGCGGTATGTGGGGGAATTACGCATAATGTGTCGCTTAATGTGTAAGGGGCATTACGGTGTGCAGCATCATGTGTAAGGGGCATTATGGAGGTTATTCTGATCGGAGCGGCCAAACGTGCGTACGTTCACTATTAACGTACGCTAGCCGTACGCGGCCGTTAGGGTTAAGTCCACCCACAAATCAGCCGCTTACGTACGGGCGGAAATACCGTGGAAGGGGAGTGGCGTACAAATGAGCGTACAGCAACGTAGGCGGACGGCCCAGCCCTTGCACTCCGACAACAGGCGTACAACTGAGCGTACGGCGCCCTTTACGGACGTCTTTCGTCCGTCTCCCCACCGACTTCTTGCGGAGATCTGAGCGTACGCCAGTTTGCACGGACGGGTCCCTATTGTTTTCAATGGAAAACACAGCTTATGTCACCGCTCGTGAGAGTGAGCGTACGTCCGTGTACGCTGCCATACCCTTCACATATATGGACCTGCAAATCTTGCCTTTCAACTACAAATCTCACAATTGATTAATTAACCTATTTGTTATTCAATTATTGTTTTCTATTAACTCAATTGTCTACCTTAATAAAGACCTAATAAACCAACATTTGAACCCTCATTACATGTATATTTGTTATGTTCTAATGTGGCATTTTAATCACTATCTATGTGTCCCCATATTGCTGTTACTTTTAAATCAAGTTATGTTGGTGTTTCTGTATATGTACTAAATTATGTCCATAATTAGTTTGTCCAAAATGTGTAACATGTATACCTACCCTGATGTTATGTGTGATGTTTTAATCTAACAACATTAAACATTCATGCATTTTCACTATGTGTTATTTTACTCAAAAACACACACATTCACACATCAATCATTACCCCTCACCTCAAATTACAAGTATAACTTACAGTACACATCTGTATGTACCTACCCTTACAAGCCCTCTAACATATTTATTAGTAAAAACACAGGCAAGTTCGAACTGTACATAAACTTTTATTTCGGACAACAATAATAAGGGGGGGGGGGGATAAAAAAAAATTAAATCCGGGCCTCCAGAAGTCCAAACAGGATCTGGAGGTACAGGAGGGTCAATACAATCTCCCTCATTAGGGCTGCCACCTCCTCCTGCTGCTGTTCAGTGTCTGTAGTGAAGGGATAAAAAAAAAAAAATATATATATAACATACACAAATGTTTGTTGTATTTGTACATAATAAAAAGTTCAGAGTTATGTGTGAAGGCCACATACATTTTTAAACTACATTGAAGATGGGTCTGCTGTAAACACAGTACTAAAAAATAATATGTTAACACACACATACTGTACATAGTAAATAACATTAATTCAATTACTCCTTCATGGATGAATGTATGCTGTATCCCAATTGGTACTTTGGTTTTGGGGGACTGTCCTCTAACCTCACAATTAGGCTGTGCTATTTAAGGGTTATGACATTGTTGTGGCTTAAGCACTCCTTACTATTTTAAATTTAGGACATTGCTGTACAAATTATAGGCCTACAGCTATGTTTGTAAAGCATGCATCCGCATGGCCTCACACACTATTACCAAAACAATCTCTACATTTATGTTGCACCAGTGCCAGATTAAGCCTTTGGGGGGCCCGGGGTACTTTAGAGCGGGGGGCCCCCTTGCACTTGTCATTACTGGCCGCACACTGCATGGGAGAATATTATACTGTCAAAACACAGAGTAAAGGCAGAATAAACTTGGTCAATGGTTAACTGCATGGGATATATATATATATATATATATATATATATACACACACACACACCACATGAAAAGCCTGTGTTTGTCCCTCTGCCCCTTACTCTGGAGGAGACCTCAGTCCTAGTGCTGCCTCTGATTAAAAACCCTCCCATGACTAAGCTGCTGCTGCTGTTCTCCATGGACCTGAGAAGCATGTAATGAGCTCCACCAATCAGAGCTCAGCACAAACTTCTCAGCCTCTGTCCTCTGGTGCAAAGTGTCATGGGACTTAGTCAACTCCCAGAAATGCACTGCACACTTGTGCAATCAGTGTGCCTTTGCTCCCGATGCTCAGCACCATAAATCATTGTCACATTGGCAGATAGGTGAAGCTGCAGCACTACCCCACCCATGCACAAAACATTTAGGTAAAAAAAAAAAAACATAACTTAAACATTTTTTTTTTTTCAAAAATACATGACAACCACAGGGGGCCCCTAGCTAGAGGGGTGCCCAGGGGCACTGACCTCTTGTGCCTCCATTATAATCCGGCCCTGTGTTGCACATCATGCTGGGAACTGGAGTTACCTAACACCTGGAGCCACATAACTACCACACCACTAATGTCGGATATCTCATTGGATGTACTGTTATGTCAATTATTCAAGGGGTGAGGCATGGCCACACTCAAAAAAACCACCAAGGGGACCCTTGTTCCTGGAGAAGGACAGGACACACCTCATGGTCGCCCTGCAGTGATATGTTGCAACTAATGTTGATGTTGGATACACATATGTGGTTGTTGTGATTGTTTATGTGTAGAAATGTGTAGGTAAACATTAGACACATTATTTACTTACGGCTACTTAAGCCATCCTGGTCGCCGCTGGTTGGCTGTGCGGTGGTTGGGGGGGTCAGGAGCAAGGGGGATGGTACTGGAGTTTGGTTCGAGGTAGTGGGTGTGAGTGGGGATTGGAGAGGTTTGGGGGTGGGTGGTGGAGAGGTGTAGGGGGGTTGGAAATGGGGTGGGGAGGGGGGGGTTGGGGTGGGGGTGGGGGTTGGGGAGGGGGTGGGGGTGGGGGTTGGGGAGGGGGTGGGGGTGGGGGTTGTGGAGGGGGAAGGGGATGGTGAAATTGGGTGGGCCCCAGCTTCACCCAGTGTCTCCAGTGTTGGGGAGGGGGTGGGGGTGGGGGTTGTGGAGGGGGTGGGGAGGGGGAAGGGGATGGTGGGAAGGGGAGGGGGAAGGGGATGGTGAAATTGGGTGGGCCCCAGTGTCTCCAGTGTTGGGGAGGGGGAGGGGGTGGGGGTTGGGGAGGGGGTGGGGGTGGGGGTTGTGGAGGGGGAAGGGGATGGTGAAATTGGGTGGGCCCCAGCTACACCCAGTGTCTCCTCTTCTTCCTCCTCCTCTTCCTCCTCCTCTGCCGGCTGCTCCTGGGCTGCCTGGTCCCGGCGTGCCTGCTCCCGGGCTTCTCTGCGGGCTCTTTCCCGTGCTGAAATGTTCATGTTGATGGCATAGAAATCGAAGATTGGGTTTCATAAAAAAGGGGGAAAGAAAAATTCACATTACTCATGCTCATAACCTTCAAAATTATCATTGCTGTGATATTTCAGACATTTATCATGCAAACTAATTGATATCCTACACCCAAAAACTGAGCAACTACTTAAACCCCCCCCCTATACACCCCCTATACACCCCCCATATACACCCATATACCCCCATATACCCCCCCATATACCCCCCATATACACCCATATACACCCCCATATACACCCCCATACTCAGGAACATATTTATAAAAAGTACACAAAACATTGCTAAAAAACGCTGACATACTAGTAATCAAAACTTACATCGGGCAATATGGCGGCGAAGGGTGCTGAGCAAAACTGGCTGCCGCCGGCGCAGGTCTGACCAGCGCAGCTCAACCTGCCCCAGGCTTCTGCGGACGCCGGTCGTCGAGTATATCAGGCGGCGGGCAGCAGTATACGCCCGCCGCTTGTCCACATTCCTTACATATGGGCCCCTGGGCCCCAGGTGACGGTCCATTACGTCAACCAGGGCCAACAGCTCAGGGGTGGAAAACGGCCTAGCTCTGTTAGAAGTCATAGTGCCTATGGCGCAGTTAATAATTGCAGGTACATATATCACTTTTGGTGCTTGCTGATTGGTGTAAAAAATTGTTTGTTTGGTATTAACTTTATTAATCCCTCTTACATTAACAAACTGGATGCGAATAGAAACTTACGCGGACCGTTCCGATATACACACACCACAACCAACAGCATGCATTCAATGTATAGAGAGGAACTGTATTTACAGTGTGCTGAAAATAATACACGCAACCCTCTACTTATAACTACGCTGCTTAAAGGGGGCACGATACACCGATTTCCATGGAGAGGAGTACTGTATTTACAGTGTGCGGAAAATAATACACGCAACCCTCTACTTATAACTACGCTGCTTAAAGGGGGCACGATACACCGATTTCCATGGAGAGGAGTACTGTATTTACAGTGTGCTGAAAATAATACACGCAACCCTCTACTTATAACTACGCTGCTTAAAGGGGGCACGATACACCGATTTCCATGGAGAGGAGTACTGTATTTACAGTGTGCGGAAAATAATACACGCAACCCTCTACTTATAACTACGCTGCTTAAAGGGCCACAATGCAACATGTTGCTGTATGACAATTTCATACACATTACATATGTAAGGAAAGCATTGTAACGTGATGTTTTGAAATGTGACTCACAAAGCATACACGAACTCCAACAGATACCAGCTGACAACACTCATCATTGGAATGACAGGTGCACACATTTCACGATGTAGCCCACAATGCTCCACAACCTGTGTATGTGCATATACAGGTGATTGATCAGGTGCGTTGAGACCTGCGTAATTTAAGCGGGAATTATCGGCGGGAAATATCGGCGTAAATTTGCATCTACATTGCGTGGAAAAATATACGCCCCCTTGTTCATGGCGGGAGATTAACATATAAATATTCAGTCAGATGCAGCCCACAATTGCGGCAAACATGTCTGACTCAGACGATTCCGCAGCTGAGGACGCTCTGCAGAGAGCTACAGCACAATCCCTGCTTGATGCACTGAACAAGAGGGAACAGGAGCGGAGAAGGAGGGCCCAAGAGAGGAGTAGCCTGCAAGACCAAGCGGGCCCCTCAGTAACAGGCCCTGTTGAACCTCCACCAGCTCCACAAGGGCCAAGCAACCAGCCAGAACAAGAGGTTGCATCTCTCCAAACAGGTGTGACCCAGCAGGTGCATGGTGAGAGAACTGGGGCCACCAGAAAACGAGCTGCAACATCTAGGGTGAGGACTGAGCAGGATACCACCACCAGAAAGAGAAACCCTGCATTTGTAGAGGCCGAAATGCGAATTCTAGTGCCCAGGGCACGCGAATGGATTGAATTGGCAACCAGGAAGCCTAGTGCCAGTGCAAGGAGAAACCTTTGGGAGAAGATCACAGAGGAAGTGAACCAGGTGGCACCAGTGGTCAGAAATTGGGACGCGGTGAAGAAAAGGTTAGTGTGTTTGTCAGGGCTATTTTTCAGCAGTCTCCAGCAGGAACTGAGGCCCTTATTCTAGTTCACTCTTTCTGGCCAAATATTTCTTAGATGGACAAAACCATGTGCACTGCAGGTGAGGCAGGTGTTACTTGTGCAGAGATAATCAGATTTGGGTGGGGTTTTACACCTGCCTCACCTGCAGTGCACATGGTTTTGTCCATCAAAGAAATATTTGGGCAGAAAGAGTGAACTAGAATAAGGGCCTCAGTTCCTGCTGGAGACTGCTGAAAAATTGCCCTGGTCTTTGGCCCCCTGATGTCATATGTGTGTACATATGTTACATGTATGTTTTGAGACTAATAGAAAGGTGTGTTTGTAGATAGTGCTACACTTCAATGTCACATGTGAACACAACCATGTCTAATAACCCACATTGAGATATGAAACATGCACCATTGGTGTGATGTGAGGTTATGGGCACAGTTCTGCTCATGTGAAGTATGTGATGGGACAAGAGAAAGTGTGTTTTGTAAAGAGTTGTTGTAACATGTTCCATATGATGCTACTGAAACAAGAATGAGCAAACTGTGCACATGTAGCTGGTGAGAAACTACACATCCCAGTATGCCATTCCATAGTTAAATTACTCCATAATAACCACATTGTCAAGCTATGGTGGAATGTGTAGTTTCACACCAGGTGGAGGTGCCTAATTTGGCCATGGATGATGTCATTTCTGCATAGTGATGTATGTATGTGCATTTAGTGGCCTAATGAATGAGATGAGACACTGAAATGCCTCCTAATTGAGACATGAATGTGTGTGTGGGACACATATGGCAAAAAAACATAAGAGCACCCACACTAGGAAATGTCACGTAGCTAGGGGTACCACATAGTCCCTTTAATTCCAGACACATATTAATTACACAGGTTCTGTGGCTGGCTGACTTCAAGACTCCACTTCACCTAATTTTAAACTGCCACAGAACCTGTGTAATTAACATGTGTCCGGAATTTAAGGGACTAGGTGGTAACCCTACACGTAGCACAGTGGTGCACATATCTCATGGTGATATTTGTATTTTTAAACTTGTAGGTGGACTGACTTCAAAAGTACACTGAAGAGGAAGATGACTGACCGGTACAACCACAGCATGTCCACCGGGAGAGGTCCTATGCCTGACCATTTGGAGTATACCCCCCTGGAGCAGGACTCCTTGGACGTGATTGATGTGGGGGAGATCAGGGGGATCTCCAATATGGACAGTGAGCTCCCGGCGGAGGTCTTTGATGCTGCTTTTGATGGTAAGTCACAGTAATGCATTGTATTTAGAAAGATATTTTTTATTGCGTATGTGATGGTGACTTTGTTTTCAATTCTTATCCTAGAAGAAGCAGAAACCCAGGATGTACCGGCAGCATCTTCCTCTGCAGAGCCACAGGTGGAGCAAGTGGTCCATCCTCCACCAAGAAGACACCCCCAGCCCCAGCCACAGGAGACATGGGAAGAGAGCATGATGGTGACGCTGGAGAGGATCGAGCAGCAAGGGGTGGATGCTGCGATCCGTCAGCAGGAGGTGGCGGAATTTCTGGCGGAGTGGAAGGCCACAAACAGGCTGCAGTGTGAGGCCTTGACCCGCATTAACGACACTCTGGCGGCTGGCATAGTAAGCATTGGCCAACACCTCAGCCGCCAGAATGAACTTCTTGCGGAGCAGCTTTCCACCGCCAGGTCCCTAAGGGACAATCCCCCATCTGCTGCCCCACCCCAAGCTGCTCCCCAACCTTCCACCTCTGCTGACCCTCCTGTGTCGACTAGGGGAAGACGCCGCAAGGCAGCTGAGCCAAAGGCCCCTGTCCCCAAGGCCCCATCTAAAAGGGGGAAAAAAGGGCCCAAATAATGAGACCTGGTTCACTTCCTCTGTGGTTGGACCCCAAATGTTTAAATTGCACTGGACATCCGCTTCCTGAGTTGGCCATCTATCCATTTGCGTGCCATGGGCATGAAAGTTCGTATTTTGACCTCTACAAATGCAGGATAAATTTGTGGTGGTGTGTATCTTGCTTAGTATTCACCCTGGTTGTTGCAGTACGTATTCTGGTGTCCCCATTTCTTTCACCATTGCATTTGCAGGGTAACACATGTTTGGAGATATGCAACCTCTTGTTCTGGCTGTTTTATTATTTGTGTGTCTATTTTATTTGTTTATTTGATTTCTCACATTAAAGTGTGAAATAAGCTGTGATGCTGAACAGCAAATAAATTTATTTTACAAATTAAATCAAAATTATGGTATGTGTCATTTCTTGTGTGAAACAAATACTAGATTTATGTGTACTTACTGACCAGGGTATTTTTGAACATTTGTGGAAGTGTGGTCGAAGTTTCCCATGTGTAACCCTCTCCATGGCCATTCCCATGTTCCTATCCAACTTTTCCCTGCTAATTAGTTTGTGTCAGCACATGTGCAGAGCAACTTAATAGGTGAGAAAGCAGTTTGTGTGCAGGTGAGGTAGCTCCTACAGTAGTAGGTAAAAGCAGGTCCAGAACAATGCTTTCCTCATGGAGTGGGTGAGGCAGACAAACAAGGGTGAAAAGGTACATTTGTGTAGGAATGCATATGTGTCCTCCCTAAAAAAAGATGTGTGAATGGGCCAAACATGATAAATTAGCTTGTGAACAAACATGCATAACTTTTTAAATATATATGATTTTACAGTGTCATAAGCAGATGTAGGAATCCTTTGTTAGAGAGATGAGAGTGCAATAATGTGATTGGTGGCATCTTACATCCAGAGTGTAGTCAAATCCAAATCATAGCAGATGAGATAGTGGTACAGGTCATTATTTTGGGTACTATACAAAGATTGTGTGCAAAATAGTGGTCATGGGCTTAAAACATTGCTGAAACATCCTTTGTAGGTGTTAGATGTGGTTTATGTTATTGTATCCTAAATACAAAACCTATGTTAGTATTAGAGTGAACACGTTGACACATGTCGACTTGTGTAGATTGAGTGTGCTACTGCGTAAAGTCTATGAAAGCACGTAGTGAATGAAACATAGAAACATAGAATTTGACGGCAGATAAGAACCACTTGGCCCATCTAGTCTGCCCCTTTTTTTAAACATGTTACCTCAAACCATATTTGATCCTTATTTTTTTGTAAGGATATCAATATGCTTATCCCAAGCATGTTTAAATTGTACTACTGTATTTGCGTCTACCACCTCTGTTGGGAGGCTATTCCACTTATCTACTACTCTTTCTGTGAAAAAATTCTTCCTCGCATTTCCCCTGAATCTTCCTCCCTCTAGTTTCAGTGCATGTCCTTGTGTTCTGTTGCTCCTCTTCCTGTGAAGAATGTCTCCCACCTGTACCTTGTTAAAGCCCTTGATATATTTGAAAGTTTCTATCATGTCCCCCCTTTCCCTTCTCTGCTCTAAAGTATACATATTAAGATCTTTTAGTCTTTCCTGGTACGTTTTGTGATGTAGGCCATGCACCATTTTAGTTGCTCTTCTTTGTACAGTCTCTAATGTATTTATATCCTTCTGGAGATATGGCCTCCAGAACTGAACACAATACTCTAGGTGAGGTCGTACCAATGACCTATACAGTGGCATTATTACTTCTTTCTTTCTACTGCTGATACCTCTCCCTATGCAACCAAGCATCTGACTTGCCTTCTTCATTGCTTTGTTACATTGCCTACCTGCTTTTAAGTCCCCTGAAATGGTGACACCTAGATCCCTCTCTTCCTCAGTAGTTTCCATTATAGTGCCATTTATACTATATTGAGTCTTTGGATTTCTGAGACCCAAGTGCATGATTTTGCATTTTTTGGCATTAAACTGTAGTTGCCATTCTCTTGACCATTTCTCTAATCTGCCTAGATCCTCAATCATTTGTTTTACCCCTCCTGGTGTGTCTACCCTGTTGCATACCTTTGTGTCATCTGCAAAAAGGCACATTTTACCCTCAATTCCATTAGCAATATCACCAATAAAGATATTAAAAAGCACCGGTCCAAGTACAGATCCCTGGGGTACTCCACTTGTAACCTTTCCCTCCTTTGACTGTACTCCATTTACTACAACTCTCTGTTTTCTGTCCTGCAACCACGCTCTTATCCATTCAACTATCTTAGAATCCAATCCCAAGCTTTCAAGTTTATTTAACAGTCTGCGATGTGGGACAGTGTCAAAAGCTTTACTAAAGTCTAGATAAGCTACATCTACAGCCCCACCTTGATCTATTACTTTAGTCACCCAGTCAAAAAAGTCAATAAGATTTGTTTGACATGATCTTCCCCCAGTAAACCCATGCTGTTTTGGATCCTGTAAATTGCTGGTTTTGAGATATTCTACAACTCTTTGTTTTAAGAGTGTTTCCATCAATTTCCCTACTACTGATGTAAGGCTCACTGTGTCTAACTGTTTAGCAAATACCTACCTTAGCGTATATAAGCAGGTCTTAAAAAGATTCTTACCTTAAATTAAACAAACCTTTAAATGTGGAGAAGTATAGAAACATAAGCTTCCAATGTGTTTGCGTGCTGTGTGTGTGGCTTGCAGGCAGTGAAATAATGGTTTGGACTTAATAGACTGCAGCATTGCTTATTACATTCAGGTGTATGTGTTTGAGTAGGAATCAGCGTTAATTAGCAAACTCAGGCGCACGCTGGCATGCGGTATCTGTAGGGGTGGTTTGAGATGGCGGTTGGCAGCCACCTGTTTTGTGTCCGAAATGAACGGTGCCTTAGTCGATCGTGCGGTAGTAGCACCGCTCATTTTTGGTGCACACCCCCGTGTACGCCCATATTTACGCCCATTTTCCCTCATTATTTCGGCCGCTCCCCTCATCACGCCCCTATGCCGCCCCCAATGCCCGTACACTCGCGTACAGGTTTTTTCGCACGTAGAGACCCGTCCGTAAGCGTTGTGGAGTGGTCGCGCCTGCGCATTAGCGAATTTACGCATGCGCAGATCATGAAAAACCCCGGGACGTACGCGTACGGCCCGGCCGCTCCAACCAGAATAAGGCCCTATGTGTGCAGCATCATGTGTAAGGGGCATTATGTGTGCAGCATCATGTGTAAGGGGCATTATGTGTGCAGCATCATGTGTAAGGGGCATTACGGTGTGCAGCATCATGTGTAAGGGACATTATGTGTGCAGCATCATGTGTAATGGGTACTATGGTGTGCGGCATCATGTGTAATGGGTACTATGGTGTGCGGCATCATGTGTAATGGGTACTATGGTGCCATCAAGCAAGAACCCCCTAGCAATGAGCACGTAGGTAAGCAGCACTTATGTGGCAAATATGTAATGGGCATTACAGTTTGTTATATAGTATGTAATGGGCATCATGATGTGTGGCACAATGTGTAATGGGCATTATGGTGTGTGGCCTTATGTGTAATTAGCATTACGGTGTGTGGCTTTATGTGTAATGGGTATTACGGAGTTTGCTAAAATGTGTAATGGGCATTACTGTGTATGGTCTAAAGTGTAATACCACACCCCTTTTTGTGATGCCATGCCTCCTTCCCATGAGGTCACACCCCCTTTTTGCCGCGCAGCTTGGCCGCGCAAAGGTCCCCCTTCTGTAATGTCTAGATCTGGGACCACCCATTACCATAATTCTAGATTCGCCTATGATTATGACTCTTATGGATGCATACCTCCCAACATTGATGACCTGGTAGGAGGGATGCGCCCCCGAAATTTTGGGGGCGTGACTTGCTTTGAGGACTCGTGGCCTATTGCCACTAGGCCATGCGCCCATTTCCGCCAATGCAGGGGCATGACTAGCAGCTCTTGGAGCTGCTGGCTATGTCCCAAGACCGTCATGAACACAGCATCTATTCACAGGGGATGGGGGGATTCCCAACTGATAATCGGGACTATCGCGATAATATTGGGACAGTTGGGAGGTATGTGGATGGAACTGTACATAGCTGTAAGTTGTTTTTTATAAGATATATATTAGCCCAAGCATAAGCTACATAAATCTCCAGAATAACCATACAAATGACAAATACCTTTATATTTATTTATTTATTTATTTATTTACTTATTACCAGTTTCTTATATAGCGCACACATATTCTGCAGCGCTGTACAGAGAATATTTGAACATTCACATCAGTCCCTGCCCCAGCGGAGCTTACACTCTATATTCCCTACCACATGTACATGCACACACAGACATTCTGGGGTTAATTTTGTTGGGAACCAATTAACCTACCAGTATATTTTTGGATTGTGGGAGGAAACCGGAGTACACAGAGGAAACCCATGCAAACACGGGTGAGAACAAACTCCAAACAAACTCCGCACAGTTAGAGCCATGATGGTATCAGAAGAAAACATAAATAAGTGATTGATATTACTGTACCTAGTAAATATAGCTATGACTAAGGAGGAAGATCACCATAGCTGCAATAGAAACTTACCTGGTAAACTGTGGGTTGTAAAACAAATACAAGGAAATTGCTGCCCGTTCGCAAGTTGAGTGACAGGTGCCAGGCATTTGGGGTGCGGGACTACAGTGTTATCTGGGACAGCCCCGGAAAATGCAGGCATTGGGAGGGAGGGCTGCTGATGTCAGCTGCAGCCTCCTCCTCACCACGGCCATCGCAGCACTGAGTAAGTTTAGACTTACTCAGCGGCTGCCGAATCAGTCAGAAAACCTTCGATGTTGAGTGATTGCGAATGGTTTCCACTCCTGTTTTCAGGGCTGCAAACATATTCTTAGCCATGCACTTTGGCGAAGCGGCAATTACCTGATCACTGGGCTATGAAGACTTGCAGTTCAGGTCTGAATCAGGCCCTATGGCTTCCAATATTCCTAATGAACAGACAAGTGGATAGAAATTACATTCTAAATAAAAGGTGGTAGATAATGCACAAGGGTTATCAGACCAAACTTACTCCACAAGCTGAGAGGTTCATGTTTTCTAATAATTAATATACAAAAATACGTTTTTCATTGAGTATATTTGTTCTTTAAGAACATAATCTTGGCTATTAGTCATTTCCTTAACTGAAGGCTCCATCTGACTCACATGTATTCACCTTTTAAATTACTTTTGAAAAGCTTCAATACATCAATAATAAAGTGCTGTAAAGATTATGCTAAATCCGGGCCTTTCCTTCTGCCCATTCTCTAGTCCTTGAACTCCTCTGATTTACTATCTCCTCTGATATGTGGTATATTTCTTTATTCTGACATTAAGCGAGTAAGATATTAACAATTATCGACAATAAGAAGACCTTTGAGAGCAAATGTTGTGTTGTACAAAATAAACAAAGACATTCCTGAAATAGACCTAAATTCCAATTATAATCTATGTATGTAAAATGATATAGCATAGTAAGAGCTCATGGTGTGAAGGAGTAAAGAGATTACATTACTGTATCACTGCCTGTATTTCCAACACTTTCTGCTGAATAAGCATGTACATTTACATGTTACGTGCTCACTGACAGACATCAGTTGCACCAACAACAGAACTTCGCACCATCCACCATTTTATATGTTACCTTTTATGGTGTCAACTGGGGAATGAAGGGCCCACCAGGTAAACTAGTGATAGGGGCCCATCTATAGGGTCTCCAAAGGGGGTGTGGTTAGTCATTGCAGAGGTTTGGCTAACCATTAGAGAATACTTATATACTAATTAAGTCTCAACTCTGGGAGAAGCCAGGAGAGAGGAGACAATGCAAGCCACTTCAGTGCTGAATTGTCTCATCATTAGGCCCCGCCCCCAACATGGTGATAGATCTGAGATTCGTAGGTCCTTGGTGCAGGGGTGGAGCTAAATGATGCATACCAGACATTAAGCTTGGCCCCCTCCCCATAGATCCTGCGATTGTTGGAGTTTATTAAACAATCCTGCCCGCTTAACTAGGAGGCAGACAGCATGTGGGAGGACCAACTTCTCTTCCAGGGCTGTGAGAGACTACCACAACCTCCAGTAATGTAGGCAACTACAGTGCATGGTCCTGGCCCCATGATAAATATATTTATCAAACACTTCTAGTACATGCATGATAATGTACAGATTAATAACAGTAATGTACTGTAGAGAATACACCACAGTCCTGTGTAGTACATACTTACCTATTTCAAAGCTTTCCTCTCTGGGAGATGCCCTTAGAGGAGAAATAAAATTAGTGCCCCTAAGGACACTCAGGAGGGCTGGTTTCTAAACAATAAATAATATAATAATAATAACAGTTTAGATTGAGCACTGTTGCTGCATCTTAGAAAGGATGTGTGCCTTTAACCCAAACTGCAGATATGTATAGCAATGGGCAGGATTGTTTAATAAACTCCAACAATCGCAGATCTATGGGGAGGGGGCCAAGCTAAATTTCTGGTATGCATCATTTAGCTCCATCCCTGCACCAAGGACCTACGAATCTCAGGTTTATCACCATGTTGGGGGCGGGGCCTAATGATGAGACAATTCAGCACTGAAGTGGTTTGCATTGTCTGCTCTCCTGGCTTCTCCCAGAGATGAGACTTTATTAGAATGTAAGTATGCCATGCCTACTCAATTTAAAATGATAGAGATAGAACACGTTAGAAAGATATATGTATGTTCGGTTATGTTTGGTTATTCCGCAAATGGCCGCAGCCAGTTCTGAAAGTGAGGCTTGGAATGCAAAATGAGATAGCCACGGGAGGTTATAAATAAAAGGAAAATGAGGCCTTGAACTCAAAACCCGGAAATACAGAGTGAGTGAATGAGCGTGCGAATGGGTGTGCTATGAAACTAGAGGCACTCTAACATTAGAGCTCAACTGAGGAAGCCGCTGAGTTGCTACATAGGTGGAGAATTGCGTTTTGTGATCCCTAGCCGGATCAGGCTGATTGACATCGGCAGCGCATCTCTGGTAAAGGGAGGATTGTCACCTGGATATTGCCCAAATTGGAAACAACCCAGGAAAATTATCTCACAAACACTGGAGAATATTAATATACGCGGGACAGGTAACTATAAATCATTGCCTCAATAAAATCATATATTTACTGTAGATGCCTCATTTACTCCAAGCCACTAAATAAGCCTCATAATAATTACAAAAATCAACAGTTTATATATTAAGTGTTGTCTGTCTTGGAGTGTCAGATTGATTTATGTAAATATGAAGTGCACTTCAGAGATTATGTATTATTTTATGAATTGATTTTTAAATAAATTTCTATTTTATTTAAAGATAATTTATTAATTGATTATTTTTCTGAGCACCGCTGCTTCTCTTAAAGCCACAGTTGATATCCTTAGAGGAGAAGCAGGTGGGAGATGACAGGGTTAGGTTAATCACGTCATTAGGCCCTGCCCCTGTGTGGGTAAAATGCTCTGAGGCCACATTTGCATAGAGGGGGGGCTATTAGTATACAATCGTGTCACTAGGCCCCACCTCCTCCACCAGATTAGCTCCCCATTCTGCCCACTTCAAATGTAAGTGGGCATAATGTGGGAGGGGTGCTCACACTGATGTATGGGACTACCTCAAAAATCAGGAGTCCCCCGCAGGATCCAGGAGAGTAGGTAAGTATGGTGCAGTATAATGTAACATATGTATAATGTATAATTCATGTACACATTCTGGATCCTGATCCTAGAAGAGGAGGTGTGCCCCAGGCACTGAGGTCCACCAGAGTTTTCTGTTCAATTTTCTCCACTGGAAGTTGCACATGCGTGAACACAACTTCATGCATGCTCTAGTGCTGCTAATTCAGACTCGGCAGTGCATTATCCATGCCTACCATTATCTATGCCTACCATTATCCATGCCTACCACCAATGTGTCCAGGATGAGTGAAATAACCCTAGCTACTTTGGGCGGTATTCAATGTGAATACCGGCGAGGTGCAGCGAATCCTGTTTAGGATTCTGTTTAAGATTCGCTGCACATTCGCCACGTTCCGGAGCCTTGCCGGCTCCGGTATTCAACGAGTCAGGGGCTCGCTGCCCCTGACCAGCGAATATGAGCTCCTGGGCGAACGCCGCAGGGAGCCTGAGGATGGTGGCAGGCAGGGAGATGGAAGTCTCTCTGCCTGCCCCAGAGCGTATGTGGGGGGTAAGTGGGCTCCCCGGGTGCCAGGTAGCACAGGCTGCCCCCCGGGGGTGCCAGCAGGGGACCGGGTATATTGACTACACCCGATCATGCATATGTAACGATCGGGTGCAGTGAATATATGAATATCTAATGAGCTTACAGCACATGAATAAAAATAGCATGCCCCTCCTCAGAATAAAATTCCTGATTTTTTGACACCAAATGTAAAAAACAAAACACTTTATTTTGGAAGTTCACATTCCACTTCACCATAAAAAGATAGCGATTGCTACTCGGTGAATCATGGCGAAAAAAACCTACAAATGTATTCGCCATCTGGTCATTGAATAGGGTGATTCACCGTTTTAGTCAAAAAATCGCCAAACAGCACAAATTCGCCATAAAAACCTGGCGAATCAGGCTCATTGAATACCGCCCTTTGTATTGGCTCCGAATACAGCTGATTATCTAAAGTATCCAGTTGACGCAAAATATTAACTTAAATTTGATGTGCAGAGAGGGAGATTTATTTTCTCTTAACTGAACCGTACATATATAAGTTTCTTTAATTATTATGCTTGTATTAATAAAAAAAATATTACGTTTTCAGTGTGGCCAACAACATAATTCCCAGCAATTTTTAGCCAAACATCATAATTGAAACATTATATGTGTCGAGTAATGTTACCCACAAATCAAGTCTATCTCAAATTGCACCATGGTTATTTGCCTTTGCGATGCGATATGCGCTCCCATGTAGTCAATTCGCAAGACAAAATAGTATGTGCATGCAGGCAGGTCAGGATTAATGGGGGGCTCAGGGGGTCAGTACCCCTGGGCCCCCCTCTAGCTACGCCCCCCTGTGGTCGGCATGTTTTTTTTTTTTAAGCTAAAGGTATTGAGAGTCTGTAAATCTGTGAATGTGGCAATGATTAATAGTGCTGAGCATTGGGAGCCAAGGCACACTGACTACACAAGTGTGCAGTGCATTACTGGGTTTTGACTATGTCCCATGAGACTTTGCACAAGAGGTCAGAGGCTGAGAGGCTTGTGAGGAGCTCTGATTGGTGGAATTCATCACATGCTTCTCAGGCCCTTGGAGGACAGCAGCAACAGCCTCGTCATTGGAGGGTTTTTAATCAGAGGCAGCGCTGAGTCTGTGAGGTCTCTTACAGAGTAAGATACAGATGGACAAACACTGGCTTTTCATATAAATATATTTGAATCACCTGGTAACATAAACTTACAAGAGGTGTACAGCGAACATATCCTAATTTGCGCTGAATGGGAATATTTTTGCAAGATGCTGCAGAAGTCTTCCCTTTTCTCAATTATTACGGATCAGACGTATTGTATCCAACCCCACTCTGATGGAGACAGGGGCTGGCTGGCAAATTTTAGCCTGGGGGGCAAGTCCAGAGCACTGGCCCATAAGTAGCCCATAAGTAGCGCATTGGTCTAGACACCACATGCTCATCTCCTGTATAAATAAAGAACAGGACACCACAGGCTGTTCTCCTGCATAAATAAAGAACAGGACACCACTGGCTGCTCTCCTGCATAAAGAACACAGCACCATAGGCTGCACCCTTGTGTAAAAGACAGGACACCACAGGCTGCTCCCCCTGTATAATAATCATGCCGTGACATTACAGGCCGCTCTCCCTGTATAAGAAAAGTAATGCCATGACACCACAGGCTGCTCCCCCTGTATAATATAAAAGTAATGCCATGACACCACAGGCTGCTCCCTCTGTGTTATAATAATGCCATGATGCCACAGGCTGCTCCCCCTGTATAATAATTTGTGTCATGGCATTACTATTATTATATTATACAGGGGAATCAGCCTGTGGTGTCATGGCATTATTATCATACAGAGGGAGCAGCCTGTGGTGTTATGGCATTACTTTTATATTATACAGGGGGAGCAGCCTGTGGTGTCATGGCATTATTATTATACAGAGGGAGCAGCCTGTGGTGTCATGGCATTACTTTTATATTATACAGGGGGAGCAGCCTGTGGTATCATGGCATTATTATTATACAGAGGGAGCAGCCTGTGGTGTCATAGCAAAATGCCATGACACCACAGGCTGCTCCCCCTGTACAATAATACTTATGACACCACAGGCTGCTCCCCCATTATAATATAAAAGTAATGCCATGACACCACAGGCTGCTCCCTCTGTATTATAATAATAATGCAATGACACCACAGGCTGCTCCCACTGTATAATATAATAATAGTAATGCCATGACACAAATTATTATACATGCGGGAGCAGCCTGTGGCATCATTGCATTATCATTATACAGAGGGAGCAGCCTGTGGTGTCATGGCATTACTTTTATATTATACAGGGGGAGCAGCCTGTGGTGTCATGGCATTAATATTATTATTATTATACAGAGGGTGCAGCCTGTGGTGTCATGGCATAATGCCATGACACCACAGGCTGCTCCCCCTGTACAATAATAATTATGACACCACAGGCTGCTCCCCCTGTATAATATAAAAGTAATGCCATGACACCACAGGCTGCTCCCTCTGTATAATAATAATAATAATGCAATGACAGCACAGGCTGCTCCCGCTGTATAATATAATAATAGTAATGCCATGACACCACAGGCTGCTCCCTCTGTGTATTAATAATGCAATGACACCACAGGCTGCTCCCGCTATATAATATAATAATAGTAATGCCATGGCACAATTTATTATACAGGGGGAGCAGCTTGTGGCGTCATTGCATTATCATTATAGAGAGGGAGCAGCCTGTGGTGTCATGGCATTACTTTTATATTATACAGGGGGGAGCAGCCTGTGGTGTCATGGCATTACTTTTATATTATACAGGGGGGAGCAGCCTGTGGTGTCATGGCATTATTATTATACAGAGGGAGCAGCCTGTGGTGTCATGGCATAATGCCATGACACCACAGGCTGCTCCCCCTGTACAAAAATTATTCTGACACCACAGGCTGCTCCCCCTGTATAATATAAAAGTAATACCATGACACCACAGGCTGCTCCCTTTGTATAATAATAATAATAATGCAATGACACCACAGGCTGCTCCCGCTATATAAAGTAATAATAGTAATGCCATGACACAAATTATTATACAGGGGGAGCAGCCTGTGGTGTCATTGCATTATCATTATACAGAGGGAGCAGCCTGTGGTGACATGGCATAATGCCATGACACCACAGGCTGCTCCCCTTGTACAATAATAATTGACACCACAGGCTGCTCCCCCTGTATAATATAAAAGTAATGCCATGACACCACAGGCTGCTCCCCCTGTATAATATAATAATAGTAATGCAATACAGGGGGAGCAGCCTGTGGTGTCATTGCATTATTATTATTATTATTATTATACAGGAAACAGCAGAAATATGTTTTTTTTTATTTGTGAGTTTAATGCTCACTTACTTTATTTTCTCCCTCTTATCTTGCTGCTGCTGCGGCCTGTCCTGCTGCAGCCCCCCAACTTGTCCTGCCTGCGGCCAGCCTTCCTCTGCAGACGCGTGGGTGGGAGGCGTCATCGTCATGACGTCCACTTCACACCCATGGTGCCACGGCCGCCCGGGGATAAGAAGGAACAGGCGGCCGGGCCCTCCTCCACGTAGCCGTGGAGGCCGGCGGCCATGTTCCTGTGGCCGCAGTCTTTTAAAAGACTACAGGAACATGGCCGCCGGCAGTGCAAAAAAAAACGTTAAGACGGCCGCGGACACCTGCCAGAGCGGCCTGGGGGGCAGATGGCACCCTGACCCCCAGCCCACCCCTGGGTGGAGACACAGATGGATGAGATGATTGGTCACTTCGTGGCATGTGGTTGCCTGTTAACAGAATTATTAGAGACCAAGGCTAAAGTTATGTATTTTGATCATAATAATCTTCTAGTCCAGAAGCCTATAAAAAATAAAACATTGGATGTTTTTCCCTGGGTAACCACCTACACACAATTGAGTCCATTGATTACCAAAATTGCTAAAAACAATTGGTCATTATTACACACGGATCATGAACTGGGGTTGAGTAAGACCAAATTGCTGCCGAGCTTTAAACGCTCTAAGCATTTGCGCAATTTGTTGGTTAAATCTGATGCAGCACCTTGCAAAAATATTCCCATTCAGCGCAAATTAGGATGTGTTCGCTATATATGCACCTCTTGTAAGTTTATGTTACCAGGTGCTTCATTTAATCACCCCTTAACGGGCAAGGTTTTATCTATCAGACATACATTATCCTGCCGGTCATGTTATACTGTCTATCAGATCATCTGTCCTTGTGGACTTTCATATATAGGCAAAACTGAGAGACCATTTAAAGATCGTTTGGCAGCCCATAGATCTGCATTCACGAGTGCCCTGGCCACCGGTTCCAGTGAGCAGCCGGTGGCAGGACACTTTATGGTTGCAAGACATAGGCTGACCTCTATCAGATATAGAATGATTGATCATGTCCCACATCCAGTAAGGGGAGGCAATCATAAACTTCTGTTATTGAAATGTGAAGCCCGATGGATTGCACGATTGGGTACACTAGCACCGCATGGGTTAAATGAACAATCAGGTATTGCAGTTTTGCTTAATTGATTTGTCAGCATGTTAGTGATACCGTTTGTTGTCTATGACATGTGTACGCTTTCTTTATATGATCTATTGATCTATCAGATGGACTACCCATTATACGTATTTTATTGTCCTTTTTTTTCTTACATATTCTCTGTATGTTTTTTATATATAATGTTTGTTGTTATATTGATATGGTGACGGATGATGTCATTAATTACGCTGGTTTGTACGGGAAGCGTGCGATCAGTATCTGACGCAGTCTTCTGACGCAGTCCGCCTGGGAGCCGGCCGGAAGCCCGCTGTCCCACCATTCATTGATCACTGGATATTTAAGGCGAGTGATGACAATGTCTTTATGATATTGAAATATTGTTAATAAAAATCATTTTGCTTCTATATCGTCATGGAGTGCTGCACGTTCCTGCTCTATCTACATTACTTTTTGATGCTGGCACCCGGACAGAAATATACAAGGAAGGTGAGCCTGGCATCCTGTATATAAACTCCAGGAATAAAGAGTGGCACTCTCCGGACTTTGTAAAGCAGGTAAAGTTTTTAGTGATAATAAAAGTTACATAGTCATCGTCAACGTTTCAAGGCCCAATGCCTTTTCATCAGGACGGATGTACATATAAAGTGCAAATAGTGCTGTGCAATAATGAGAAGAAAAGAAATAGCAGAGCCAGATTACCTTATATACCAGAGAACAAAAGTTCAGCGTGATGCTCCGGCATCTGTGCGGATAGCTTCCGGGGGTGTGCGGCCGGGGCGGACCTCTAGTGACGTCACCCACTCAGCTGAGCCGGACCGCCTCCTATCAGCGTCCGCACTCGGGACAAACCTCCCGGGACAGTGATCACCGCACGTCAGACGGATTGTGCGATTGGATGACCAACCTGGAAACAAAGGTTGGATAAGTGTAAAAAAATCACATCTAAACAATCTGGCATATGTCTACCAAAACTGAAGGAAAGTGTAAAGATAAGTAAAAGATAGATATATGGAGGGAATTGTAAGCATTAGAGGTGTATCTGAACATGACAAAAACATGAAAAGAGCAAGTATTCTCCTTGCTGTAATATAAACAATACAATAAAAGTTCCAGCAGTTTCAGGTTTCATTCTTCTTCTCCTGCGGACTACGGGATGGACACTGTGGTCTGGAGGGAGTCACATAAACGCACCCCATGAGATTTTTTCGTTAAGTCCATTAGGGACCAATGTATTTAATTTGAAAATCCACTCCGACTCTCGCTGTGTCAACATCTTGTGTCGATCTCCCCCTCTGGCCAGAGGAGGGATATGGTCAATGATTTTACATTTAAAGTGCGTTAATGAATGCCGAAATTCTTTGAAATGCTTGGCCATGGGTTGATCCATATCTTTTCCTTCAAGTGCTGCTTTTATGGCCGAACGATGTGCAGCCATGCGCTCCTTTCTTCCTTATTGTTTGTCCCACATAATATTTCCCGCAAGGGCAGATGATTATGTATATGATGTACTGGGATTTGCATAATAGTACATGGTTAATTTTATATATATATACTAGGTGATTCATCGCGCCCTACGGGCGCTCTTCACACCACGCGAATCGCGGGAGTGGGGGGGTCGCGGGGGCAGGGTTGCCGCGTATTGCGGGAGGGGGGTATAAGTAACCAATAAACCTATAATAAACAGTGTGCATTAATTTACTGGTATAAATCGTGAGGAGGTGAAGAAGTGAATATTGTGTTTTTCAGAACGTACCGTGAGGTATAAAAGAGAACCTAATGGGTCAATCCCAAAGATTCTTTTTAAGATCACCTATAAGAAATATATGTATTATTATTAATATTATTATTTTTTTGTTGTTGTTGTTCCTCAGGTAAGTGCCTAGTGAGAAATAAAGGGGAAGTGGTAAAATACCCGTATTTTGGTAAGTGGTTTTCAAAGGACGGTTGGAAAGGACAACTATCAACCTGTTATTGTACACAAAATAATGCAGTACTTAGGTGTATGTTACTTTATCATTAACCATCATATTTTAAATGTATGATTCTCACAATTACTATGTATGACTAAAGATACTATTATTATACCCATAGAATATCATGAAACAAAACTGTAACTTTTTCTTCTTTCACTGAATATTTACAAATTATCCATTAGTCATTACTCTCAATGAAATTTGGCCTAATACAAAGACTGAAAAAAGTATTAAAACAGAAATTACAATGTATGGTCCTACAGACCAATAAGATCAACCCAAGGTCATTAGCAAATCTCTTCCCTTACCTCTCCAATTATATATATAAAAAGAGAATTAAGTGCGCGAATAACCTTAAGACATAGAATAATGTGGTCATCCACACATGAGGGGATTAATAGTCCCGTCCAATAACTTCAGTGCACTTTAGGGTCTGTTTTATTTGCCCGGCAGCGCCAAATCACCTGGATTCCATAGGTGTAGAAATTCTAAGGGAATGAATAAGAGTGCTCCATAGTGCAATATATAACAGATAGAAGGATTTTATTTAAAAAATTTAAAGTAAAAGCAAGTGCAAGGTGACGTACCACAATAGGCAGTTCAACAACCGCACGGAAACAGCAAAGGTATTTGTGTTACAGACAGGGCCAGATTAACAATGGGCCTGATGGAGCTATAACTCCAGGCCCACTCTCTAAATAGGCCCATTTTGTAGATGAGGACCAGAGCTTTCCAACGAGACCAGCCCCGCGTCTCTAGCCCCCCGGGAACCGGAGATACCGCCAGGCAAACCTGGAACGTTTCCCCATAGGATAACATGGGACCCGCTAATTCCGACCTCCAGCCGGTTCCAATGGCTGCCAGTTCCCCCTACAGCATCATAGAAGCTCGAGGTTGATCTCAGTCGAACCCAAATCACTGGGCCTTCAATCTAATACCTGGTCCATATGGGTTCATTGGTTCTAGAGATATTGCATGTAAAACTATTTTTTTTTTTTCATTTCTGAAATGTAATTTCATGGCTGTTCATGTTGTTTGAGGACAGATTTCTCTGGAACCAAACGACCCAGTTTGACGGGACCAAAATCATTCGAAGCCTACATGTAAATGGGTCAGTTGGTTCCGAAGATATAGCTGGTTGTTTAAAGGAGGGCGGGGTGGTTTTCTCTCCCCCTCACAACAGAAAATGCAGGGACTAGGCTGGTGTAAAAGGGGCCAGTCTGAGAATGTCCCTTCATGATCCTGCATTTTCTGGTATGAAAGGGGTATTATTTAAAATAGCCGGGACATGCAGTGCTCTGAATACAGCCGGGCAGCCCCCTGCTCTCTGCGCGGCTGTTAATGGCTGTCATTTTTGTCCGGCGGCGACTGTCCCCCAGTTACCGCGAGCATGTATTCCCCCTTGGCAATAAGCATGCAATCCCACATGGCAATGAGCATGGAACCCCTGGCAATGAGCATGGAACCCCTGGCAATGAACATGGAACCCCTGGCAATGAACATGTAGGTAAGCAACACTTATGTAGCATAATTTTTAATAGGCATTATGCTGTTTGGCATAATATGTAATGGAGATTATGGTGCGAGGCTTAACATGTAATGGGCATTATGGTGTAAATTTTTAATGTGCGCTTTTGGAGCGCAATGCCCCTATTTATGAAGCATATTGTGCATTATTGCTCAATCTGTTTGGTATAGTGCAGGCATGTCCGAACTATGGCCCTCCAGCTGTGGAACTACAAGTCCCATCATGCATTGCCACAGTTTTGCAATTAGGGAATGCTAAAACTATGTCAAGGCATGCTGGGACGTGTCGTTTCACAACAGCTGGAGGGCCACTGTTTGGACATGCCTGATGTAGTGTGTATTTTGGCTCAATCCATGTGGCAAAATGTGAATTTTGCCTTAATCTGTGTGGCATAACGTGAATTTTGACTCAATCTGTGTGCCATAGTGTGAATTTTGGCTCAGTCGGTGTGAATTTTAGCTCATTCCATGTGGCATAATGTGTAAGAGCAAGTACAGTATAAGGGGGTTACTATTGTGTTGCATAATTTGTATAAGGGGTATATGTTGTGGTAAACTTAGGTTACCACATAAAAGGTGCTGACATATTGTCTACCAAGTTTTGGCTTTCAGTATTCTTTTTATGACTGGAATGCCGCCTCACCCCGCAAGTATCTTAGGACATTGGCATCCTGCACCTTTGGAGTGCACCCGCCAATATATCTCCCTGCATTTTTCCTATGCCAGCCCCCTGCCTTTTCCAGGCATATATAATTAGTTGAAAGTATTTACACAAATAGAGACACACCCATGAGCAGACCAACCAACCAGAACACTGGTCACGCCCCCCACATTATTAGGTGCTGGCCACAACCCCTATTATTGCGCATAATAGGCCCTTGATCATTTTCAGCTCCAGGCCCATTTAGACCATAATCTGGCTCTGGTCACAGACACACTTTATGTTGGAGCGGTTACACTCAGAGACGCTGGTGCATCAGATACATCAGGTGGGCAGACTGCAACGCCAGGCTACGCCCCAGCGCGTTTCGTAGTCACGTACTTCGTCTGACAAAGTACGTGACTACAAAACGCATTTCACTGCAAGTCCTACACTAACAACTGATTTTCATGGGAACCTGGCGCATATATATTTATTAATCCCCCCTGGCAGTTACCCGTTGACCAAGTTTATACTGCATTTACTCTGTGTTTTGACAGTGTAATATTCTCCCGTGCAGTTTGCAGCCAGTAATAACAAGTGGGAGAGGCCCCCCTGTCTAAAGTGATCCGGGCCCCCTGAAGGTTTGATCTGGCACTGCATGCAGGTAGTTTTGTACTACATCGCATGCTATTGTACTACTTACGATTGCAGTGTAGTCAAAATCTGGTGTAGTTCATATCTCATGTAGTTCAAATCACACAGTGTGTGCAGTATAATTGCATAGCACACACATTGCATAGGCTCAAATCGCACCTAACACACATCTCACCATAACATAAGACATGTGAAAGCTTGTAAAAATTGTGCAGAGATGGTAGAACATTCCCACAGGTGTACAATTCTGGTATTTATAGCTAATTAAATTGCCTCCTAAGATTTTCAACCTATGAAAACTCTTCAAAAGCTTTTATTACTGGGCCTCTGATCCTTGGCAAATCAGTTATTAAATTCTACTCTTATTACCAGTGGCAAGGCTGTAGCACAATTTAACATTCAAATAGGGGAACCACATTGTCAGTGTGTCCCGAATGACAATATATGGCAGCATTTGGGATGGCAGTTGGGGCTACTTATCCTATTTATATTTTGAACTGCTGCAGCCGAACTCTTGGATACACCACCGCTTATTACAGTTCTGTAGCATGCAAAATTAATGCAAAGTTCTCACCTTTTCCCATTCAGCAGTCAACCGACACCTTACTCCTTCTGACTAATTTGTTATTAGGTTCTTCCCATAATATTCCTCCTAATCTAAATAATTTTGTAATGCATCTGGCATGCAAATCTTTGCATGCAAACCAGGAGGAAAGGTTGTGATTTGAATATGTAATGACTGCAGGGAAAAAGGAATCAGTGCTTCTGCATTATATCACATCTGTTATTATCCCCCTGATGTTCAGCAAGTGGTCAATTACAAAGCAAGGAATTGAATTGAAATTATGTAGACACTGTTTTGTGTCAGGCGACATAGATCTGTATGTCACCAAAGAGATCTGGACGTGGAATAATCAGAAACCATTAGCATTTTCCTCAGGATTTTCCTCAACTGTCACTCACCTGGTGAATACTAGTTGGAAATCGTTCAATTTTTGCCATTCGGTGGCTGAAAGATTGCCGGGTGCCTGGGGAAACGCTGCAAAATGTCTGGTTAAAAGACACCTGTTCATTTGCTTCTGTGGATGAAAGCATCTCACTTACTGCTAAAATACTTCTCTTTCATTTAAGCTTGTCACGGATGAAACACCAAAATCAAAGATAATTACCTTCATCTGGAGATGTCTGTATTCCACTCACATCAGAGCAATCTGCAAGATATGAAAGCTAAAACCTTATTCCTCTCCTGAGCAACCTGGAAGCCCTTGCGCTATCCCAGATTGGAGGGGGAGTTCAATATTCCTAAACCTATTATTCAGAATATTTTAACTTTTATTTAATAACATAAAAGCTCCAGTTAGTATTAATGTTGCTTGTGGCCTCCTTAACTTCACTCCAGATCACTTTGATTTACCATATAGTAGTTTGTTATATTACTGTACTGTATATACAGTACAACTATCGCATTATACAGAACAGAACACCATTTTTGAAAGGCTGCAATAAAGATTTCTTGCATAATGCAAACAAAAGGAAGGTAGGTCCTGATGGAACATTTCATAATATGAATCTTTTTACAGTCAACATACCACACCAGGCAATGACCAGCTAACACTCCTGTTGTGTGTTGTGACAGTGACAGTTGGGATCAGTACGTATTTTTTGCGAAATGTAAGAAAACATCCTACGGTACAGTACATGGTTCCTGAGAGCTGTAGGCATTTGTGTAAAAAGAACTGTGGTAAAATGTGTTACAGTACATACAAAAGTGTATTTGTGTGTTTATTTATTATCTTACCATACATGTTTGACCAAAATAATGACATAAACACGGCTACATTGTTAATCCTCTGCATACTCAAGTCCCATATATCATACATTGAATGAAAATAAAGTTTTTTTAGTGTTGTTGTTTGAAATAATTGTTAAAATGTGTATAAAGGATTAATTTACATTAGGGATTTTTGTTAATGTCCCTAATTTCAACACAGTCGACATGGACACTGAAACGTAGCACCACGTCCCCTCGCATGGCTTTCTGCGCTCGCCATGCTTCGGGCACGGTGCCTTGCTACATTCGGCACACTATTTTATTCTCCCACCACGCCCTAGTGCAGTGATTTTCAACCTTTTTACCTTGTGGCACACTAAATAAGATTTTAAAATTGCCAAGGCACACCATGGGCCTTATTTTGGTTCATTCTTTCTGACAAAATCCTTCTTAGATGGGCAAAACCATGTGCACTGCAGGGGGGGCAGATGTAACATGTGCAGAGAGAATTAGATTTGGGTGGGGTTTGACTTCAAAGTGAGATCTATATTGCAGTGTAAAAATAAAGCAGCCAGTATTTTCCCTGCACAGAAACAAAATTACTCACCCAAATCTAATTCTCACTGCACATGTTACATCTGCCCCCCTGCAGTGCACATGGTTTTGTCCATCTAAGAAGGATTTTGTCAGAAAGAATGAACCAAAATAAGGCCCCATGAGTTCCCCACAGGGAAAAACACATTGGCCCCCACAGGAAAAAAAAAACAAACCTAAAAAACAAACCTATTGGCCTCCATATAAAAAAACTATCACACTGGTCCCCACAGGTAACAAAACTAAAATACATTGGGGCAGATGTATTAAGCCTTAACAAGAGATAAATGCAAGGGTGATAAGGAGAGATAAACATCCAGCCAATCAGCTTCTTACTGACATTTTTCAAACACAGCCTGTAACATGGCAGTTAGCAGGTGATTGGCTGAACGTTTATCTCTCTTTATAACCCTTGCATTTATCTCTTGTTATGGCTTAATACATCTGCCCCATTGGACCTTTACATGAAAATAAGAGACCAGTAAATAACAGCTGAACTGGTGCTGGCTGTAAACTGGTTTGGGCATCTCTAGATCTGGGGACACACTTGAGAGCAGCTCAAGGCACACTAGTGTGCCACGGCACAGTGGTTGAAAAACACTGCCCTAGTGGATGGTAGGGCGTGAAATTCCGCCTGCCGGCACATGTCGATTTAAATTTTTTTTAAAAACCCATGTCGACCTTTTTACTGTTGACCTCCCCCATGTTGACCTAATGCTTATGTCGACCTAATGACCCAGTCGACCTATCCCATGTTGCCCTACAGTCATGTCGACCGTCGACTTTAATACACGTCAACCTAAATGCATGTCGACCTAATGACTGTCGGCCCGATGCTTGTAGACCTAATGACCGTATCCCAGCATCCCAATGCACTTTTCAGTCTTTCTCAGCAGCGCCTAGTAGCTGAATAAATGATCGGCAATTATCAAAGTCCTCGAAGCAAAACTTACACCATGAATGGTTTATATCTTACTAAGAAAATCCACTAAAAGTATGTTGTCTTTACTTGAGAAGTTTGATATTCTTGTATTTTAGGCTTTATATTATTCTATATTGCTTCCATATGATTTAGCTAAGTAGCAGAATATCACGTGTCATTAACTAAAAGAAAAGATAGTCTGTGTTCAGTTTCCTAGTGGAATAATTGTCCTAATACCTTTAAGTTGATGCGTTCCATCAGGTACAAAATCACTTTTGACCTAAAATTCCCAATTCTACGAATGCTGCCATTATCTAATTCATCCAAAATCATTTTCTGCAAAGGTGTAGGCAGTCTGTGCAGGGGCAAATGCAGGATTTGCAAGGGGGGTTCCAGAGAGGGGTGGAGCGATGAATAGGGTTGAGACTGAGGTGAATCAGTATATACCTGGTCCATTAAACAAGTGTAAATAGATACACAAATTATTGACATAATATCTGTGTGTGGTATGACGGTCATGATCTCGGCCAGTGGTGTAACTACTCAGGGTGCAGCTGCTATGGGGCCCAGGCCTTTGGGGCGGGGGGCGAAGGCCCAGCAGGCTATCCCCTGCACCCTTTTGGGTTTTCTTCCTCATATATTGCTGCACTGCTGTCCAGTGTGGTGGTGTGGGACCCAGCATACAGTAGTTCGGTGGCTGCCCAGCTGCCTGAGCTGCTTGCAGGAGGCTGGAGCCCCTGTGCACAGCAGCACACCTAGGGCACATGAGATCGGTGGCGCAGACACCCGGGTACAGGAGTCGCTTGCAGGCACACAGCAGAGAGGCAGCTGCCTGCGCGTGCACCGACTTGGTGCACGGGAGAGCAGGGGCCAGCTATGGATGCACAGGAGAAGTGCCACTGCTGGTGCCAGTATACGGAGAGACTGATGGCTGATGGCTGGTGAGAGGGGAAATATAACTGTCGCAACCATTTCAAGCCCCCTACTCTCCCTCCTCTCTGCCTCCCCCCGCTCTTTCCCCTCTCACCTCACTTCCTCTCCACAGGATACCCAGCGTACACTTCAGGAGCCCCTGCACACAGGAGACATGGCACACCTCATCCCTCTCTCTCCTTTTTTCTCCCCTGCTCTCTCTCCCCTTCCCCCTCTCTCCCCTGCTGTCTCTCATCTCTCTCTTTTCCCCGCCCTTCTCTTTCTCTCCACTCTCTCCCCCTCCATCTCCCCTCTCTCTTTATATCTCTCTGCCCTAGTCTTTCTTTTCAGAAAGTGCTGCTGTATCAGCTATAAAAGATTGAAAAACATATATTTCATGAAAAAAAATATTATACATTCATGATTACACATATAGTATTAATTTAGGTAAAAACCCGCAAAATACATAAAATAACAAAATATTAAATATAAACAAAACCTATATATAATTTCCCATGCCTCCTACTGAGGCATGGGAAATTATATATTCTCAAAAAAATATAGAAAGTCATATTAGAAACCAAGTCCTGCAGATAAGGTTGTAGGGCCTTTTTTATCAATCAAGTCCTGCTATTGAAGCTGAACTTTATAGTAACAATCCTTGTTGGAAGTTGCAACTTTGTATATTTGCAAATTAAAAATCTGCATTTGGCAGCAGGGGGAATCCAGAGGACTGTGTTAAATAAAAATACAAAGTGACAACTTTCAATTAGAGTCTGTTTTCTTCACAACCCACAATTCACTGGTGTTTCAAATGAAATAGACATCAACAGCGCTGTAGGAACCTGCTGTGTGGTCTGAGCTGTGCCCTCTGTTGTATTGCTGCCATTGATGTCTACTCCTGATGAAGGTCCCCAGTGGACTAAAACGATCGTTGAGTATAATTATTTATCTTTTGTCAAGCATTTTGAAATACACAGCTGATTATATTTGCATTTAAAAATACTGGAGAGTGAGTCCCTTTTTCTCTATATACATGGACTTTTTGTTCTTGATGTCACCCTAGGAGTTGCCCCTTGCTGGATGGAGTGCGATCATATTGCTACATTATATATATATATATATATATATATATATATATATATATATATATAGCAGCTCTGTGGCCCTGCCCAGAGTAGCAGCCCCACCCCCTTCCTACTGTATCTCTCATACAAACAACCGTTGCCAGTTTACAGAGCAGAGTACAAGACACTCTTAATACCTATTTTAGGTGGGTGCCCACCTGTATAGTATACACTATACAGTACATTGACTGTACAGTCAGAATTGCCTCCATCGGAATGCTGGCATTTGGTATTCTGACCATCAGCAACCCAACCACCGGTTATCCTTATGTATTCCGGCTAAGATAAGAGCTTGTCCTAGTGAAGAACTGGTAGCAATGTGATAGCATAAAGATAATACAATTCTCCCTGGTCACCTAGGCCCCTCCAGAAGATCTGGACCTGGGTAAAGCATACCTGCTCCCCTCCCCCTCTTGATGCCACTGGGGCCAAGCTCTGTAAGGATTCTCAATCCAGAGATTGATAAATTCGTCAGCACCTATATTAATTTGCAGTGGGAGGATATTGAGTTTTTTGTTTAAATGAGGGCTATTGTAAATAGACCCCTTTATCTCTTATCAGAGCACTGTGCCATTTTCGCTAACACTCTGTTATCTATAATGAAGATATCATTTTTAATACCTATCAAATAAACTTTTATTACGCATACATGAATATCAATTAAAATTATTTTTGGTTTAGAGTAAGATATTTTAGATTTAAAAAGTTCTATTATCAAATGTAAATGTCCATTCAGCCAAACCAAGCCTCTTTCCTGTGGGACTACTCTGTCTGATTTGAGGAGCACATTTTGAGGCAACAACATTCTCCAGGGTAGTTTAGGCCATGAGGGTAGTAAAGCAAAATCTGGGGCCTAAAAACGTGTTCTTTAACTTCCTTTTTCTTCATTCATTCCTCAGCTAAATACAGTTTGTAAATGCAATGTTCCACCTGCAAGGACATTACACAATGTCACTGAGCAACATCTATGCAGAAAGGATAGTACCGAGGTTCTGCTAAATTTAATTCCTTATTTGCAAAATATTTAGTTTCAATAAAAGCTGCTAATGGCATTTTAGCCATCAGAAAAATAAAAGTAACTAATTCTTTGTGATTGGCTTAATGGTAGCATGGCATTCAGTGATAGATTTTATTACGCTGATTTCGGCTCCTACCTCCTGCGACTAAGCCAAATTAATTGAGCCCCCTATCAATCCATTTTGTGTTGATTGAATTTTCTGGATTAGCCTGACCTTTCCATGGCGACATTAAATGCAGCTCGGAGGAAAGTCACATAAGCAGAAAAGGAAAGTCAGAGAGGGGAGAGAGCTAAAAGGAAAGTTTGTTCCCAATTTGTATGTAAAATGTATTGTAATGGTTGTAATTCCACTTAGCTTCTGCAAATGTGCTGAGCAAATGCCAGGCTGTTCTGCGGCGTCAGCGATTGTCACACCAAGGAAATCAAATTCCAGCTCATAAAGTTGTGGTACCAGCAAAGTGCAGACCATGGTGTGACCAGATTAGTGGGGCGTGTTAACTCCTTGTGCCCTGGACAGTGGCTTGGCAAAGGCTTGAGGGTTTTTTGCTATTTTTGCTGGATCCTCAAATATTCTTCAGTAGTAATAGGCTTCTGGTTTTGCTGCCCCCTCTTTCTATGACTTTCTCCAAACCACGGTCTGAAAAACTTTGTTAGCATAATGTATATGACTAAACCATTGCCGGCATCACAAATCAGAGGTAAAAGTAGGTTTTTGTAGTATGTCAAAGCAATACAGTGTGTGTGTGTGTATATATATATATATATATATATATATATATATATATATGAGTTACCTGCCTACTGTACCTGTGAACATGTACCTGTGTCTTGACAAAGACTCCTAGAGGGTCGAAACATCGACTATGTCTTTGTGATCTTCAATATTAAAATGCTGACTAAAACTGCTTTGGTGAGTGCCCCCGCTTTTCATTAAGCACTGTGGATTTATTTATGGTCATCCTGCCTGGAAGTCCTCTGTTGTACACCCCAGTAACTCACTGCTCCTGGATGTGAGTGCAGAACATTCCTGATATATATATATATATATATATATATATATATATATGTATTGGGGCAAAAAAGTATATGGACATCAGCGGCGTAACTATAGCACCGCAGCCCCCGCCACCGCGGGGGGGCGCTGTGCATGTGGGGGCGCCGGGGGCTGCGGTGCTATAGTTAACCCCCCCCCCCCCCAATCCCCCGCAGACTTACCTATCTCGCTGGTCCCGGCTGCTCCGTTCTTCTGCTGAGGACCACCACAAAATGGCCGCCCCATATAGCACACAGTTCTCTAAAACTGTCTGCTGTATGGGGGCGGCCATTTTCTGGTGGTCCTCAGCAGAAGAACGGAGCCGCCGGGACCAGCGCAATAGGTAAGGCTGTGGGGGATTGAGGGGGGGTTTGCATGGGCGGCGGGGCGGGGGGGTAGGGGTGCTTGGCGGGGCTGCGGTGGGGGGGCACCCAAAACGTGGCTACACCACTGATGGACATCATAGGTACACTTCAACTGTGAGAGACAGAATGTGGAAAAAAACAGGAAATCACATTGTATGATTTTTAATAAATATTTGGTCAATCAAAAAGTTCAACCCAATACTTTGAAATAGAATCTCGGTTGGCAATTACAGAGGTCAAACGTTTCCTGTAGATCTTGACCAGGTTTGCACACACTGTAGCATTTTGGCCCACTCTTCCATGCAGATCGTCTCTAGATCTGGCATGTTTTGGTGCTGCGGAGACACAGGGAAAGAGAAAGAGTGACAGCAGGGACAGAGACAGTGAAAGCAGGATCATAAAAACAGGGAGAGTGACAGCAGGGACAGGAAGAGAGACAGCAGGGACAAAGGGACAGAAAGAGTGACAGTAGAGACACAGAGACAGTGACAGCGGGGACACAGGGACAGAGACAGTGATAACAGGGACAGTATGGACAGGGAGAGTGACAGCAAGGACAGAGAGAGGGACAGAGAGTGACAACAGGGAGAGAGAGAGTGTGATGACTGGGAAAGAATGATGACAGTGAGAGCAAAAGTGGGAGCAGGAACAGGGAGAATGACAGCAGGGACATCGGGACAGGGAGAGTGACAGCAAAGACCAGGACAGCAGTGACAGAAAGATGGACAGCAGGGACAGAGTAGACACACTGATGCTGACACACAGACAGATGCTGAAACATTGATGACAACACAGAAGCTGACACAGACACATGACACTGACCCACTAACCCCAACACATGCTGATACACGGACCGATGAGGACCCACTGATGCCAACACACAGACAGATGCTTACACATGGACACTGACACACTAACCCTGACACATGCTGACACACTGATGCCAACACACATGCAGATGCTGATACAGACACATGGATGCTGAAATTGACGTTTACCATTCTGCCTTCCAGCACAAGTTTGCCAAAGCTGCTAATCGGGTAAAAATGGCAGAGAAGGGGGGGGTAGGGGGACCGGATACAGCTGACTGTGTGTGTGTGGGGGGGGGGATTGCGGGGGCTGCCTGACACATCTGATGGGTGGCTGCAGATAGTTGAGTCAGATGGGACTGAAGAATAGAGACCGCACCACCATGCCGCAGATGAGGAGCCTCTGCCGGGTGTGTATGTAGGGATTGTGACTGGCGTAGACAGCTCCATTCGAGGAAGCAGGTGACAGTTTAAGCACTCACAGTCAGGGACAGGCAGCTCCCTGTGAAGCGGAGCTGCTGAGTGGGTGAGGGTAGATAGCTCCCCCTTGTGGGTGAGCTGGGGAGCCAAGTTCTGTAAAATAAAATTAAAATTAAAAAAGCAGTGCTCGATGGAAGTGCCAGTATGTCATACCACTTTGAGCACTGTATGTATAAGGGGCTGGGCCGCATCTAGGGGTGGTCGCATGCCCAGTGCTGAATGTGAATACCCATATGATAATGCAGAGGGGTAGAGAATGAGCAGAGCCAAATTACTGCCTTGCCCTGGGTGATGAAAACCCTTGTTTCAGCCCTGCATAGAGTGGTATGAATGAATAAACATTCTCTGTAGAACACTGAGTAAAATCTAGACACTATAGAAATAAAAAATAATTCTATACAGATGGTATATAACTGCACTGCCCCCTCGTGGTCATATATGGCACTGCTACTTTTGAATTAATACATTTACAATAGAAGCAATGCATTTTATGGCTTTTTTATTTTTTGCTTTCTTTGTAGCCTTTGTACAATACTTCTTGCATCATGAGAATCCAGGAATCTGTTGGGTGCTGTTCCATATTATCAGACTTTCTATCAACTTTTTTTTTCATCTGGAGCTGCAAGTTTTTATTAAAGAGATTTTAATGCCTTAGACCAGTGGTTCCCATACTCGGCCCTCAGACACCCCAACACCCCATAGTTAGGCACAGGTTACTTAATTAGTACCTTAGTCAATTTGATGATACCCTCTGTGTACAAGCAGCGATATCCCTAAAACCTGGACTGTTGGAGTGCCTTGAGGTCCAAATTTAGGAACCAATACCTTAAATAAACCTTAATTGTAAACTAGCTGCAAAATACTGGTGACACATGTGACATCGGCCCTTATTCTGGTTCACTTGCAAATGGACAAAACCATGTGCACTGCAGGGGGACAGATGTAACTTGTGCAGAGAGAATTAGATTTGAGTGTTATTTTGTTTTTGTGCAGGGAAAATACTGGTTGCTTTATTTTTACACTGCAATATACAGTAGATCTCACTTTGAAGTAAAACCCCACCCAAATCTAAATCTCTCTGCACATGTTACATCTGCTCCACCTGCAGTGTACATAGTTGTGTCCATTTGAGAAGGAATTTGCCTTTACGAGTGAACCAGAATAATGGCCATTATCCCCAGTAGACCCTAGAAATTAGACACACTTGTGTATGAGATGCCTTTAGCCAGCGTTATCAGCAGCTTGGGCATTTTAAAGTGACAATTTTTGGACACACATTTTTTGAAATGTGCGATTTAAATGAAAATTGCACTATATTGCATTTTTTTTAAATCGCATTTTTGCTGTGAATTCGCATATTTAATGTTATGCGAATTGACAGACAAAAAATGTGATGTGCGATATGGGGCGATATGAGGCGATTTAATACGCTAAAGTTATTGGGCCATCAAAATTCACTAAATGATGCATCACAGACCCTATATAAAGGGGCACAGGGGCCATTTTGAGCTTTGATAGGAAGTAAGGAGCAGACAATGGAGAGAGCAGTGATGAGAGGTGCAGAGGTGAGAGGCAGATGCAGCAGTAGCAGAGGTGCCTTAGAGGCAGCAGAGGTCCACTATCAGGTAGTGGAGGGGGAGGCACCAGTGTCCCTCTCACATCTAGCTGTCAGTACGGGGTGAGCTGACTGTGGAGGAGGGAGGCAGCGCTGGATCCTGGTTCTGTAAGTATATTGATGTAAAAGTGAGGTGTGTGTGTGTGTAATAAAGTTGTACTTTTCTCTGTGTGTTTTTATTTTAACATTCTTTTTATAGGTGGACTACAAGTCCCAGCGGGCCCATTAATGCCCCGCATGCTGGGACTTGTGGTTCACCAAGTCCCAGCATGTGGGGGAGGGCTGCTGGCACTTGTAGTTCACCGGTATAAAGCAATGTTATGTATGAATGAGTTAACCCTATATCAGGCCAGCGTCGAAAGCCCACGGACGCCGGTGACAGCCCCGGGCTTCAGCCCTGGATGAGTGGTTGGGGACGCACTCCCCCAGGTACCCCGTCCAAGGCTGAGCAGCTACAGTGCTCATGGTACGGCCAAAGGATCGTATGAAAAAAGTGTCCCCCGGCTGTGGCATGACACCGCGGGCTGTTGGAGCCCGTTGCTGGTTTCAAAATACGGGGGGACCCCCATATTTGTCCCCCATATTTTTGGAACCAGGCTTTTTTAAACAGCTGGCAATCAAGAGGACAGTTATATCATCCTCCCCCCTCAGTAGCCTCTCTGTAGCACAGCCACAGCATACTACAGCATGTGCTGTGCTGACAGCATGAGCTTCTCATATGCGTCACACGTTGACAACATGAGAGCTGCCCGGGAGGGAGAGGGGGGCAGACCAGAGCCCTCCGATCATGATTGGTTGGTGGGCAGGCCTAACTCCCAGTCTGTGGGCAGAGCCACAGATTTAAACACAAATCCTCGCATGTTGTGAGTATGTTTTCTTTCAACCCCAAATGGATTCTACAGGAGATGGGGACCGATCCTTCGTGTCAAGATAGTGTAGGTGAGTATTGTATAAATGGGCTATGTGGTGCAGGCTTGATTGGACTTCGTATTTCCACAACAATGGTGCACCCCCTAATAAAATAGGCTGCACACACCTATGAGTATTACCCTGTTGGCTGTATGGGCCCTGTACTGGGGGCCCCGTTTATTGGGGGGTGGGGAACCAGGACCGGCACTTAAACCTGGTGCTGGTTTTAAAAAATCAAGGGGACCCTATTTATTTTGCCTCGTGATTTTTTTAAACCAGGACTGGCTCTTTGAGCTTTGGGGACAAAATGACTAGGGGTCCCCTTATTTTGCTCAGGAGGGGGGACCCCACGCTATTTTTTTTTTTTTTTTTTACTTTTACACATTTTTTAAGACCGAACCATTTTATTTTAACTTTTACACATTTTTAAGACAGAACCATGCACAGACATCAATGCATTTATTGGTACTTATGTATTATCTGGGCTCCCATGTTAAATGCACCCCATTTTTTCATACCCCTACTATCCAACTACGCATGGAGTTGATTTTATATAGTGTGGCGAGCGCAGCGAGCCACCGTGCCCGAAGCGTGGCGAGCGGACACAGTCTCATAAGAAAAAACGGGAGCCCAGATATTACATAAGTACCCATTTATTTTTATTTTCTCTATTTTGACACTACCTTTCTGAACTACACTGTGGTACCACAGCCATGGTTCCTCAATCCTGTGGTATACCTATTCACTCTGCATACTTTCTGCCCCCTAGTAGGGTGTGTTGTGGCATGGGCCACAGTGCAGGGCTGTTAAAGGTCAAGAGTGCAGGTGGAGGGGGGAAGAGGAGGATAGAAGGAGGGAGAGGCATACTTGCCTACTTTTGAAAACTAGTTTCAGGGAGATTATAGTTGGTGATTTTTGCACAGCGCCCATTGAGACGGCGTGTCATGCTCCACCCAAAGGGCATGTCTAGTTCCATATATGGTGAGAATGTGAAAAGAGATTGTGAACGTGGCACCTAGAAGTGTGGGTGTGCACTGCTATATATGAGAGGAACCTTTTAAAATGACATATCCAAATGTAGATGAGCCCCAAAGCAGTTAGTAAGAGATACTATACTTGGTATATTGCTGGGAACCGGTGCTGATGATTCAATGTAAATGTATCTATCTCTCATTCCTTTTTTCCCCCAAAATGTAACAGCTACATAATGTGGACTAGGAGAAATGAGGGAGATTGGTAGACTAATAAGGGAGAGAGGGAGATTGCTGTTATTTCAGGGAGTCTCCTGCAGAATGCAGGAGGGTAGGCAACTATGGGGAGAGGACTACTTTGCCCATTCTCTCTACCTGCTGTCTTATGTCCTGACCATCCCTGCAATGTTCCCTCTAATTTTACGAAGGCTGTGTGCGGCTAAAGATTTTGGCTGTGCAACTTTGGAATGAAATTTACATTTTGATGCGTCACTTATATATATAACTGGAAAATTACGTTCAGTATTTGTGTTAACTTTACTTCAAAATGATATTAAACATTTAAACATTCAAAACACAGCACACAATGTAGTTAATGGGTGAAACACACATTAATTGAGTCCACAATTGCAAAAAGGGACCACTGCTGCTTTGTGCGCTCAGTTGTAATGTCTGTGCGCATGCTCGTCAAGGTGTGTGCGCGCGCACGTGCGCACAGCTTAGAGGGAACACTGCATCCCTGCCATATTCACTTCTTGCCTCAGGTTTCCTTACCTGCACCTCATCACCTGTCTGTCTCCTCCCCCTTCTAGATTGTAAACTCCTTAGAGCAGGGTCCATTCTCATTCACCTCCCTATATCTCAGCTGTATTGTGTACTAAGAATTGTGCTTTAATTGTGTTATGTCTAGTTCTGTGTACCCTGTACTGTTCTAATGTGTTCTATATGTACGGCACTGCGTATCACTTGTGGCGCCTTATAAATAAAAATATAATAATAATTATTATTATTATCTGTGCATGGTTGTGTCAAAATCGCCTGTCAGAAATCGCCTGTCTATTTTCTTTGCAACTTTTGGTAACGTTTACTAAAAATCGCACCCTATTAAATTTGCAAGTTGCACACTTTATTATGGGAAAACATATGGATGTGAATTAAAGTGAGACAGGTCAAAATGTGCAATTTTCATGCCAAAAGGTGCAATTTTTAGCACAAATCACATTCTGCGATTTTCGGAAAATGAGCGAATGCAGACTTTTTTGTGAAAACATCGCAAATGTCTAAAAATTGCACTGTATTAAATCTCGCCCATTGTCTTGGTCGACAGTCAAAAGGTCAACACCAAAAGGTGGATATGCACTAAGCCGACTTTTACAAAAAGTTGACATGCACAATATTAACATTGGCAAAATGCTGACACAAGAAAAATGTTGACACAGAGATAGCCGACAAATGCTAACGTCAACATGTGGTTTTCTTTGTGTCAATGTACTCCCACACTTTACTATTCCCAATTGGAGTCCACTTGGATGGTAAAACATGAAAAAGTAAGAAAGAAAAAACACAGAAAAAATTAATGTTGAGCCTTTCATGTGTCAATTCTGACAATGTTGACCAAGTGCATGTTAACATTTTAGTGTCAACCAATTGACTGTTGACCTAGACATTGTCTGTGATTGTCAATCTAAACATTGTGAGCCGCCTGGATACCCTCTACAACATCCAAGACAGTCCTGCACTTCTCCCCGCACCCTGAAGTGCATTCCACCAGCCTTTTAGAATGTCCACCAGTCTACAATTTAAATGTGCCCTGAAAACACATATGAATGAAAGCCACCAGCCCTGCCTGCACTCCTAAGTTGCGCCCTCTTTATCTATTTGCAGTTATACCTAGGGATGAGTGGGTTCGGATCCTAGAGATCTGAACCCCCACGAACTTACCTTATCCGATGACAGATCTGAGGAGTTCGCCGGGTCCCGCCATTTTCAGGAGTCCAAATCGAGGCCAAAACGTCATCATCCTGCGTCGGATTCGGATCTCTATAAAAGGTCCGGCTCCGGCGCCATCTTCATTCTGCATGTAGAAGTCAGACAGCATGGATGTTGCCGTGCTGTCTGCACAGAATATAAACCTATGGGGGACAAAAAAACACTGTGGGGGATATACTAAGGAGGGGCAACTAATGGGGGACCAAATAGAGGCTGCATAAACTGAGTGGGGCTGCTCAAGAGGGACAACTGTAAAAGTCGGGAATCTAAAGGTACATTTACTAAAGGGGAACTACTAAGTGGAAAACTATTCAGGTTACAGCTACTAAGGGGGCATTACTAAGGCTACTACTAAAGGGGGGCTGTTATATGGGACTACTGTGGGGGACATTTAAGGGGGGCTCTCTGAAAAAAAAAGTTTTTTGTTTTTTATTTCAATAAAAAAAGGTGTTTTTTTCCCTTAACCTGCAAGGGGTGTTAAGTGTGCCATATCAATCCAGCTGTGCTGCCCAGTGTCCTGTATCAGTCCAGGGGTGCCCGCATGTGTGCCGTATATATCCAGGGGTGCCCAGTGTCCCATATCAGTCCAGGGAATGTGATGCCACCCCAAGTCAATTGGGTGCTTTTACTCGATATATGTAACTGATTCCCTCTGTAGCAAGAAGGCAACAATGGGTGGACACACAGTATAGAAAAGTAAAGTTTACAATTTATTACTTGAACAAGTATATTATTACCATCCACAAGGCACTGACATACATAAATAGTATAACAACACAGCTGGTTCAACTTTATTGTACTGGAACTGTAGTGCTGGATATTTTCCAATTACTCGGGTTCCGGAACCTCTCTTAAATTAAATCAATTAGCAAGTATTACCTTTCTCCTATAACCAATAACTGTATTAATTACATTGACATCTTATTATTGCGCAATAATATAATTACCATTACAAGTGCACTTATCTATGTTTTCTGCGGAATTTATAAGCGCTTTTTATGTTCCTTTAGGATAAAGCAATTGTCCAAGTACCAGAGAACTTCCAAATTACAAAGTCTCGTATTAGTAAAAATCGCAAGTCCCTTTTTGTTATCCTATTGGGAGATACTTGGCAATAAAGTATTTGTAATCCAAGAGTTAACTGCTGACGCCTGTACTCCTACTGACTGAGTATATAATGAAGATCTCTAATAATGAGTACTATGCTTAAAGTAACTGCCTTCCGGGGTGATAAAGGAAAACTGTACACTTTTAGTCTATCTACCCACACTTGGGGTTGACATGTTCCTGCAATAAACTGTTGACACTTGCTGAGACTGCGGCTGTGTATATGATAATCTGACAGTGTCCAACTCTCTAAATGCTGTAAAGCAAGTATCTTTTCCTGTCCACTGGACACTGTTGACAGTGAGTTGCTATGGTGACAAACACTGATGTCGAGCACTAGCGGATCTGTATGCCTGGACTGCAGTCACCACACTTTCCTTGTTATATATTTATGCAGATGTAGGATTCCCTATGTCCATTAGACTGGAAGCTTTATGTGGCGATTTTCTACTTTAGCCATAGTATATTTCACCTCGCTGCTGCATACCGGCTTTCTTCCATAATAAGATGTATGGGCCACCTCCAGATATTACTCTGCTGTGTAGTGTATACTGCTAGGCTGTACTGACTTCAATGTTAACTCTTTAACAAAAACAATGGACAGTCTCTTTTTCAGCTATGTAAATAAATACTCTCCAGCTGTTATCATCCTTCTCTCTCTCTCATACAGACTGCGGGCTGGCTTTGTAATGTCTGTCACTCTTCCTCAGTGACTCCCCTCTCTATGCATAAGCGGCCTGTGTAGGGGCTGTGCTATGTATTTTGCAGGAGGCTGGTCTGAGGAGGTGTTAAATTGCATCAGGGGCTGGAGTACCACTCACCGCACCCCTCTCTCCTTTTGGACTGCTGCCGGGCTGAAATCCTACTCACTGCCACTCTCCACAGAGATTCTCCATCTTCTCCTCACAGACTGCACTCCCCAACAGTTCCTCACTCTCAACTGTCATCCCCTGACCCTGGTCATGTGACCAACTCCTGACCTCTGAAACAGTTGCAGAGGTTGCTGGGAATTATTCATCACACAGTCAATGTCCTCTGTGGGGATAGCATATGTTTATAGTACAATATACTGTATCTTATATTAAGAATAACTAGTATGGCATCATATGCCTGTAGAACATCAATATATATATACAATCATCACATTTTTCCCCGGTAAAGCATTGCATGTCCTCAGGCAATGGACTTTATACATTTTAAATTATCAATATCCTACATATATATTAAACATTACAGATCATTACATACTTTTGAATCAAGAAAGTTTACATTTTCATCATAAACCCTTATTTACTTTAAACAGGTTTTGATTAGTCTCTGAACCGGAGGGGTTTCACCCCTCGGGTACTGTACTTCTAATTAGTCTGCTGCCTTCTTTGTGGAGGAATGGGCCATGTTCCTCGGCCTCTCTTCTTTTCTCTGCAAGGAGTATTTCCCTAAGGCGCTTAAGATATACTGGGTCTTCCAGAGGATGGTAGGGGACTTGTGGTATTGCGTCTTCTTCTGTACAGTCCTGGTATAGCTCGAGTTGGTTTCTGTGTACCATCTTAAGAACTTGGTGATCATCTCCATCTCTTCTTATTCCATACACCCCAGTGTCTGTAGCCGAAAGGTGAACAATTACGTAGGGTTCAGATTCCCAGAAGGGATCTAAGTCATTACTCCGTTGGTCATCCAGCTTCCAAACTCGGTCTCCCACTCGGAATGATGCGGCATTCGCGTTCCGGCCATAACTTGTCCCTTGTGGGTGGTGGGCTGTCTCCACACTTTCTTCCAGTACTTTCTCGGCCTGTTCATGACGATGCTCGTGTTTGTTCACCCCATCAGTCTGTATAACCTCTGTCCCCTCGGGGAGGGTGTCAAGCTCCTGATTCTCTGCTCCGTTTCCCCTATCAAAATGTTGCCGGTGGAAGAATGGCGGTGGACTTCTGCACTGGATGGGTCTCTGCTGAGGGAATGCTTCCTCCACTCTCTCCCCTTCACTTGCTTGGTCTGTACTTATGCCTTCTCCACCAGATTCGGCAGCATCCTCTACTTTTGGCTGGTAAGACCATCTGCGGAACTGACGTCTGTTGGGAGCAAACTGGCTTCCTTTAACTGGTACACCACCAGGACCCGTCACGTTGGCTGCCTCAGCACCCTTCTCTCCTTCTACCACATCAAATTCAACCGTCTCGCCCTCTCTAACACTGCGCAGAAATTTCTGGGGGTTGTTTCTCTTTATGGCCGTCTGATGGACAAAGACCTCATCTTTTGTGTCATTCCTGTTGATGAAGCCATACTTCTTCTTGACATTAAACCACTTGACGGTTCCTTGTACTTTTGTAGCCAGCACTCTCTTCCCTGCCTGGCTTCTTCTGTCATAGACGGTGTATTGCATGACTCGTCTCGCAGTCTGAGGTCGGTTGAACAGTTCTTGTGTCAGTGTCGAGATTAATTCTTCCGGGCAATTTCTTAGGACATTCATTCCAATAATTATGGGCGGTAACCATTGGTCTTTAACGGCTGTAATTAAACATCCTTGATTCAGGAGATGAGCTTGTCCTATCTCGATCTCAGCTTCAAAGTATCCGCAACACTCAATACGTTGTCCATTACTGGCTAACAAATTCAACCCGGCCGGTGGTGTGGCTACGATACTTTCTTTCCTCCAATGCTTAATGAACTCATCCCATCGAATCGTAGTCACTTGTGACCCGGTATCCAACAATGCTGGTATGCTGACTCCATTCACTTTGATTTCAATGGTAGGGCAACACCCAATGAATTTTGGTACCCATTCTTGCGATGTGAGACCTTCTACTGAAGATTCTCCCGACGGTTGGTCCCGGACCTCGGGAGTTCTGTTTAAATGTTCCGTACTGCAGCAATTTCGCTCAAAATGCCCGCTCTTTTGGCAATGCCTGCAGATGGGTCTTCCTTGTTCATCGAATGTATCTGTAGGAAGTCGTCGAGAGCTCCATGAAGCGTTTCTCCCATAATTTCCGTAACGGGAATCTCTCTCCATCTGCCAGGGTCTCTGGGATGTCTGCGTCTCTTTCAATGTTCTCAATTCTCGACAAAGATCAGTCATGCCTTGTGTCAGTTCAGCAATTTGCTCTTTCATTTCTTCAATGGGGTCTTTAAAGGCAGCAGATTGAACTTGCTGAAAAACAGTTTCAATGGATCCAAGGGTAGTTCCTTTTTTGGGCTTATCACCTAACACCCTTGTTATCAACTCCTTGAAGTCTGCAAAGCTTATAGGTGATTCTTGTCGATGCAACATTTTTACTTGTCCTTTCGTAATCGCGTCATAGATTCCATCAAGAAATTGATTGGTTAAAGTTTCATCTTCTTCAATCGGTTCTTTTGGGGCACACAACTTTATATCCTGCAATGCCTCCTGTAATTCTACGGCATATTCTCGTAGCGTTTCATGCGGTTGTTGCTTTCTAGAATAGAACTGCGTTTTGAGTTCTGATAAAGTCTTAGCATCGAACACTTCCGCTAACTTGTTCAGTATGTCTGTTGCCGATTTCTTTCGGCTTTCCGGCCACGACTTCACTTCCCTTTTCGCAAATCCTCTCAGTTGAGCCAATAGTATCTCTATTTGTTGATTTTCATCTAATCTATATACCTGGAACATGGTTTCAATTTGTTCCCTAAAGTCGCGAAACGCATTGGTTTCAGTTATTCTCATATCTCCGGTATAAGTGGGAAGCCATGGCGCACCAATGTAATAGGGCATAGTTATCACTGCCGGTTTACGTGCCGTTGAACTTATTTTAGCCGCTGCATCTCCTTGGTCCTCGTTGCCAAGCATATCTTCTTGTCTCTCCTGACTATCGTCTTGAGACATTTTGAGTGACGCTGGGTTGGGTTTTCTCCGCTTTTGATGTACGAATCCTGTTCGTCAAACGCCAAATGTGATGCCACCCCAAGTCAATTGGGTGCTTTTACTCGATATATGTAACTGATTCCCTCTGTAGCAAGAAGGCAACAATGGGTGGACACACAGTATAGAAAAGTAAAGTTTACAATTTATTACTTGAACAAGTATATTATTACCATCCACAAGGCACTGACATACATAAATAGTATAACAACACAGCTGGTTCAACTTTATTGTACTGGAACTGTAGTGCTGGATATTTTCCAATTACTCGGGTTCCGGAACCTCTCTTAAATTAAATCAATTAGCAAGTATTACCTTTCTCCTATAACCAATAACTGTATTAATTACATTGACATCTTATTATTGCGCAATAATATAATTACCATTACAAGTGCACTTATCTATGTTTTCTGCGGAATTTATAAGCGCTTTTTATGTTCCTTTAGGATAAAGCAATTGTCCAAGTACCAGAGAACTTCCAAATTACAAAGTCTCGTATTAGTAAAAATCGCAAGTCCCTTTTTGTTATCCTATTGGGAGATACTTGGCAATAAAGTATTTGTAATCCAAGAGTTAACTGCTGACGCCTGTACTCCTACTGACTGAGTATATAATGAAGATCTCTAATAATGAGTACTATGCTTAAAGTAACTGCCTTCCGGGGTGATAAAGGAAAACTGTACACTTTTAGTCTATCTACCCACACTTGGGGTTGACATGTTCCTGCAATAAACTGTTGACACTTGCTGAGACTGCGGCTGTGTATATGATAATCTGACAGTGTCCAACTCTCTAAATGCTGTAAAGCAAGTATCTTTTCCTGTCCACTGGACACTGTTGACAGTGAGTTGCTATGGTGACAAACACTGATGTCGAGCACTAGCGGATCTGTATGCCTGGACTGCAGTCACCACACTTTCCTTGTTATATATTTATGCAGATGTAGGATTCCCTATGTCCATTAGACTGGAAGCTTTATGTGGCGATTTTCTACTTTAGCCATAGTATATTTCACCTCGCTGCTGCATACCGGCTTTCTTCCATAATAAGATGTATGGGCCACCTCCAGATATTACTCTGCTGTGTAGTGTATACTGCTAGGCTGTACTGACTTCAATGTTAACTCTTTAACAAAAACAATGGACAGTCTCTTTTTCAGCTATGTAAATAAATACTCTCCAGCTGTTATCATCCTTCTCTCTCTCTCATACAGACTGCGGGCTGGCTTTGTAATGTCTGTCACTCTTCCTCAGTGACTCCCCTCTCTATGCATAAGCGGCCTGTGTAGGGGCTGTGCTATGTATTTTGCAGGAGGCTGGTCTGAGGAGGTGTTAAATTGCATCAGGGGCTGGAGTACCACTCACCGCACCCCTCTCTCCTTTTGGACTGCTGCCGGGCTGAAATCCTACTCACTGCCACTCTCCACAGAGATTCTCCATCTTCTCCTCACAGACTGCACTCCCCAACAGTTCCTCACTCTCAACTGTCATCCCCTGACCCTGGTCATGTGACCAACTCCTGACCTCTGAAACAGTTGCAGAGGTTGCTGGGAATTATTCATCACACAGTCAATGTCCTCTGTGGGGATAGCATATGTTTATAGTACAATATACTGTATCTTATATTAAGAATAACTAGTATGGCATCATATGCCTGTAGAACATCAATATATATATACAATCATCACACAGGGGTGCCCCCATGTGTGCCTTATAATTATATGGGTGCCGCCATGTGTCCCGAATCAGTCCAGGGGTGCCCCCATGTGTCCTGTATCAGACCAGGGGAGCTGCCCTTTTTTTTATGAAAAGAAAAAAAGGTGTTTTTTTTTTTTTTTTACTCCAAGGGCTGTTAAATGTGCTGTATCAGTCCAGGGGTGAGCCAAGAGTGCCGTATAATTCAAGTGGTGTTACTAAAGTCTGCCGTATTATTCCAGGTGTGCTGCTCTTTTTTTTTTATTAAAAGAATAAAAGTTTTTCTTTTTTTTTACTGCAGGAGTGTCGCCATGTCTGCCGTATAATTCCATGCCTGCTGCCATGTGTGCCGTATCAGTCCAGGGGTGCCGCCATCTGTGCCGTATAATTCCATGTGTGCTGTATCAGGTCAGGGGTGCCCGCATGTGTGACGCATAATTCCTGGGGTGAGCCAAATGTGTCATATAATTCATGGGTTGCTGCCAAGTCTTCTGTATAATTCATGGGGTACTGCCAAGTGTGCTGTATTTGTCCAGGGGTGATGCTGTGTGCCATATCAGTCCAGGGGCGATGCTGTGTGCCGTATCAGTCCAGGGGTGCTATTAAGTGTGCCGTATCAGTCCAGGGGTGATGCTAAATGTGCCGTATCAGTCCAGGGGTGATGCTGTGTGCCATATCAGTCCAGGGGTGATGCTGTGTTCCGTATCAGTCAAGGGGTGCTATTAAGTGTGCCGTATCAGTCCAGGGGTGATGCTAAATGTGCCGATCAGTCCAGGGGTGATGCTACCTGTGCCATATCAGTCCAGGGGTAATTCTAGGTGTGCAGTATCAGCCTAGAGGGGATGCTAAGTGTGCCATATCAGTCTAGTGTTTGTGCCGCACACTTGTGTGGCTTATCATAGTTATCCAGCTACCTCTGTGCAACCTTTTGCCCTAAAAACAATATTGTAAGGTGTGAGCTGTTCAGAATAGACTGGAAATGAGTGGAAATAAATGTTATTGAGGTTAATATAGCGTAGGAGCAAAAAATAAAAACCAAAATTCTGCGATTTTAGCAGTTTTTATGCTTTTTTAACAAAAAATCAGAACCCAAAACCCAAAAAATCCAAACACAAAACACTTAGGAGGTGTTTTGCCAAAACCCATTACAACCCAAAACCTCAAGGTAATCAGAACCCAAAACCCGAAAAGTGGCCGGTGCACATCTCTAGTTATACCATCACTCCCCAAGACTGTAATATGCCATAGGTAGGGTTCTTCTCAGCCTTCTTTTTTCTAGTGCTGCTCTATCCTTGTCTCCGGTGCTCACTCACTGAAGTCAGTGGGCCTGATTCTTATTGGCCCTACACATGGGGAGATTTGATAAGTGTTCTGAGTGATTCGCGATCCCTCTCACAGAACGCTCAGCAAGATTGCTCAGCACACTGCACTACACAGCAATGTGTGTGCTGAGTGATCTGTCAGAGCCAGTGTTCTCCGGTGAGAACACTGACCCTTACCGGCAATGTTCTCTGCCGTTTTTGAATATGCCATCCTGTACGTTGCAAAACACATTATTTGAGAACACTGTGACATTCAGCATTTGCCTTCCAGAGGTCTAATATCAGCTGCGATATTCTACCAGCAGAGCCCGCGTGTACACTAACAGCAGGGATCCTACTGAAGCCCAGGCAGCAGGACGTAAAGGACGGTAACATAGAACTCAGTTTCATCGATTCTATTACGGAGCAGCACCACTGCGGTCAGCAACACCCTCCAGCCATGCAATCCCCTATTGCAGGGACCTGCAGACCACTGCTATAGACGGCCTATACCAGGTTTAAAGCAACTTTATAATGCATCTATATCTATAATTGGTGCGTATGAATCACTTGGTATTGATGTTGTCATTCACACAGGATACTCACGAGTACCTGAAAGGTGTAAACACGTTTGTCTGCTAAATGCACCTACAAACTTATCATCCAAATATTGAAGGAGAAATAGTCAACATTAAAAAATTAAGAACAACCTTATTTAAGATAAGTATTAGGTAACGCAATACTGTGCATGCTATTATCAATATAATTTTTTTTTTTATATATATATATATGATTTTTTAACTCTTGATTGGATACCCCTGGGAGGTTTTTGTATAGATTTATATTATGTGCACATGATTTATGGTGTACAATAAATTATGAATTTTATATAAAATTGTTTCTTATTGCGTGCCACATGTATAGCCCTCCCCCTCCCCCCTCTCCAGTCAGAAAATACACAAATTGTATTTTCTGACTGAAGAAGAGAGAGGGGAGGGCTATACAGCTGGAACTACTGATATATAACTCAGAAAATAGCACAGAATGTAAGCTAGATCTGCACATACATATGGAGATGGTCTTATAGAACATAAATCCTCATAGTATTGGGAAATAGATATTAGGCGTGATAAACAGATTTTTTATTTGTTATATATGTATATCTCTTGGTCTTGGTATTAGAGCATTATTACCACACATAATGAAATATTAAAAAAATAATAAAAATGACTGAAAATGAAAATAAAACGTTAAGTTCGAAGTGCAGTTGCGCCTTAATCTGTATAGTTGGCTTTTGGGAACATTGTTGAGCCAAACTTTTTTATGATTGCTGGAGTACGGGATATAGCTACAGACATCAACAGGGTTCCTGTATAATGCCACTGTGACATATCCCTCTACCACCTCCACCGTCATATCTAAAAAAATTATCTATGAAGGACAAACCACAGCTGTTACTGTTAAGGTGAGAAACAAATTGCTCCACGGAAAAAGTGTCACAATGCCAAACAAAAAACAGGTCATCGATATAACGACCAGAGAGGACCAGGTTCACCATGTGAGGTCAATTCCAGATACAGATGGGGACCCCTCTCATTTAGCTCCAGTGCTTGCCAGAATGTCCCCGCTGGTGAGTGCTGGCTGAGAGGGACTCACACGTGAGCGTCTCACATGCCACGCGCGTCCAAGTCACTCGGTGGAGGGGATTGGAAACTCTGCCCATCTTCGCTTCAGGGAGACGGGCAGGGTTAGGGGAGGTGTGGGGAGGTGAAGGGGACCGGCAGTGAGGCAGTGGGGACCAAAGGGCAGCTCCATCAGAATGGGGCACGCAAGCATCTCGTGCGTGCGCGCCTGCAGCTGATGGCAGAGGCTGGCGATGCCATCGCCAGCCCCAGCCTGAATGACGGGCGCTACATCTGTATATTTGTCTTCAAAGTTGTCCATGTAAATGTTGGCAAAACTGGGTGCCAACCTGGTCCCCATCACTGTACCGAATGTCACAGATGGAGGACTAGTTTGGATCGTGTGGTGCACAGGAATTACTTTAGGACCAGACGAGTTAGGGTTAAAGCGAGCTGGTTTTATTATAGACGGGTTCATAAAGGAAATCAAATCTTCTTATTCAATAATGGCTTGACATAAGGCAAATAAGAAAAAGTCCCAATACTGTCTCTGAGCAAAGTCTTTGGAGAATAATAATAAATACAATAATTCTTGTATCACTCACGAAAGAGCCGGTAATACTGAGGAAGAGTAACACACTGGAAGAAATGAACGATGGAGCCGGAGTTTATGGAGAGGACTGTGACTGGATGACTTTAAGGAGCTGTAAATCCCGGAAGACGGTGCAACAGAAGCCGGCAGGGTCCACAGTAGGCAAGAGCCCCACGGGTAATCTCCACGAGATCCACAGGTGATGCCCTGGAAGGCAGCGAGAGGCCAGGGATCCTGGAGTCAGTAAACAGGGAGGACTGAAGAGTAGGCTGCAGAAGACAGGAGTAAGCCAGGAGTCTCCAACTGCACAAGGCTAGGAAACCTTTAACCTGGCGTCCAATCTGCATTTTGCCCACATCCAAGATGGCGGCGCCGGCCTCCCGGTGCTGCCCCAGTCTGAACTCCCCTAGCACTCACAGGAAACCGCCCCTGTAAGCCACACTTCCCAACAGACCTGGAACCAGCAAGAGACCCGCTCCGGAGGCCCAGAACGGACAGGCGGCGGCGGACACGGAGGGATGAGTATCGAACCCGCCGTGTGCCGCTGCGGCCGGCCGTGACAGTACCCCCCCCTTTTTGGGTGCCAGCAAGGTACCTTCGAGTCTTGAGAGGATTCTTCTGGAGGAACTGTCTGACCAGGCTTGGAGCATGTAGATCGATGGAGTCAACCCAGGAATTCTCCTCTGGACCATATCCGGACCATTCCACTAGATACTGTAAACGACCTCGATGACTGCGACAGTCCAGAACCTTTTTTACCTCAAACTCCGCATCTTTCTCAGTAGAGACTGGGGGTGTTTTGGGTGGTTTAGGATGGTAGGGATTCAGTCGTAGAGGCTTTAAAAGAGAAACATGAAAAGAGTTGGAGATCTTCATAGAAGATGGTAATTTCAGTTTATATGCTACAGGATTGATGACTCGGATAATCGGGAAGGGACCAATGAAGCGCGGGGCCAGTTTCATGGAAGGTAATCGAAGCCGGAGGTTACGGGAGGACAACCAGACTAGATCTCCGACCTTTAAGCGAGGAGCTGCTTTCCTTCTCTTATCAGCAAACTTTTTATAGCGGATAGAGGCCTTTCGAAGGGACTGATGAACGCCAGACCAGATCTTTGAAGACTGATGTAGGAAGGAGTCTGCAGCTGGAACTTCTACTGCAGGGAGACTTGCGAACTCCGGAGCACGAGGATGTTGACCAAAGACAGTAAAGAAGGGGGTGATTCCAGTAGAGGAATGGTAAGAGTCATTGTGAGCAAATTCTGCCCATGGGAGCAGGTCTACCCAATCATCTTGTGCAGAAGAGATGTACAAGCGGAGGAAGGCCTCCAAGTCTTGATTGACTCGTTCAGTCTGTCCATTGGTTTGTGGGTGGTAGGCAGAAGAAAACTTTAATTTGATTTGTAGGGAAGAACACAAGGACCTCCAGAATTTGGCGATGAATTGCACTCCTCGGTCTGATACTATCTCTGTAGGAAGACCATGTAACTTGAAGATGTGAAGAATAAAAAGTTGGGCCAATACTGGGGCCGATGGAAGCGACTTTAGAGGAATGAAGTGGGCCATTTTCGAAAAGCGATCGACCACCACCCATATCACTGTATGTCCCTTGGAAGGTGGCAGCTCTGAAATGAAATCCATGGACAGATGTGTCCAAGGACGTCTCGGAATGGGTAGTGGGCGCAGAGGACCTGTTGGAGCTGTTCTGGATGTTTTATGCTGTGCACACTGAGGACAAGAAGAGATGTAATTGCAGACGTCTACTCGCATGGATGGCCACCAGTAGGATCGCTGAAGAAAAGAAAGTGTCTTTTGAGTACCTGGATGACCTCGGAGGCGTATAGAGTGAGCCCATGTCAGGATCTTCTCTCGCAATTCTGCAGGAACAAAAGTCTTTCCTGGAGGTGGTATGGGGGTGACATTGGTTTGGGCGAAGACGGTTGGGTTTAGTATTGCCTGACACCGAGGGGAATCTGCTGTAGAGGAATCGAATGATCGGGACAGCGCATCTGCCTTCTGGTTTTGAGCACCGGGGCGATAAATGATTTGAAAATTGAAGCGCTCAAAAAACATGGACCAGCGAGCCTGTCGGGAGGTAAGACACTGTACATTACGTAAAAAAGAGAGATTTTTATGATCAGAATATACTGTGACTCGATGCTGTGCCCCCTCAAGGAGATACCGCCATTCCTCAAAGGCCAGTTTAATAGCTAAAAGTTCTTGCTCTCCAATTGGGTAGTTTCTTTCTGCGGGAAGGAATTTTTTAGAGAAGTATGCACATGGAGAAAGTTCCTGACTCTCCCCTCTCTGGGAAAGAATAGCTCCAACTCCATCAGCGGAAGCATCGACTTCTAAAAAAAAAGGCTTGGTGGTATCTGGTTGAAGAAGAATGGGTGCGGTGGTGAATGCATGCTTTAGAAGTTGAAAAGACTGAACTGCGGCTGGAGGCCAGTGAGCGGGATCTGCACCTTTCCGAGTGAGAGCTGTGAGAGGAGCGGCAATGGAGGAGAAGTCCCGAATGAAGCGACGATAATAATTGGAGAAGCCTAAAAATCGTTGAATTCCCTTCAGGGTGGTTGGCATGGTCCAGTCTTGGACGGCTTTGACTTTGATGGGATCCATCTCGATGCCTGTGCTAGAAAGAATATGGCCTAAAAAAGGGATTGTAGACACCTCAAAAACACATTTTTCAAGCTTGCAAAAAAGATGATTTTTTCGAAGTCGAGAGAGGACTTCCTTGACCGTCTGTTGGTGAGAAGAAAGATCAGAAGAAAAAATGAGGATGTCGTCGAGGTAGACTACAAGTGAATGATACAGCATGTCCCGGAATATGTCATTGACAAACTGTTGGAAGACAGCGGGCGCATTGCATAACCCGAAGGGCATCACCAGGTATTCATAATGCCCGTCACGGGTATTGAAGGCTGTCTTCCATTCATCCCCCGAACGGATCCGGATGAGGTTGTAGGCCCCGCGTAGGTCCAGTTTGGTGAAGACTACTGCCCCCTTGACTTTGTCGAACAGCTCGGTGATAAGAGGAAGGGGGTAGCGATTTTTAATCGTGATGTCATTCAACCCACGGTAGTCGATGCAGGGCCGTAACGAGACATCTTTTTTTTTTACAAAAAAGAACCCCGCACCGGCAGGAGAGGTGGAAGGACGAATGAAGCCTTTTTGTAGGTTCTCTCGGATATATGTAGACATCGCTTCAGTCTCTGGAATGGATAAGGGGTAGGTACGGCCCCTGGGAGGAGTTTTCCCGGGAATTAGCTCGATGGGGCAGTCCCAACTGCGATGAGGGGGGAGAGCGTCCGCGCCTCCCTTACTAAAGACATCTCTGAAAGACGAATACTGTGGAGGCAACGAAGCGATGGGGTCATCTGACCGGGTCTGGTGGAGTGGCAAAACTTGAGGAAGGCAGGAGGCAAAACAATTGGTACCCCAGCACTCGATCTCCATGGTACCCCAGTGAATACGTGGATTATGCTTGATTAGCCATGGCATTCCTAATACAAGGACATGGGAAGATTTTGGAATAACGAGAAATTCTGTATTCTCTTTATGAAGAAGTCCTATTTGAAGGGATAGCGGACCCGTTTGGTGGGTAATCTGTCCCTGGGGAATCCGGCTGCCGTCAACTGCTGTTAAGAATAATGGTTGTTCCAAGGGGAAAACTGGAAGAGAATACTGAGCAATAAATTTGGCCGAAAGGAAGTTGCCCGCAGCCCCAGAGTCAAGTAGTGCCTTTACAGGAACCGTGCCTTCAGGAAGTGTGAGCTGGACGAGGATTATGGACTCTGATGTAGTAGGAGAGGTACTTAATACTCCCAACCTGGCCTCTCCTTTGCCGATTAGGACAGATCGTTTCCCGGCCGCCGAGGGCAGGAAGAGATTAAGTGAGCCGGAGACCCACAATACAGACACAGGTTCTCCTTTCTTCGGCGAGCTCTCTCTTCAGGAGATAGTCGGAACCGGTTTACTTGCATGGGCTCCTCTGGCGGAAGACCAGGAGACAAGGTTGGTTTTGGTGCCGGTGTACTGGAGGAGGGACGAAATCTGAGGCGATCTGATCGACTTCTCTCCATCTGCCGTTCTTGGAGCCGTAGATCTACCTTATTGCAGAGGGATATCAGCTCATCCAAGGTGGTGGGAGTATCACGGGTAGTGAGCTCGTCCTTCAGTCGACCAGACAAGCCGTTCCAGAAGGCTGATAGGAGCGCCTCTTCATTCCAGCTTAGCTCAGAGGCCAGAGTCTGAAATTGTATTACATACTGACTTACGGGACGGTTACCCTGGCGCACCCTCAGGATTTCGGATGCTGCTGACGATACTCTCCCAGGCTCATCAAAGATTCGGCGAAATGTGGAGATGAATCCTGAGTAGTCGGATAACAATGGGTCGGATCTCTCCCATAAAGGTGACACCCAATCTAGGGCTGGTCCGGTCAGAAGGGAAACAATGTAGGCGACTTGTGATTTGGGTGTGGGGAAGCTGGAGGACTGGAGGGTGAAGTGGACGTCGCACTGGTTAAGGAATCCTCTGCAGGCCTTTGGTGACCCATCGAACTTATTAGGTGTGGGCAGATGAAGATGACTTGACGTGCTCACAGGCGGAGGCACAGCCACGGAAGAGGCAGGAGCGGCTGCTGTGGATGCAGCTGGAGAGACAGGTGCTGCCGGCTGGGGGGGTGTAAGGGTCTGCAGGAATTGAGTCACCTGCCGTTGAGAAGACTCTAATTGTTCCAGACGTCCTACGATCCTTTGAAGAAGGTCTGCTGGTAACCCCTGGCCACCACTCGATTCCATTGGGTCAGTGCAAACTGTCACAGATGGAGGACTAGTTTGGATCGTGTGGTGCACAGGAATTACTTTAGGACCAGACGAGTTAGGGTTAAAGCGAGCTGGTTTTATTATAGACGGGTTCATAAAGGAAATCAAATCTTCTTATTCAATAATGGCTTGACATAAGGCAAATAAGAAAAAGTCCCAATACTGTCTCTGAGCAAAGTCTTTGGAGAATAATAATAAATACAATAATTCTTGTATCACTCACGAAAGAGCCGGTAATACTGAGGAAGAGTAACACACTGGAAGAAATGAACGATGGAGCCGGAGTTTATGGAGAGGACTGTGACTGGATGACTTTAAGGAGCTGTAAATCCCGGAAGACGGTGCAACAGGAGCCGGCAGGGTCCACAGTAGGCAAGAGCCCCACGGGTAATCTCCACGAGATCCACAGGTGATGCCCTGGAAGGCAGCGAGAGGTCAGGGATCCTGGAGTCAGTAAACAGGGAGGACTGAAGAGTAGGCTGCAGAAGACAGGAGTAAGCCAGGAGTCTCCAACTGCACAAGGCTAGGAAACCTTTAACCTGGCGTCCAATCTGCATTTTGCCCACATCCAAGATGGCGGCGCCGGCCTCCCGGTGCTGCCCCAGTCTGAACTCCCCTAGCACTCACAGGAAACCGCCCCTGTAAGCCACACTTCCCAACAGACCTGGAACCAGCAAGAGACCCGCTCCGGAGGCCCAGAACGGACAGGCGGCGGCGGACACGGAGGGATGAGTATCGAACCCGCCGTGTGCCGCTGCGGCCGGCCGTGACACCAAAGGTCTATAGGTAGTGATGGTGATCAAACAAAAAATAATTATGTGACAGTCTTTGACACTATCTATTCCCTTTTGATATGGGATTTTGGTGTACAATGCCTGTACATCACAGGCCACAAACATATAGTTGGGGTCCCATTTTAGCCCCTCCATTAGTTGGATAAAGCTAGTGGTGTCTTGGATGTGTGATCTCAAAGAGTCCAGGTTCCTTTATTATTATTATTATTATTATTATTATTATTATTATTAATAACAGTTTCTTATATAGTGCACAAGTATTATGCAGCGCTTTACAGAGAATATTTGAACATTTAATCCCTGCCCCAGTGGAGCTTACAATCTATAGTCTCTAGCACGTGTACACGCACACACAGACATTCTAGGGTTAATTTCTTGGGAGCCAATTAACCTACCAGTATATTTTTGGAATGTGGGAGGAAACCGGAGTAACTGGTATAAACCCACGCAAATACGGGGAGAATATACAAACTCTGCACAGTTAGGATCATGGTGGGAATCAAACCCATGACCTCAGCGCTGTGAGGCATTGATGCTAACCATTACACCATCCATACTGTCCTTGCAGGCAACTATCAACATAGTGTGACAAAGTAGAAGTTAAGCCCCCAATCCCAGAAGTAATAGGTCGCCGAGGGGATTGTGCAGTGTTTTGTGAATTTTGGGAAGGTTATAGTAAATGGGGGTGATAGGGTGGAGGGGGTAGAGGAAATCAAATTCGTCACGGCTAATTATCCTGTCTTTTTATGCAGGGATCAACAAGGACTTCAATTTAGTTTGAAATTTAGCCATTGGATCTGTATTAAACATATCGTAGCTGCTACAGATGGGGCAGGTCCCATCTTGGCAGGGGATGGCGCTGGCGACACGAGCCACCATCCCCCGCCAGCGCCATATCGATGGCGAGAAGGGGATGTGTGCACGAGAGGCGCGCGCGCCCCCTTCCGACAGCGCTTCCGTCGCTTCCCCCGGGTTACCGCCGGCTTGTCGGCGGTGACTCGGGGTCCCCGCCGCCTGCCCGCACCCCCCCCCCCCTAACCCTGTCCGTCTCTGTGAGGTGGAGATGGACAGGGTTTCCGTCGCCCCGTCGACGGAGACTGAGACGTGCGTGCGCATGAGACGCACGCACGTCTCAGTCTGATGGATGGCGAGGCTGCTGGCTGATCGCCAGTGGGGACGTTCTGGCGATCCGCCAGCAAGGATGTAGCGTGCCCCATCTGTAGTTCGCTGTCATGCCCATGGGAACGGCCAGCGTTTCATGGGTGTTCCCATGAAAATGCTGGGTGTTCCCATGGAAATAAGGCAGTGACGCGTGTTCCCTGTTCCCATACAGGGAACACACAAATTTAAGGCACCTAAGGTGACCATCAAATGATTTGGTACTTGCGCCCAAGGCTGCAAATGGATGTTTAAGCAAAACATCCATTCGCAGCCGTGCAGGGAACCTGGGGAGCGAGGGGGTGGCGGTCTACTGTTCGAGCAATGGGCGGCGTTAAAACCACACACAGTGCTGTGAAAATTGCAGCCCTTTGTGTGAACTAGAATAAGGTCCTGAGCTCCACTACCTATAAAAGTTATGGGGGGAGGGGGGGTAATAGGTGGCATAGGGAAATGAGTTCCACCAACTCACCTGATCCACTTTAAGCCCTGTGCGTATAGAAAAAGTGACACAGTCATAGCAGGAATGCAAATACAGTATCTCAGTTTCCAGTAAGGTAACAGGGCATAACAACAGGAAGTATATTCTAGTTATTCTCACAGAGGGCAAAATGTATTATCATTGTAAAATACATCTCACCATGCATCGCAACAATACTAATCGCATATGCGATAAGTATTGCAAAGGATACAGATAGAGCCCCTCTTGTCTTTGCAGGGGCTGGCGATTCTATCGCAAGCCGGCGCCAGCCGTCAGCCCCCGCCAGGGGTCGCGCATGCACGCTGGCGTGCCCCATTGTGACGGAGCTCCCTATCACGATCCGTGCTCCAGACCCCCACCACCACAATCTGCCATTACCCTCTGAACCATGCAGCAGTCCTTTGTTGATACATTTGAAAATGCTGCTACATTACATGTTTTCCTGCGCACCTCTGCAAGGTATAATTTGATGGCATATGTCATTCAGGAATGGCGTATCATATATACAGTATGGTGTATAACTGAATCGTCTCCATAGACCAACCTAGACGATGCTTATAATTATAACAGCACCTGTTTTTTTATATAAAAGCAGCTTACTGTAACTCCACATTAAAAAATGTTTTAAGTTAATTTTAAGTACACACAATAATGTTTATGTTGCAGATTTCCTGGCAAAAAATTTGGCTTTTGTGAGAGTTTACTGAATCGATCCTGTAGATTTCTCTAAGAATTTGTATATTAATGCTCCACACTTCATCTTGAGCCGACAGACTAAGGAGAACAGCAGCACCAGCCTACCTACTGCACCCTGGTATAATAAATAATCTGTGGTTGCATATAAATTACACACAATGTGGGTGCTTTTGAGGTGCCTCATTCATTATCAAACCTCGAGAGCCAAAGCCAAGTTTCTGGAATAATAACACACGTCAAACAGTATCAGTGATGGATTAGTTCCATCAGCAGCTCTGACAGCAGTGCAGATATTCCTGATAGAGCTCTGGGCCATTATTAAGTGGATTCCTATTGGGTTATAACTCATCTTGGTAGTTCTGTACAGTAGGACCCCATATCGTGGGTTACAGAGGCCGGGGGTGCAGGGCATAAGTTTCCATAAAAAAAGTTGCTGATCAAACAGCAGAAACTCAACCTTTAGATAATTCTTAGACTTTTTTTCTCTTCTAAAAGGTATGCAGGGCTAACAGGGGCACCATAATGGACTGGCACCCCCACACCCATATATACAGAATAGGGACATAGAGCACCTAATATGTGTGCCAAAAAGGGGCATGTTCTCGTGGGGAATGGGCATGACCATGCAGTAGTACCCCCTTATTCCATTATGCCATAGCAGTAGAGCCCCATTTACAGTAGTGCCCCATAGCCTTTATTGTATGCCCCAGTGACCACTTCACCTCACTTACATGCTCCCAGGTCCAGCTCCTTCGCTAAAGCAGTTATATTTCAGTATTAGAGGAAAGCTGCTATTTATAAGAACTGGTATAGAGTCCTGGAGTTGGATGGTTGAAGAAAGGAAGGGTTCACAATCCATTAGGCCCAGTTCAGGTCTTTGGGCAGTTAGCCTGACAGAAGGTTAATCAGTACCTCCAGCTATAGAAGTTTTGTGAATAGGCTACCAGACTGGGAGTTAGAGGTCTCTCTGCCTTGGGAAAGGAGACACTATGCAGCTCTCTATGTAGGAGACAAACTGCTACTACAAACTCTGACTGGTATGCTTCTGCTATTGTTTTCTAGTGAGTTAGGAGATTACCCTCTGTGTAGTTAGAGCCAGATGGCAACGATTTACTGTACTTTGATGCTTTATTTCTGTTGGAGGAAGCCGCTGATTCCATGTACAGGCGGAGAAACGCATTTTGTTGCTGTATCTAACTGCTTGAATCCAGTGACCGCTATAGAAACTACCGCAAATACAAACATACAAGCGGTTAATACCTTCTATTGGTTTGCGAATGGCTCTCTCTCCATGACATCAGGGGAGCACCTCCATTTAATTAGAGGTTGGACTGTCCATCACCAGAGCTGGAGTAACCACCACCAGAGACATTCTCTTGAAATATTATGCGGAACTGGTAACTATACTGTAGATATATATATTGTATATGCCCAATATTATCCATAATGGATGCTCATACAATAATACTCTAGCCTCATACCAGCCGATTTTGCTCAATTGATTCAGCCTCTGTTTGTTATATGTAGTTTGTCTTGTATTGTCTTCTCATTGTTATTATATATATATATGTTTCTTTTTTTAAATACATTTTTTATTTAAATCTATTGTCTATTATTGTGCTAGGCACAATTGCGCCCATTGGAAGCACATGTAAGCTACATGTGCTTTACCATTTTCTCTTGTCTTGTTTGAGGCACACAACCTCTGACAAGGGGCTGCAACAGTGTATAGCAACTGGGGATCCTTTGATACATATTACCAGCGCTTCTAATATATCTTTGTTTATTTCTGTTTTGTTTGATTCACGAATAAAACTGGTGGAAGTCAGTTGCACCAATGTACTGGACTGATTTATAACCTCTCAGCTGCTGCACCTTACCATCTACCCCAGGAGATGGTACCTGCTCCCTTGATTCTCTTACACGAGACATATATATCCAAACACAAGCAGTATGCACACTCCTTAGTGTAGTGAGTGGATGCCCAAACCATATAAAGGTTATAATGATATATACTGTAAACAATCCAAGCCAAGTAAACCGGAAGGTATGAAATTCATCGGCCTGGAGCATGTCATGTTAGACATCAGAAGCGGTAATAGGGACATTTTACTATTAAAAAGGGAGTCATACTGGATTTATATGCTGGATACATTGTGCCCAATAGGGTTAAATGAAGGTAATAATTGTGTATGTGACTATCTCGTTAAATAACTTATAAATTCTCTCAAGAAATATTGATAAGAATACAATAGAATATATGTACTGAACAATATGTGCTGTATTTTTTGCCACTATATGATTTTTTCGCTGATGTACAGTATGTACTTTTTCGCTGCTCTATGTATTTTTTCGCTGCTATATATACTACTTATTTGTATTATTCTTAGTTTTATTATTTTTATATCGCATTTTTAGCATATATTTTTGATCAATTGATTGCCAATTTGGCTTAATGTTATGGAATTGTTTTAATGATCATTGATATTATTTTGTATGATATGTCACTGGTAAAGAAAACCTAGTATTAACTTGTGAATGGGCAGACTAATGAGATGCACCTGTATTAATCACACATGAGAGGAGTCGAACTGACGCTGGGTCAGCCCTCTGACAAAGTCCCGTGTGACGAAACGCGTAGGGTTGTGGCCTAGCGTCAGTGTGACTGTGGAGCTGGAGAGAGTGTAACCGCTCCGACACTTGCTAGGTACTGTGTACCATTCTACACTGTTAAACTTGGGGCAATTGAGAGCCGCTGTCTGCGGTACGTAACCTCATCCTTTGTTCTAAGTTTTATTAAATAAAAATCATCTTTTAAAAAGTGGTAATGCACCATTAGAGCACCCACATTCTTTTGTTTTAGAATCAATTGATTCGGGAGAACCTTTGGGTTCACTAGTGGAGCTGCCAGCTTGTCTTACAAGCGGAGTACTATAAAGGATTTGATATAGGTGTGGAGATCCAGACACCTGATCCTCTTAAAACACGGGACATTCACCACTGGGACTGGTATCTTTTACCCCCTTTTTTATAGATTGTAATACCTTTGCGCACTGTCACGTTTGTGTATATATATATATATATATATATATATATATATATATATATATATATATATATACACACACACACACACCACCTTCTTGAGTAGTTTCCCAATATCCCAATAGGTGTACTCTCTACATTATTTAATTACCCATGTGATACCAGCATGCTGTTATTTTCCCTGCTGACATTCCGCACAAAGATGCGGTTCTCTAGAACAGCGGAGAGAAGAGGATGCTAAAGGAACCTGAAACTTTGAGGATGCAGTTAATTTGCTGCTGAGAGTGTGTGGATGGATGCGTGCCTCTATAGGGCAAGTGTTGTGTGTGCACTTGGCCACAAAATGGTGCCAGACAGAGCAGTAAATATAGTTGGTTAAGGGAAGGATATTGAGAACAACATACCGTATATACTCGTGTATAAGCCGAGTTTTTCAGTACATTTTTTTTTGCTGAAAACCCACCCTCGGCTTATACACGGGTGAAGAGGATGGAGGCGCCTCTGCCGGAATACATGGACACAGTGCGCCGGCAGTGCAACCCTTCCATGCGCTGCTGCTGTCCACCTCACTTCCTGGTGTCCGGGGCTGCCGTGTTGTCGCATGAAGTGACGCGATGTTCTATCAGGACGCGGCACTGGTGTTTTCCCCTCAGTGACAGAGCACAGTGACCTGTTCCTGGGGGGCGAGAGGGGCGATGAAGACACTCGGCCTGAGCGCTGCCACTGACAGGAGGCCGGGGACACCATGCCTGATCCCAGCAGCAGCAGTGTGTTCTTGCAGCAGGTGCTGGAGAGGTGAGTGCCGTCCAGAGATTCTTATCCCCTCATACTGTACATACATATACAGCATGACATAGTGCTCCCCACATTCACACATATATGTCACACTGCTTGCTTATCACACATATGGCACTCTGCATTTCCCACCCTAGGCTTATACTTGGGTCAATAAGTTTTCCCAGTTTTTCTAGGTAAAATTAGGGGCCTCGGCTTATATTCGGGATGACTTATACTCGAGTATATACGGTATGCTTTTTTGTTGGTCACTTAAGTCTGATTACAAAACTACACTTTCAGGTTGGTGAGCAGGACTCTTCATTGCTAGCTCTTGATCTTATATGGGTCTAAGATCAGTGTTGGGATTCAGCCACTTCACACCGGTTCTGCAGAATTGATATTTAATGTACTATCGGTTCTGCAGAACCATTTGATAATGAGCGTGCTGTCGGATAGGTAGAGGCTGAATCCCACCACTGCTGCCCCCCACACAATCCCATTGCGCGGCTCACCTGCAGCTTCGCAAACCCAGAAGCACTTCCTGGTGTCGTACTTGCTGGGAGCGGCTGAGGGAGAGCTCTGTGTTGGGCGTGGGCTGGCCTCCATCCCTGCATTGCAGCCGCCCTGACTGAGCCTCCCTGAGGAGAGAAGACGAGCTGCCATAGCAGAGCATGCTGTTGTGTGATGTGGCGCCGGTGACCAGTCCCAGGTCTACCAAGAACAGCCTGGAGCCTGCTGCTGTGGGACCACAGGCCCTGTCTGCAGCTGAAGTGAAACCACTGTGAATCTGCATAAGAAAACACACAGAACATACGTTTGTATAATCCCAGTGCCTCGGACATTGCAATAGAGGGGCTACCGCTGCTGCATATTGTTTTTCAAGTACCTTTCAAGTTGCAACCCTCAAAATGGCAGCCTCATTGTGTGCGTTTTCTTATGCAGATTCACCAGCCTTAGCAGCTGCGATGAGGCAAACCCCTTAGCAATAAGCATGTAGGTAAGTGGAACTTATATGTCGAATATGTAATGGGCATCATGGTGTGTCATATAATGTGTGATGGGCATTACGGTGTGTGCTATATGTGTGATGAGTATTATTGTACCTGGCATAATGTGTAACGGGCATCATGGGGCATTACGGTGTGTGACTTTATGTGTAATGGGCATTAACATTATGGTGCGTAACATAATATGTATAGGCATTACAGCTTGCAGAGTTCTGTGCAACACACAGTATTCCGCATGCCGTAATGACTAACGGGCATTACAGCTTGCAGAGTTCTGTGTAACAGGCATTACGGCATGCGGAATACTGTGTAACGGGCATTACAGCTTGCGGAGTTCTGTGTAACAGGCATTACGGCATGCGGAATACTGTGTAACGGGCATTACAGCTTGCAGAGTTCTGTGTAACAGGCATTACGGCATGCGGAATACTGTGTAACGGGCATTACAGCTTGCGGAGTTCTGTGTAACAGGCATTACAGCATGCGCAATACTGTGTAACGGGCATTACAGCATGTGGAATAATATGTAACACAATCTAGTTTTTTGTACCTCTTTTATTGTTCTTATTTGAGTATTTAATGCACAAATTATTAAATTACCTTTCAGTATATCTTTTGGTATACTTAAAATGGTCATTAGGACATAGAACCTGTTGTTAATTTATTTGAATCCCAGCACTGTATAAGATCAAGGGCTAACATTGCAGAATCCTGCTGACCGACCCGCAGTGTTGCTGGGTGGATTTACAGCACGACAGTTCACTCTAAAGTAACACATGAAGCAGTGGACTTACTGTAAGATCACTTCTTTTCTCATTTATACACATACGAGAAAAATAGATAATGTCCTAAATACTTCCTATGGTACAGGAAGATTATTTATAGATAGAATATTTGGACTATTTTAAATTGAATTGTAAATATCATTTGAAAATGTGATTTTGAAATTAGACTTATTTATTGCGTAGTTCTTACATGAAATAGTCCTGTTTATCTCGCTGACAGCAGCAGTCAGTGCTCAGAGACAATCTCTCATCTCTTTATAATACTATGCTGATGTCCTTGAAACATGTCAAGTTCAGCGAAAGAAAAGAACATTTGTAATGACTTTTTAATTAATTTTCACAAAGCTACAGTGATGGAGCCAGGCTCCTCTGGACGCCCTTTATCCACTAGAAATCTTAATCTTCTTGCGGAAATAGACAGGAATCACTGACAACTTTAATGTTAAAACTACATGTCAGGAATGGAAAAAAAGGGAAGAGCATCCGATCATAGGGATACATACTGTATGTAACAGTATATCACAACCAGTGTTCCCTCTAAGCTGTGCGCACGTGCGCGCGCACACAACTCGATGAGCATGCGCACAGACATTACAACAGAGCGCACAAAGTAGCAGTGGTCCCTTTTGCAGTTGTGGACTCAATTAATGTGTGTTCCACCCATTAACTACATTGTGTGCTGTGTTTTGAATGTTTAAATCTTCAATATCATTTTGAAGTAAAGTTAACACAAATGCTGAACGTCATTTTCCAGTTATATATCAGTGACGCACAAAAGTTTAAATTTCCTTCCAAAGTTGCACAGCCAAAATCTTTTGCTGCACACAGCCTTCGTAAAATTAGAGGGAACATTGATCACAACCAACTCAGAGTTACAACATTGGTTGTCTCCATCGCAGTATCAATACTATTAGTAATTGTATTGGCCCTAGTGGTTGTGAATAAGTAAACTAATAAATATGATCATCGCACCTATGACAGTTTCCTGTGCTTACATAAAATCTCTTATATCTTTAGTCAGATCTGTCACTCATCCCCTGTGTATATAACGTTCCCGCCCAGCGGATACACAAACCCGCCCCCCTAGGGAAAAGTGTTCTACACACCACCTTGACATCACCCTCCCCCCCCCAGCCTGGGCTACAGTACACGCCCACCATTCACCATTACTCCCCCCCCTCTGCCAGCAAACCCACCCCCCCCCCCCCCCCCGGACACCCGCGACCCCACTCCCGCGATTCGCGGGTCCCCGGCAATCCCCCCTCCCACGATTCACGGCGCCCCCATGACCACCCCTCCCGCGATTTGTGGGACTCTCGCGACCCCCCCCTCCCGCGATTCCCCCTCCTGCGATTTGCGGACCCCCGCGACTCGCGGCATCCCCGCGCCCCCTCCCGCGATATGCTGCGCCCCCCTCCCGCAATTTGCAAACCCCCGCCCCCTTCCGGGATTCACGGCACCCCCCTCCTGTGATTTGCAGCCCCCCACCCCAGAATTTGCAGACCCCCTCCCGCGATTCGCACCCCCCCTCGCCCCCTCCCGTGATTTGCAGACCCCCTCCCGCAATTCACGGACCCCCACGGCACCTGCCGCACCCCCCTTCCGCGATTTGCAGACCTCCTGCCGCGATTCACGCCCCCCCCCCTCCCTTCATTCACGGCACCCCCCACGCCCCTTCCGCAATTCACGGACCCCCACACCTCCCCCTCCCGCAATTCACTGACCCCCACAACCCCCCTCCCGCAAATTTGCGGACCACCCCTTACCGCGATTCAAGGCCCCCCGTGCCCCCTCCCGCGATTTGCAGACCCATTCCCTCTAATCACAGATCCCCGCACCCTCCCCCTCCCGCAATTTGCAGACCCCCCTGAGCCCTTTCCGGCAATTCCCCCCCCCCCCCCAGCAGACCCAACTGCCAGAAGTGTCCCCACGGTCCTCTGCACCAGCGCCACAACTTTTATCAATTGTCTTGCCCACATACCACTATTATACAGACTCCTGCTCTCATGCACCTTCACTCCCTCCCAGTGGGAGGAGACACTTACCCACTGCCGGGAGCTGCATACTGTCCCCCACCCTCCTCCAGTTCTAGGGATGCCCATCGACCATCAATGATTTCAAATCATCGATGGTTTATGGCCGATGTTGAATACTTTTGCCATCGATGTGGGAGGACCAGATAGTTTCCCTACATCAATGGCAAAGGAGAACCGATCAAGTTTCAAATTTTTTTAAGGTGCCGTAACATGGAGCATAGCTCCGCCCCCCCACACCCGGAAGTCCTGCCACTGAGTTCTGATTGACCCACGGCCTATTCAGTCAGATATAATGGATGACCATCGATAGCTACAACAATCGATGGTTATCCAAGTAATATGTTACTACTATCGATGGCAGGGTGCAAAATCGCCAACAATGCCAACCATCGATGGCATCTGCACCAATGCCCATCCCTACTCTGCAACAGCCAAAGACCTTTACTACCCCTCATGCCCACACACCTCTATCACTGCCCTGCCTCATGTTCTCCTACCCCGTAACCTCCGCCAGTGGGGACCCGCTCACCCTGTGTTGCCCACATCAGTAGCGCACGCAGGGGGGGTTTATGAGTAACCAGAAACCCCCCCAGGAGTGTAAGGGCACTATGCTGAAAGCTGAGGGTCCCCTCTTTCCATGGGTACAAGAATTTTAAAAATTGGCCCTTGGGAACTGGAGATATCTGACTTCAAAGCAGTGGTCCCTATCCAAGCCTGTTAATTGCTCTTCCCAGTCAGATATTTCAGGTTCTGTCTGACTTAGAGTTTTTCTGAGTATATATTCCAAAAGCTGGGACTCTCCCCCTTTGATGGACACTAGTAGCTTGTCTCTACTGTTCCCAGAACCAGAGATATCAGCCTTCCAGCAGCTGGTTACTGCTCCAGCTCCACACACCTGGTATGTAGTTTTATATGCTCGTTGTCAGATTGCTCTGCCTCCTGAAATCTGATCCCCCAGTCCCAAATACCGTTTGGTAGGTGAGATCCTCTAGTTTTTAATTCTATTAAAATCTAAAAAATCTATATCTGGGAACTGGAGATATCTGCAGTCAAGCAAGCTGTCCTCCCACCAGAAAATTATGAATAATAAGCCCACTCCACTATACACCCCTCCTCTGCGTATTAAACATCCTCTACCACCCTGGAAGTTATGTATCAGGGCCCCTTCATTCAGCCCAATGCCCCCTTCTCCCACCCCATCTCCCACCATCTGTGCAGTAAAGGGGCAATTAGTGGAAATTACTGATCCAGGCCCTACATGCTGAGAGGTTGATATAATACCCCCTACCACCCGGGGGACATCAAAGCTTCCCCCACCCCTACCGCTGGAGGATCGGTAGGGGCCCCAATACATTGCTATGCCCAGGGGTCTACACTGCTGTTGACGTGTGTGTGTGTGTGTGTGTGTGTGTACCTTCTGCACATGAGCTAAGCACTTTATCCTTCTTACTTTGTGTTTTATCAAATGACGTTTTTTATTCAGTATATGCATTGTTTTTAAAAAAAAACATCCACTGTAGTCATTTTTTGCTTTTTTCTCATTCCCATTTTTTAAACTTTTTTCTTATACCCCCTAATATTGTTACATGCTTTTGTGAACGTGTTATCCATTTTTTATGTTAAAAACCCCCTCATTGAATAAATTCTTCTATTTATTATATATTTTTTTTTTCAATAGTCCTAATTTATAACATAAGTCGCCGATCTCTGAGAATAACCCTTTCCATATATATATATATATATATATATATATCAAAAGAAATACCCTTTCAATGTGCTAGAAAATATCTGTCAGGGCAGCACCTCTATTTGTCCTGCAGTTGGTTCATTCTTTTGTATGCTGTGTTCCTTATCCAAGAGGAGTCCTCATTCTACGCTTCTTAGGACCCTCACACGTTGTCAGACTGAATTTTGATGCAGTTGTGATTTAAGTCTTTAATATTAAGATCCTCTACAGGATCCGAACGTTTAGAAGGACTTCTACATTTTTTGATTCATATCCAAATTACAGTTGGAACTCGATCCAGCTGAGCACTATATATTAATTATCCGCATAGGATCTGCTTTTTAGAAGGTTTACATACCAGGGTGTGATTATTCTCACTACCCATCAACATACGGAATTTTTTTTATTACCCCTGAGGAAGTCGTATCGACGAAACGCGTTGGGTGTATTTCCTTGTTTCTGTATGAATCATACTGCACAGATGAAAACTACATGTTTTTAAATAAATGTTGTATCAAATCAAAAATTGTGGATTTCATGCTATAATTACCATTTATCATTGATTATTGGCTCTATTCTGGTGGTGGAATTTACATTAGGGGCGCACTCTGTTTTCTCCTTTTCTATATATATATATATATATTTTATAATTATTATTTATATATATACATTTGTTCTATCTATAATACTTTAACTGACCCGGCATATACTGGGGCATATACTGGGTCACCTAAGTGTCCATCTCTGTGCTTTGCTCCGCCCCTCTGGAAACCCCCTTCTGAAAATCCTGCGTTTGCCTCTGCACATTCCCCTATCATGCTTTACCAACCAGCCACCGGCTCAGATGCACCCTAACTCCCACCCAGTAGGAGGAGACAGTGACTCAGGGGCACCGTCCTGTCCTCCTGTGCTGCCACGCTGTACCCTCACCCACTGGCAGAAGCTGCACAGTGTCCCCCACCCTCCTCTTTAGTCCCCCTTATGCCCACACACCCCTTTCACTACCCAGCCTCCTGTTTTCCTGTGTTGTGACCTCCGCCAGTGGGGAGCCACTGACTCAAAAACACCCTACTATAGTATTGCACACACACACACACACACACACACACACACCTAAACAACACGCATACACCCCCCCCACCCACAAATGTCACTGTACTCTCCACACTATCAATGTACATCTTACTCTGTAATCACTTTTTAATTAACCAAAACAATACACACCCCCTTCCAAATCATATGCTCTCTATTTAACACATTTCACCTATAACTCAAGTTGCAATACAGGCATCTTTCATACAATTTTAACCATATGTCTCACAATACAAACGTTCACAAATTAAGGGGGCGCAGCCCCTTACGCCGGTGTGAAGAGCGCCCGTAGTGCGCCATGAATCACCTAGTGAATAATATGGAACATATACAAAATTTAAAAACAAGGGTAAAACAAACAATAATTCATGACTTGTTGAAAGCACAAATCCTGATCTAAAATGATAAAACCCATACTGTGAGGAACACCCACATTTGGTACAATAATAATGGTAAACACATACATTTATTATAAAGTATTTAATAATAATAATAATGGTAGATACTGAAATGTATCAATACTATTGGAAAACTTGATACAAGTATGCTGAAGTTTCAATAATGCTAGTAAATATATTGAAGAAGTCTAATAGCTTAGGTACAAATGATTCCTAAGGGACATATTAAATGAAATGCAGTATTTTGGCTGCAAACATATTTGGGTACCTTGTGCTCAGTTTTGAATTACTCCGGGTATGAGCGCTCCTGATACCCATGGAATTGGTTTTTTGTTTTTCTTTAAAAACAACATTTTTTTTTCTAGCCAGAATCTTGCGGGGGAGAAAAAAAAATGTTTAACAGCTAAGCTCCATACAGGCCATGATGGGAATCGAACTCACAGTACTATGAGGCAGTAATGCTAGCCATTACACCATCCTTACAAAGCACTGATGTCTCTTCTCAATTATCATGCCTTGTGCTCTGCTTTCTCTACCACACAAGGAGCATCTGGGAACTGAAGCTTTACAATCTGCATCCAACTAGCTTCATGGGCAAAATTGGGCTGATAGCTGCTTCTATATAGACTGCCACTGTCTTTATGTGATCTGGTACTGTCCATGCAGTAGGCAATTTGCCAAACATGGCATTTACTTTTCTGGCTCTCAATGCCTGGCTCTCAATTGTAATTCTAGCACCTGGAAGTCTCTTTGACCACTGCAAATCAATGCTGCATAATATATAACATAATGCCTTTGGATGTGTCATTCCCAATTGAGAGACCTGTTACTTATGCTGTATACCAGGGGCCCTCAAACTATTTTGCTCTGGGACCCCATCAGACAATAAAAATAATTACAGGACCCCAGCAAGTAACTGCAGAAGGTCATCACATCCCATTGGTAGTCAGCAGACAGCACATGCATGGTAGCATTGTGGAGGCACAAAATGATGTGAGGAGTCTTAAAACAGACAATTCAAAAGATTTTTCAAACTCGTTGAATCACTGACTTAGATTAGAAAAGTTATCAGCCTGATGGTCAGCAACATGTCGGCAATTTAGTCAGGCACTGTACCCGTGGCCATTGGTAAGGCCTGTTTACAAGTAGGGGGAGCTAGGCCCAGTATCATTGTTGGCATAGGGAAATTAATGTGTTATCTGGGCACCAGGCCCAGATCTCTCCAAAAAGCCCAACTAGGCAGGCCCACAGGCCCAAGCCCCCTTATACTGTAACTTACAGTCTGTAAGTGATCCTGGGTACTAGGCTCAGTAGGAAAGAGTTCCCCCTGTTCATTCATTGAAAGATGGACAGGCTGTTTGGCTGCCACTTTTCCATGTATACCCAGAAAAAGAGAAATTTTCCCATGGGTGGTTGGGGTTAAGAGGTGGACAGGCTGTGCAGCTGTCACCTCTCCGGTCCCCAAGTAGGTAACGGAAACATTTAGGGTGTGTGTAAGATGCCCAGCTCTAGTTAGGTAGGGATTTGTAACACCGGAAAAAAGGCAGAGGTTTGAAGGGACTGTAGTGGTATATCTTGTACTGTATTGCATGTTTGTTGTGTTAGTGCAGAGCAAAGTTATTTAGCCTTTTTTTTATAGTTGTGTTGCACCACACTTAGGGGCAGATTTATTAAGCTTGGAAAAGAGATAAACTGGAGATAAAGCGGAGAAAAGGTAAAAGGAGATAAAGCACCAGCCAATCAACTCCCAACTGTCTTTTTCAAACACAGCTAATTGGCTGGTGCTTTATCTCCTTTTACCTTTTCTCCGCTTTATCTCCAGTTTATCACTTCACCGAGCTTAACAAATCTGTCCCAAAGTCAGTGCCAGGGCTCTATGTTGAAGTTATAGTTGTGCCACGTTTAGATAATGTTAGGCTCTGCACATGTCCAGTGTTCTTGTCTCCTTACAGGGACCCGTGAGGATAACTGAGGGTGAAGTACAAGATTGAGGACGGTGAGTGTCATCTTGTCTGTCCATCTTTGTGTGTCTGTCTCTGCCTGTCTCCTTTCCTTCAGGGCAGAACATGGACCTTACATCCCTGTGCAAGGTCAAGTTTTCACCTTGGTGCGTGAGTGCCAATAGGGTACACTTTGGGTTCTGAGGTCATGTGTCGAGGATGACGCTCCCTGGAGCCCGAAGCTTATTTGTATAGAGACATCACGGGATGGAGGGCACATCGGTCTGCGTCAAGAAGGAACATAATTCAACTGTTCTGCTTCCTCCTAGATGAGCGTGTCTGGGTGCCAGAGTTTACCAGGACCATGGTTTTTCACGGCCTGAAGGTAAGAGGGTGCAGCGCCAGGTAAGTGGTCAAAATACACCTGCATGGCAGCAGGCAGCACACTGCACTGCCACCCCCTTACACTAGTTAGACAATCTCCTCTCCGAGCATTAGTCCAATGAATATTACAAATAATGACTTTACATTAACTCCAGATACATTTCTATTGCCCCTGGGCCATTAATTCTAGCAATGTCAGTCTGATCTTCCTGTGTTATCCTCTCTAATTAGAGGACAGGAGGCCCCAACACACCAGAAGTCATGTGGTCTCATTAAGAAATTACTGCTTTGCTAAACAATATTCACTATATTTGCCAAAAAAGCTTCAAAATATACTGAGGATGGCAGAGAGGACAATCCTATTACATAACAATAGAAACTGGGAACAGAGCTCACATCTTCACCAGGGTTAATATGCAGATTAACTGTACTGTACATATAAATGATTGTGTCCTTGTCCTGCTCAATGTGTGATTTAATTGTATTTAATGTGCGGATCTAAGTCAGAAGCATTTTGCTTGGCAATCAATGTGCAGTCTATAGAAAGAAACTAATGGTGTGTACACACTGTGAGATTCCTTTGCTATATAAGCTTTGCTAACTCATGTGCTATTTACATACAATTCACCCTATCTGCTTTAGATTTGCACTATATAGTCATTGCTGCCCTGACTATCTGGGTTTCGGTTTGTGCTGTCACGGGAGCGCGCATCAGGATAGCAAGGTAAAAAACCTGTGCGATCTGCTTACGATCTGCATGCGACTGACTATATAGTCAAAATTTCATGCTGGATTGCACCGTGTGTACACAACATAAGAACTATTCCTGTTTTAAGACTTGTAACAGTGTTACTAATATTGAGATTTTGCTGTTGATGAATCACTATTAAGAACACATACTGCAGAGAAAGCTGTATTTCAGCTTTGAGGTGGCTGATGCACAGTAGCTGAATAATTGTATGCATCAGCTCCTTTTACTAATAGCCTAATGCAGGAGATTTCATAAACAACTCCTGCAGAAGGCTAATCAGTGTTGCAGATCAGTCTCCACTATTATTGATTTACGCCATCCTCAGATAGAGCATTATGACTATGAAGGCATCATACGTTCCCTCTCCTGCAGCCTCTGTTCACCTCCCAAATCTGACATTGTGCACATGCATAGTGGCAAAGTCCCCCATCAGAGTTTTTCACAAATGTGAAGGATGCCTAGATTTTGTAGGGAGTTACTGTAATTAACACTTTCTCTAACCCTGAGAATTAAGGTTCGCATGTAGCGGACAGGGACAGATCCAGAAAAATATGACGGGGGGGCACCATAATAATATGTGAGCGGAGTGGAGGTGATATTGCGCGTGCTTTTGGGTGTGGCCACAAAACAAGGGTTGGAGCATGGGGTACAGTTCTAGTGGGTGAGGTGAGGTTAGGGGCAGGGTGAGCGTGTTCGGACAGTGAGTGTGCGGGTACAGGTTTGGTGAGTGACAGGGAGTGTGTGGGGACAAGTCTGGTAGGGGACACAGTTATTGTGCAGAGACACGTCTGGTAGGGGACAGGTTTAGTATGCAAGGACAGGATTGGTGGGTGACAGTGAGTGTGTGCAGACAGATCTTAAAGGAGACAGGATTAGGGACAGGGAGAGTGAGCGGGGACATGCTACTGCTTGAGTGGACAGCAAACTTCCTAATTATAAGAATGCAATACATGTTTGTATCCGCTCTACTTTGGGTTGTTGTTTTTTTCTTTCCTAGGGGTCATTTGTCAGTCAGTCAGGAAGGAAGGAAGGAAGGAAGGAAGGAAGGAAGGAAGATGAAAATACAAAATTCTGAACCACGGGAAGAGCTGAACTGGGATCTGATTTGGTGTTGGTTTTGTTTCGATCCAGAAAATTCTGGAGGATTAAAATTTCTGTAGAACTGAACCACATATTTTTAATACTAGTAAAGGTGCCAATACATGCTGCAAGAATCGCATGTGTTATGGGCTAGATTGCTTCGTATCCACAGCATGCGTTTTGCATGCAATGTGCGCGCGATGCGATCCGAAAGCAGTACAAAAAGAATGTGCAGCACATACTTTTTGTACTGTGCGATGCGATGTCTGCGGGAGCGCACCTCCCATCACTATCACTATGTGAGAGAGAGAAAGATGTAGTTTTACTTGCTGCCAACAGATTTATTTATTTACTTAGAGTGTCTTATATAGTGCATTGCGCTTACAATAGGAATGTGATTTACAATAATTCCATTGCGCTTTACAATAGGAAACAGTGATAAAACAAACAGGATATTAACAAACCCTCATAGAGGACCCTGTTCAATCTATAGATGGCAGTGTTTCGGTAACACCCAGTCACTAGATAGATAGATAGATAGATAGATAGATAGATAGATAATGGTGCATGGAAGGTTCTAAACCCCATCTCCATCAACACACCCAACATACATGTTCCACATGTTTTAACCCATTATTTAGCTTTTTAGAGATACATGTTTACCTGAAAACTGACAGCACCTTATTGAAGAAATTGTACTATTGCGGGTTAGCATAATTTCATGGATTAGCTCAAAGACAATGTCTACATAAATAGTCAATCAGTCAATACCACATGGTCGACATGCATAAGGTTGACATTGGCTAAAGGTTGACATACACTAGATTGACTGTGACAAAAGGTCAACACAAGCAAAAGGTCAACTTTTTTTATGTCGACACCGGAGCATGTGGACCCACAATTATTCTCCATGCTTTAGGCTAGGTGCCTCGCTCCTCTACCGATGCACTTGGCACACTTTACCATTCCCGTTTGAAGCCCACGTGTATGGAAAATCATTTAAAAAAAAGTCCAAAAATGTTAAACAAATTGTGAAAAAAATCATCTGTTGACCGTGATCATGTCGAACGTTTCATTGTGGCGACATTGTTGTCAGTGTCGGCCCAGTGCATGTCAATCTTTTGTCAATGTCCACCTCTTGGTATCAATGTGTTGACTGTATACCTAGACATAGCATGTGAGCCATCCAGGTATGCAAAAGAAAATAGGAATTTGCTGGAAAATGAACTTCGCTGTGCAGATTTGCTGCAAAAATGGCTTGCGGGACCCAACTTTCTCCCAATTAAATTAACCCCATTGACTAAAAGGAAGCGCTATAGCTTATGTGAACACTTTACTGCAAGGGTCGGAACTATTCCGCATGAATTTGGGCATTCACAACCATTGGAATGGCCATGGAGAGATCTAATGATAACTCTCCAGCGAGTTTGCAATACTTTGGCCAATATTGTGAAATACCTTGAAGCTCTGTAGATTGGCCATATCTTATGGGAACTGCATCAAAATCAGAGATACCCTTTTGGTAAATTGGCCACAAATTTAAGCACATTAGACCCAGCAATCATAACAATGTTTAGAGCAATTTGCCTTTGCACCGGACATCATATTATAGCTTGTAGTCATTACTGAATGATTAACTTTCATTTCATGAATGATATGTTGTTCCATTGTTAGTTAATATACACTGTGCTGATTATGTCATTTAGCAACCCTTATGTCCAATCTAACGAGGTTGTTAGTGACCCACAGAAGCGCGCAATAGTCCGTACACAGTTGAAGATTTGAACAATTCGATGGAATTGAAAAAATTATTCAAAATATTGTCTAGTGTATTGCAACAATTCTATACAAAATACCTTAACAAAGAGGTCCCATAGAAACATTAGTGTAACCTCCGAAATTACATCAAAAGAAAGTTTGCTCTTTCAGCCTTCAAATGTATGGCCTGAATACACAGTTAAAACCATTCTTTGCTTTTTTACTTGTATAACAGCAACATTGGAGAGATCCAGCCATTTATTCATTGATTAGTAATCTCCACATGCTAAACTTATGCAATTAAATACAACGAATAAGCTGGTATTGGGTTCCAGTTGTATTTCCTGGGGTGCCAGCTGGTTCGTCCACATATCTCTACTCCCCTCAGAGCAGAGCTTATGTTCATGTCTGACCCAGAAAGCCTGAGGACTTGCAGATGACACAGACCGTGAAACAATGGATCACATAAACTGGAGAAATTTCCAACCAGGAGGTCCTCTTGGTAATTTCAAATCATCTATAATGTTGACTTACGCAGAGATAAGGACACAGTATTCTGCAGGAGAATACAAATGAATATACCGCAATATTACCGGGCAAAAATCTAGTTAGATCTTTAGCTTCTACATCGGTAGTAAATTACTGGCTCACAGCATAAAATTGTAGCATACCCCAGAGTTCAATTTGCTTTTCATGTTTCTTACCGCTGCGCTGTGTAAAAAATATCTAATATTGTACAGTTTCATGCAAGTGACCATCTGTCTTTAGTTAAAACAAACCCCAACAGAAAGGAGATTGTCCTAATTTTAATGACTCCCATGAACATGAAAATGAGGAAGAATTTTACAAAGATGAACTTATTGTACAGACAATTAATTCAATTCAGTAATGAACATGGCTTTTTATAGCACAATCTCAGATGGTGTATATGGAGGCAAAGACTACCCCCTGCTGCCCACAAACAGTTCTTCAGATCTACTTTCATTAATGCAAATGGAACAGAATATACTGTACTATGAAAGGTAATCCTATTGTGACATAGAACCTTATTCTGGTCCACATACAGGGCTGCGAAATTCGCAGTCTTGCATGTGCACTAAACGTCGGCAGCTGCGCCGACCGCCCCCACGATCCTCCGCACAGCTGCAAATGGAGATTTGCATAATCGTCCATTTGCAGCCTTGGGTGCGGGGGAGAAATCATTCGATGGTTGGCAATCATCGAATGATTTCTCCAGTGCTCGCAGATCAGAGACACCTCTATGGTGTCTCTGATCTGCGAATGCCCTGGGCGGGTAGCCGATATCCGCTGATGTCAGCTGCACATCACCCGCACCCGCACCATCGGCGATTTGCATGGAAACACCCAGTGTTTTCATGGGATTGTACAGCATGTGTATCACAGGCTAATGTATTTCAACTTGAGAGGGCTTATACATACAGACTCCAATAACATCATAGTGTAATCCTGAAGTAAAAATATATTGGCTGATATGCACGCAAAATACCTGCAGCAACAGGCAGATTTACCTAAACTAAGGTGAGATTCTGTTCAGCTTATGTGGGTATCCCACGCCTCTGCAAGCAAGAAGCAGGGACGCCCATTGATTTTACACCCTCAAACACAACCATCATCATTAGTATTGTCATTTGCACCAGCTACATGCTACGTGCAAGAGATTGGTCAGAAACAGGCTTCCCTCCCCATATTCATGACTCGCATGGAGCTACTGACTTTCCAGTGACACTCACACAAGTCAGGGCGGTTCCCACCCCAAAATGCCAATTCACAGACAGACACATAAGACCAAGCTCTGCCAGTCTCATAATAGGCGTTGAGTTGAGAGGACCTGTGTACAGGATCCGATTGGGCTTCCTTCTCTGCAGAGGTGCAGTAGGCTCTGACATTGTGCACGCCACGCTGGACACAATTTCCCAGTGATTTTTGTGGTTATGCAGTCAGCACCGAACCAGGGGAAGGGTGAGTATAATTACATGTGTGCAGGGTGTGTGGTCCCAGGGGCCCATGTGCACTGTAGACCTTGCACATATAACATATACGCATGGGAACCAACAGTTCAGCTGGACCCCAGTAAAAATAATGGGCATGATGAACAGGAGGGGCCACGCCCCTATAAATAAATAGCTTCAGAACGGGTAGCCAGGCAGCTGATGTGACACCAGCACAGGGAGAGCGGACAGGCTGCCGCTGGAAAAAAAAAAAAAAAAAGGCTCCACTCCCCCCTTTTAGAGCCACTGTATATAATACTTGCCTACCTGACCCTCTCCTTCAGGGAGAAAATGCTCTGTTCCTGGGCTTCTCTGGTGATGTATGATTGCCATCACCTGTGGGGAAACACCTTTATCATCAATTACCTAGCTCCCCACAGGTGATGGCAATCATACATTACCAGGGAAGTCCAGGAACAGAGCATTTTCTCCCTCATGGAGAGGGTCCGGTAGGCATACTGTATATACGCCAGTGGACCGGTTCATGCTACAGGTGAAGTGTCCCGTATCCAAAATGCTCGGGAACAGGAGAATTTTGGATAACAAATTATTCCGTATTTCAGAATATTTGGTAGTTGTGTAATATCTGGGTGCCCGATTTTTTCATCGGGTCGATCGCATCGCATGCGATGCAATGGACCCGATTTTTACATTGAATCCAATGTTAAATGGTCCCTGAGACCCCATTTTTCATTGTAAAACCACCCTGATGGTTAATTATGTGAAATGCCCCCCCATTGTTAACACCACGATCAACGCCAACCCGAAGCGTGGCGAGCGCAGCAAGCCCGCGAGGGGCGGCGGTACGCGTCCTCCAACCTTTTCATAACCCCACTATCCACGTTCGCATGGAGTTGATTTTATATAGTGTGGCGAGGGGACGCGGAATACATGTTAACTAATCCGCTGCACTCACCACGTTTCGGGCTCGTAAGCCACTGCTCTCACCACGCTTCGGGCTCGTAAGCCACTGCTCTCACCACGCTTTGGGCTCGCTGCGCTCACCACACTATATAAAATCAACTCCATGTGAACGTGCATAGTAGGGGTATGAAAAGGTCGGAGGACGCGTACCGCTGCGCTCGCCACGCTTCGGGGTGGCGTTAACAATGGGGTGGCATTTCACATAATTAACCATCAGGGTGGTTATACAATAAAAAATGGGGTCTGGGGGACATTTAACATGGGACCCAATGTAAAAATCGGGTCGATCGCATCGCATGAGATTTGGTTTCATGTGATGACCCGATTTTTCCGACCCGATGAAAAAAAAAAATCGGATCCATCGCATCTGATTGCATGCCTTAAGTTAAGGCATGCAATCAAAAAATCGGGCGCCCAGATATTACACAAGTACCGAATATTTTAATATTTCAATGATGTATTTTGAAGTATCTTGCATTTATGCTGTATAAACACAAACACATGAAATGCACACAAATATGTTATTTGTTCAAAAAACAAAGTTTGTGTACTCTCAGATATTGAATTTGAATGCCATGCAATCATTTTCTTGCACATATCGTGTCAGTTACAGATCATGTCCTCAGTAGTGCTGTTACTAATGTCCCCAGTGAGTTTTTAGCAAAAAAAAAATAAAAAATAAAATTCCACTTTCTGGAATGTATGGTTTTCGGAATAATTTGGATAAAAGGATATCTGGATAACGGATATTCGGATACGGGATACTCAACCTGTATAAGATAGTGACAGTTGCTCGAGATCCCAGTGGTTTCAATGGCTCCATATCCTGTAAGTTCACAGTAAAAGTCTTCAATACTTTTTTGTCACCCATTTTTTTATAAAGTGCTTGTACTGTACATATATACAGTACAGATCCCGGCATTAATTTTTGGTGAGTCTAGAAAGTGCATTACTTAGTATTTAGTTCTTAAAACAGCATCCACAATACATCATGTACTCAAAGTATAAATAAATAAAAAATACATATATACAAACACACATCAAAAAAACAATATGGGAATATAATAAAGTATCTATGCCACCACTGCTAATTATCCATTTTACGTTACAATTGTAAGAGTATTAGTATTTGTTTATCGGTGATGGAACTTTGCGCCTCCAGTGTCACAGCATAGGTGATCTAAATCCTTAAATCATACCTCCCAACTTCTGACCTGTAGAAATAGGGACAGTGCCCGAAAAGGGGGCGGGCGTATGCAAATGAGGTCGCGGCTTATGCTAATTAGCCGCGACCTCATTTTCATACGAGAAAAGACGCTGTGCGCATGCGCACAGCGTCTATTCTACTAGATTGGGGGGTCTCCCAACTGCCACCCCCCGCAGCGGGACAATGCCTGCCGCGGGTGGGACAGCGGGACAGGACCCGAAAATCGGGACTGTCCCGCTGTAATCGTGACAGTTGGGAGGTATGCTTAAATGAATGTTCTATAAGCATACCTAATGAATGATATATCATCACAGCATATAGCAGTATCTTTGGCACAGTACTTCCGCCTGGTGTTCTCCATGGTCATCAATTGGTACACTCATGAAGCGATGTGGTATGTACAAAAAAGGTGCCAACAAATATTTTGGAATAAACCATTTCTTTCTTCACTGCATACAGTCTCCTGAGTTCCGCTTATTCACCATTACATTTTATAGGCAGTCACAGCTTGGAGTAGGCACAGGAGCAACTCAACTTTAAAGTTTGTGCATATGTGTGTGAATATATGCACATGCACTTATATATTCAGGTATTTCTTAGTGCATATATCAGGAAATATGTGCAAAATGGTGCTCTGCTGCCACCATGAGGTTTAAAAAAGAATATATATACATATATATATATATATATATACATATATATATATATATATATATATATATACACACACTATATTTATTTATTACTAGTTGACTAATTATTTCACTCACTTTTGTATTTAGGTTATTTACAGTTGGTTGCTCAAGTGCAGAAGCTTAAAAACTGAACCCCCCCAAAATAGGAAAAAACTGATATAGTGTGATATGAAAAAAAGTTTTAATATAACACACATAAAAACATAAAATAGATAGAATGGACTCGTACACAGTGGCGTAGAAGAAGCTCCACAGCCCCCGTGGTCACTTGGAGGCGCTAGGGAAGTTTGGGCGGTCTGTGAAAGCTGTTGCCGCCGCCGAATCTCTGATACCCGCAGTGCCTGTCTGCACCAAGTCCTGGTGCTCCTCCTCCTACTGTCCTCCTGTCATTTGTAAAATGGCCACCTCCTTCACAACAGACAGTTATTAAGGATGCTAGAGGAGGCAGCGACTTCCTCTTGTATCCTAAATATGGTCTGCTGTAAGATGGCGGCCATTTTGGGTGTGACATTCAGAGAGAGGAGCAGGAGCGCCGGGACTGAAGATAGCAGCAGGTCGAGGAAGCCGGCCTAGGACCGCAACGGATTGTCGCAGCACAATTTGCAGCGGTGAGGGGGTAAGTGCGGGTGAGTGGGAGCGCACACATTTCAGTGGCGGGGGAGCCCCAATTGTAGTTACGCCACTGCTCGTACAGTAAAAATGACAATATAAGCTTATCTGATACTCTGCATCAATTTGTGAAAAGGTATCTGTAGGGAAAAACCGGAAAACCACGAGAAAACGGTTTGCAGCCACCATACACATTGGGAGCGTCTACACCAAGTATTTTTTTATTATTTTTAAAGGTTGCAGTGCTTGAGGCACTATTGTATAATATGCTTATTAGTATTTATTTATAATTTCATATAGATTTGAAACTGGGTGGAGGTAGGTTCAAGGGAAACCTGAGGAAAAATTACTTCAGAGAAAGGGTAGTGGGCAAGGGGAACAGCCTCCCATCAAGGATGGTAGAGGCTAAGACAGAAAAGAAATTTAAACTTGCACGGAATAGACATAAGGATAGCCTTACAAAGAACTAGGGATCATATAGGGTTTGAGGTAACAATATGGTCCAAAACAGGGGCGGATTGGCCCACCGGGAAACCGGGCCGTTTCCCGGTGGGCCGGCACATTTTGTAGCCGAAGTGGCCGCCCTCCCTCCTTATCAGGGCCGCGGCCGGCCGAACAGCTGTCTCTGTGCTGTCCGCGGCCGCAGCACCGTCCATTCCCTTATTAAAGATGGCCGCGGCCGGCCTCGGAAGCTCCCAAACTTAAAATGGCCGCGGGAGGGCTGGTGCGCATGCGCGAGCGCACACAGCTGCTCCCGCGGTCTGCATGAAGTGCTGCCTAGTGCCTAGCCGCCCGTGACGCTCCCCAGCGTGAAGGAGTCGACCTGTTTTGCGCGCTGGGCTGGGGAGCCGGATTTGATGGGCAGCATCAAATATGCTGCTGAGTGCTGACACTGCTGACTCTGAGGGCAGCCACAGGAGACGCGGTAAAGTGCCACAAATAATAATAAATAATGCAGCCTGCCTCATATATATATATATATATATATATATATATATATATATATATATATATATATATATATACACATATATATATGTATATATATATATATATATATATATATATATATACATATATATGCATATATATATATATATATATATATATATATATATGTATATATATATATATATGTGTATATATATATATGTGTATATGTGTGTGTGTATGTGTATATATATATATGTATATATGTGTGTGTGTGTATATATATATATCACCGTGCGCCCCTGCCAGTACCATTTATTTTTCTGCTCTCATGGTTGTGCCGCCGAGCGCATTGGTATATAACCATGTCTGTTAGCAGTCCTGTTCCCTGATTGTGTCCCACCCAGAGGCGGATTGGCCGGACCAGATTTCACTCTAGCTGGGCCGCTTACCTTCGTTAGAAGCGGCCGCAGCCCAGCCTGGTCACAAATGGCAGCATTGCCCGAAACAAATATGGCCGTCGCATATATGCATATATTAAATGCTCATATGCGGCGACCATATTTGTTTTGGGCAATGCCGCTGGATGTCGACGGAGGCGGTGGTGAGTAGTGTCCGCAACCCCGCCGACCCGCCCTCACCGGCTGTGGCGACAGCAACAAACCCCCCCCCCCCCTGCCGTAGCGGCAGCAACCCCCGCGCCGCCCCGAGGGCATCACTGTGTGCGGCATATGTTGTAATGGGCATCAAGGTGTGAGGCATATGTATAATGAGCATCACGGTGTGTGGCATATGTATAATGGGCATCACGGTGTGAGGCATATGTATAATGAGCATCACGGTGTGAGGCATATGTATAATGGGCATCACGGTGTGAGGCATATGTATAATGGGCATCACGGTGTGAGGCATATGTATAATGAGCATCACGGTGTGTGGCATATGTATAATGGCATCACGGTGTGCGGTATATGTATAATGGGCATCATGGTGTGCGGTATATGTATAATGGGCATCATGGTGTGCGGTATATGTATAATGGGCATCACGGTGTGTGGCATATGTATAATGGGCATCACGGTGTGTGGCATATGTATAATGGAGCATCACGTTGTGTGGCATATGTATAATGGGCATCACGGTGTGTGGCATATGTATAATGAGCATCACGGTGTGTGGTATATGTATAATGGGCATCACGGTGTGTGGCATATGTATAATGGAGCATCACATTGTGTGGCATATGTATAATGTACATCACGGTGTGTGGCATATATATAATGAGCATCACGGTGTGAGGCATATGTATAATGGGCATCACGGTGTGTGGCATATGTATAATGGCATCACGGTGTGCGGTATATGTATAATGGGCATCATGGTGTGCGATATATGTATAATGGGCATCACGGTGTGTGACATGTATAATGGGCATCACGGTGTGTGGCATATGTATAATGGGCATCACGGTGTGTGGCATATGTATAATGGGCATCACGGTGTGTGGTATACAGTAGGAGCAAGTTTCATCTTTGCTCCTTTGGCCATGGCTAGCCATGGCTAGCCATGGCTATTCTATTGTTCTCAGCTGCAATACGTATTGTATTGCAGTTGAGAACAATAGATTAGCCATGGCTATCCATGGCTAGCCCTGCCCAAAAGAGCAAAGATGAAACTTGCTCCTACTGTATGTATAATGGGCATCACGGTGTGGCATATGTATAATGGGCATCACGGTGTGTGGCATATGTATAATGGGCATCACGGTGTGGCATATGTATAATGGGCATCACTGTCTCCCCTCCTTGCATCTTCCACCACTTTGTGACTCCCCTCCCTGCATCCCCTGCCACTCTGCATTCCCCCCTCCTACCCTGCATCCTGTGCCACCATGCTGTCCTCACACTCTGCGTCCTGTGCCACCCTGTGTAAGTCCTCACTCCCTTCGTTCTCAGCCTGCATCTCCCCTCCCAGCATTCTACGCCACCCTCCATCCCCCCTCCCTCCCTGCATCCTCTTCCACCCTGCCACTCTACTGTGTTGTGAGACCCCCTGTCTCTATCTCCCCAGCCCCACAGGCTGCAGAATAAACGCTGTACGCATACGCCTATTCTGCAGCCTGAGGGGCTGGGGACATAGCCAGCAGCTCGTTGAAATAGACCACACCCCCATATTGATAGGCCACGCCCACAAAAAAAATTGGCGCGCCTACGGCGCGCAACAACGCTACCACGCCGCCACCCCCACCCCCCCCCATTAGGGCTGCTTCAAGATATTTCCCGGGCTGGTTTTAATTCCCAATCCGCCCCTGGTCCAAAAGGGGACAGACTAGATGAGCCAAATGGTTCTTATGTGCCATCACATTCTATGTTACGCTTCTATGTTAAGTTTATTGGTCAACATATGAGCAACACCTCCAATTGTCCTTATTGGGTTTTATAACTCAATCCTATGAGCAAGATGAATCATATTATTTTTTTAAAAGAACACTATATACAGCTTTCCATTATTTCAATTAAATACCAGGGGCCAGATGCACCAAGCATTGAAAAATAAAAGGAGTGTAGAGTGATTAAAGATTCAGCCAATCAGCTCCTAACAGTCATTGTAAAGGCTAATGACAAATAGCAGCTGATTGGCTCGTACTTTACACTTAATCGTTTTTTAAAGATTAGTGCATCTGGCCCCAAATGTCATGTGTACAAGGTTTTTGTTCTATTTAAATAGTAAATATCTGTTGAACATGCATCTAATACTCTTTTATTCACTGTCGACCTTTAAAGCATTTTTTCCTCTTAATATTTCTCTAGTAGCATACCCCCAACTGTACCCAAAGTGCTGAAAACAGGGGTCACAATGCGAAGTCACACCCCCCCCCCCCTTTTTTTTAGGTCACAACTACTGTAGAAATGAAACACCCTCTTTTGCCTTCTCAGATCTACTGTATACATTCAAAGATGCAGCTAAAGCTCACCATTCAGAACACGGGGCACATCATTGGACATCTGAGGAAATCTCATAATGTCCATCCCAGCCATGGGAATCTGCTTTAGAGGGAACACAGAAGTCGGCTATGGCACTCCAGCAAAAAAAGTGGTGATGCTCCCTGTCTCCATTCTCCACCCTGTCAACCATGCTGCAGCTTACAGTGCACTGTAGCCGGCATACCAGCTGTATCAAGGTACGGGTGTGGAGTGTTCAGTCGACAGTCAATAAGTTGACTACTATTGGTCGACATGCAGAAGGTCGACACATGGAAAAGGTTGACATACATTAGGTCAACATGGTAAAAATGTTGACACAATGAAAAGGTGGACATGGGTGAAGATCCAACAGCATCCACCTCTGATGCCCGAAAATAGTTGGAGAATGAAATGTCACTGAAAGCAGAGCGCACAGGGGTGTACCCTACACCATAGGCTTTGCGACTGGGCATATATGCTACTATAGCATCCACATACTCCCAGAATGCTCAGGAAACTCCAGAATATCAGGCACCACCCAGCCTTCTAGAATAGTCTACTGGCTTGCATCACTGACCCACAGCCTCCCCCCTACCGCATCTCCCTTGAAACCCTCCCAAAATCACCAAAGTGGACGTTCGGGGGTCAGATGAATCACGTCATCGTGATCCTGTCCCACAATGCTGGTAATACTTTGTACTGTGTGGAGGGGACGTGGATATTATGATGTGATCCTGTGGCCTCACCCCCTGTTCAGGCCCTATATAGTCATTTACACATGCCACACACCCCTCATGCAACCCCTTGCTGTACGGACATCTTATATTACTATTATATAACTACTATGCAAGTATGCACAGTAGTCACATAACAGGGTGGAAATCAATCAATAGCAGCATGAAGGTACATGCTAACTACTAAGCTCCTTCTACAGTATAGTCATATATAGATGTGCATTGGATAGCTACTCTAAATTTTAAGTTAATATACAGTACTGTAATACTCCAAGACAGCTTTGATCAATGGAAGGGCTATCATTCTGTTACAAACCTTTAGGAATCATCAATTAAAATATTTATTCACTTACCAAAAAAAAGTGGCCTGAAGCCAGGAAAGCACTTAACCAATCCCTCTAAATTTCCTGTGTGTTTAGAGGCTCTAGGATTGATTGACTCAGCCATTCTGGGACAAAACAAAGATCCAGAGATGTATCAGTGGGAACAGGTCATTGATTTTCTGGACAGATGTTGATACACTGCTCAGATACAGTTTTGTCATTTACATCTGACTGTGGTGCTTACTATAACACAGAAGATGAGTAGCACCTGGAAACTATATGGTGTTAAAATTGCTAGATTCTATAGAAAATATGTAAGCTACTAATATAGTTATGTTGTCTTTAAAGGAAAAAGATACCAAGCTAATAATATTTTTTTTATTTGAACTTTGGGTACTTGTGTAGTTTCACGGCGCCAGTTGCGTCTGAGTCCCCTTGCGGGGCTCGCTTCGCTCGCCCACGCTGCGGGCTCGGTGGCTCCCTACGCTCGCCACGCTATCTAAAATCAACTCCATGCCAACATAGATAGTGGGGGTATGAACTATCCATGTTGGCATGGAGTTAAGTTAGTTTGCCGAGTGTACAAACCGGAAGTAGCACGGCGCCATGCTGGCGCCGTGAAACTACACAAGTACCCAAAGTTCAAATAAAAAAAATATTATTAGCTTGGTTAATTTAATTTCAGTAGAACACTGCCCCGAGTGGCATCATAAACCGAAATCTATGGTGGAACACTGGAAATGACTTCTATACAAATGGCTACATTTCCGAATTTACAAAGGCTGGTATAAAGGCATTTGTATTCTAGGCATAGAAAGAACACAAAATCACCATTCATCCAAATGGTGATTCCAAATTTACTAAACGTCTGCATGTAAAATACATCGGTAGTCGACCTGAAAATACGCCTAGAACATACTCCTCATTTTCCAGGCGTATTTGGCTGAAGTGGATCAGTCAGGCGTCACGGTGTAAAAGAGAAGAAATAAATAACTTAAACGGCATGCACACCACCCCCCCCCCCCCCCCCGATCCACTGCTCCTCCACAGCTCCCTACCTCTCTTCACTGATCTCTATCCACACTCCCTCCCGTCCTCTTCGCTCCATCGCTGACCGCCGACTGACCTCTCACCTAATCACCTCCTCCCACTCCCGTGTCCAAGATTTCTCTCGCGCTGCCCCCCTGCACTGGAACAACCTCCCGCCACCCATCAGGCTATCTGATTCCCTTACCTCCTTCAAGCACTCCCTCAAAACCCACTTTTTTCGACTAGCCTATCCCTCCTCCTAACCTCTTTTGATCCTCCTATCCTGCCTCCGTTCCTACTTATCCTATTGTATTTCGTTCGTCCACCCACCTATTTTTAGTATGTTATCTCTTATGAGCAGGGCCCTCCTTCCTCACGTACTCACCCTACCTCATTACCTCACCTGTGCTCCTGTCCTGTTCTTCCCTTCCTCTACTTCATCTTCGGTCTCCTTGACTATTTTGACACCTACTTCTGAACTGATGCTGATTTTAGTTCTACCAGCTATACCCCTATTTATACTGTATCTTTCTACACACCCTGTACGTTACCTTGTAATTTTTTTTTTTTTTTTTGCTATGTACGGCGCTGCGGACACTTTGTGGCGCCTTATAAATAAACGTACTACTACTACTACTATAACCAGCCCCAGAGGAAAACTAATTTACACTAGTTCCCCCATCCAAAACATTATACCCCCTGACTGTTCAGCCTAGGCTGGGACCCTGGGTGAGGGGGTCCCCCTCCAGAATTATTCCAGCCCAGGCGGAATCTTGGGGCTGTCCCTGGTGCCGGGCTTGGGTACCGGGCTGATGATTTAAGTGTAAAATTATATAATAAATGACTGTGGTATGTTGTGGATGCAGGGACTTGTAGAACCACAACTCTCAGAATGCGGGCCATTAAAGGGCCTCTGGTACTTGTAGTTCTACAACATAAAAAAAATTATTAAAAAATACACGGACACACAGGCAAAGCTCAGCTCCTGATTGGCTGGTGAAAATGTAGTTACAGTATAGTCACTAAAGTAAAGGAATGCTTATGGTCATGAAGACTGGATGGGACAGGGGTCCTGGGATCAAGAAGGGTGGTAGTTTGAGAAGGAGGGGTGAAGGGACCTGGAGGTAAGATGAGAACAGTAAGGGGGTAAAAAGGGTTTAGTGGTGGGAGGAGGGGTGGTGGGCCCAGGGACCTCCACATCTGGAGGTGCGGGGGAAGGGGGGGGGGGGGGGGGACAGACAACTGACTGGGCCACATTCTGGTGTCGGGGGCGGTTTGCCATTTTTCTGGCACTGTGTAAAAATTATAAAACATATTGGCACCGCCACAGTTATCAAACACATTGTTCAATGTAGCAAGTAAAAATGTACAAGCTGTACTTGTCCCAGGGACCCTCACATCTTGGGGTACAGGGGGGCTTGCTCAGCCACATCCAGGTGGCAGTCGGCCCGTTGATTTGCCAGCACTGTGGAAAAGCACAATAAAAAAAAAACAAAAAAAACAACTTTAGTTTGTAACATACCGTGTTTCCCCGATAATAAGACACTGTCTTATTTTTTTTTTTCCCTCAAAAAAGACCATAGGTCTTATTTTCGGGGGAGGGCTTATTTTAATAGATGCAGCCGCGTGATATGTGTAGCCCCCGCTGACCCCCGCTGCAGTGCGTGATATGTGTAGCCCCCGCTCAGCCCCCGCTGACCCCCGCTGAAGTGCGTGATATGTGTAGCCCCCGCTGACTCCCGCTGACCCCCGCTGCAGTGCGTGATATGTGTAGCCCCCGCTGCAGTGCGTGATATGTGTAGCCCCCGCTCAGCTCCCGCTGACCCCCGCTCACCTCCTCTCACTCACGCCCGCTCACCTGCAACACGTGACGTCACGCCTACCGCAATGCATCCCTGGGAACGGGAGCTGCGGTGTTGCAGGTGAGCGGGCATGAGTGAGAGGAGGTGAGTGGAGGGCAGCGGGGGTCAGGGGGAGTCAGCGGGGGCTACATATCGAATACATAAAATTACATGGGGAAAATGATAGGGCTTAATTTCGGGGGAGGGCTTATTTTGGACCAGCGTCCAAAATCTGGGGTAGGGCTTATTATCGGGGTAGGTCTAATTATCGGGGAAACAGTATTCAGTATCCACCACACAGACCACAGGCAGTCTGTCCCACATTTTCAAAAAGGCAAATTAGGGACCAGCAGGTTCCAAGGGGCCCCCATAATGATACCTTGCCCGTCCAAAACGTTCCCAGAGGAGCTTACGCATAATATTACAGCATACTGCAGTAGACTCCCTCTCTCTTTCTGAAGTGTCTAGCAATCTCCCTGATTTCACATACAGTCGCCCACATTACTGTATGCAGTTACATTTTTTAGGGAAAAAAAACTGTATACATTGTATTCAAATGGGGGATTGTATTACCAACTACTGTATAATCTCCTTGAAACGAGATTTCTAAAGTACAGTAGTGTAGTCAAGTACTGTACAGTGTGTTACCACATGGTCAAAAGTTTAAATCCGTCTTTGTGTACAGTAGGCTACTGTAAGAATACTTACAATGGAGGCGTCGCCTCTCCCGCGGTATCAGCCTGCTGATAACTGTAAAAAATAAAAAAAATTACAGTATACAGTACAATGGCAGGATACATATTGTATAGGATAATTATTATGCCATGCAGGGTGACGCAGGGACAGAAATGGTGGAGTGACGCAGGGACATGCACCTCTATGTCACACTACATGTCACATTCATCCCACCTGCTAACTGTCACATTCATCTGACCCCGCTCCTGTTTACATCAATAGGGGAAGCCCAACCTACAGACCGCAGTATCCTGTGGTCAGTATGGAGGTTGGACAGGGGTCACACACAGCCGCCGCTGCTGTACTCTGCAGACAGCAGCGGAGTCAGGGAGGAGGTGAATGGATTTCTGTGTGCGGCATCCATTCACCTCGCAGACGGGGGTGCACGGGGGCAGCACAGCAGCTTACTTTGGTGCTGGGCTTGCCCCCAGGGCGATGATCCGCGGTCCTGGCAGGAGTGATCACGGTCCCAGCGCTTAGAGATGATGTCATCTTCAAGCGTCACCTCAGTCTACACTGCAGGTAGACACCACAGTGTAAACGGTGCAAATCCCGGATCCGACTTGGCTTGGATCCGTGTTCCAAATGCCATGTCGGACACAGATTTTTTGGTGTAAAAGGGGTATAAGTGTGTATGTGTTCTGTGTGTTTGTGTGCGTTGTACTGTTTTTGGGTGTGTTGTAGTGTATATGGGTGTGTGTTGTACTGCTTGTGGTGTGTTATGTATGTGTACTGTGGTGTGTATCTGTCCAATGTGTGGTGTGTGTGGTGTGCTACGTATACAGTATATGTGTGTGTAGTGTGCGGTGTGTGCGTATATGGTGTACTGTGTGTGTGATGTGTGGTCTATGTATTTCCCCAATTGTTGAAAGCCTTCACCATAATGCTAGAATGTGTTTGCATTCATACTAAATGACAGCAATGAACTCAGGTGTGGTGAAGGCATATAATATAGTAAATGTGTTGATAAAAAAATATCAGATTCTTACCTGATAATGTGTTTTCTTCTACACCACCATGGCAGCCATTACATAATGGGTTCCTCCCCCGTGGGTAGTGACAGGAAAGGGAAAAAAGACACCATCCCCTATATTAGGGCATCTGATATTTCTTCTACCTCCCCATGGCAGCCATTACACCATGGGTCCTATCCCAGCAGTTACATCACTTGGGTGGGAAATGACCATAATTTAAGTAAATAATAGTTTATTTTTTTTTTTTACATATATACATATTTTTTTATTTTTTTTATATTACCGCACTGAGGACTCTTCTACCAAACTTCGCATCTGCTGGAGATAGGACATCAATACGATAGTGCTTGGTAAATGTATGGATCGAAGACCATCCTGCTGCCTTACACAGCTCTACTGCCGAGGCGGATTCTTTCTCTGCCCACGACGCGGACACTGCCCTTGTAGAGTGTGCTTTGAGTCCCTTGGGCGGTTCTTTCTCTTTGACCTCATAAGCTTTAATTATACATAATTTGATCCATCTTGCAATTGTGGCTTTTGAAGCCATATGACCTTTGTTCTTTCCACTTGTAAGCACAAATAAATTCTTTGACTTACAAAATTTTTTAACTCTTTCTGTATATATACTTAATGCCCTTACCAAGTCCAATTTATTCAGACGCTCTTCTTTCTCATTTCCTGGATTCATACATAACGACGGCAACACTATTTCCTGATTAAGGTGGAATTCAGACACCACCTTTGGTAAAAACTGAGGAGTCGTGCGTAACACCACTTTAATCGCTAAAAAAATTCAAAAAGGGCTCTTCCGCCCACAACGCCTGCAGTTCGGACACCCTCCTCGCTGAGGTAATCGCCACTAAGAAAACGACCTTCCAGGTAAGCAGGCTCAAATTGATTTCTTCTAATGGCTCAAAAGGTTCCCTGGCTAATACGCCAAACACTAAATTTAAGTCCCATGGCGCCATTGACGCCTTGACTCGGTCTTATTCTTTTTGCTGCTTGAAAAAAACGACGTACATACTTATTGTCAGCAACCCTCCGGTCCAGCATTGCTCCCAGGGCTGACACTTGCACCTTCAATGTATTAACTGCTAGTCTCATCTGTAACCCTTTCTGTAAAAACTCCAGAATAGAGGAAATCCTTTTTGGAATCATTTGATTTTCATGACACCAATATATGTACCGTCTCCAAATTTTATGGTAAGATCTTGAAGTCGACACTTTCCTTTCCTTCAGAAGAGTGTTCATGAAATTTTTCGAAAAACCTTCGCCCTTTAGGCAGTTGATTTCAACCGCCAGGCCGTCAGTCTCCAGGTCTGTGGCTGTGCTCGATGTACTCGGCCTTGCATCAGCAGATCCGGTGTTGACGGAAGCGTCCACCACCATCTGGAGGACCTTGTTGAATCCTGCCCTCCTCGGCCAGAACGGTAGTATCGCTATGACCTCTGTCCTTTCTCTTTGGATTTTCCTTAATAATTTTGCGATCACTGGGAACGGTGGGAACACGTACGCCCTCGTCATGTCCCAAATTGCTGTCAATGCATCTATTTGCGATGCTCTGGTATCTTGGAATTTTGAAAAGACTGGTACCTTCCTGTTGGCTGCTGTCGCCATTAGGTCTACTTGTGGCATCAACCACCTGTTTGTCAGTGCGGTAAACAACTCATTGTTTAGTTCCCATTCGCCTGGCAAACATTTTTTTCTGCTCCGTTCGTCCGCAACTTGATTCTCCTTCCCCGCTAGAAAGACTGCTATAATTGCGGGAACCCTGGCTTCTGCCCACTCGAATAATTCTGTCACGCCTCGCATAAGCCGACGGCTCCTCGTGCCTCCTTGCCGATTGACGTACGACACTACTGATCGATTGTCCGACCTTATCACCACTTCTTTTCTGATCAGCTCTTTCTGAAAATAAAGACAGGCTAGTACCACTGCCTTCATCTCCCTTAGGTTTGAATGTGCTCTTTGCCATTCCCAAGACCACTCTCCTTGAGCCATCTTTTGCCCGCAGGTTGCTCCCCAGCCTGATTGACTGGCATCTGTGGTCTATTGTCGCAAATGACTTTCCTCTTTTTAAGCGATTCTCGTCTGCCCACGAGTCCAGGTCTGACCTTGCGGCTCTTGTCAACACAATTTTTTGTGACAGATCTTCGCTCTTTCCATCCCACTGAGCCAAGAACGAATTTTGCAGTTTTCTCGTGTCCCACCTGGCCCACTGCACTGTATCCAGTGCTGCTGCCATCAAGCCTAATATTGTCATACAGTCCTTTGACGAAACCACTGCTCGCCTCGACATCTTCTTTACCTGGCGCACTATTTTCTTCCTTCTGTCCGCCTTCAGTTTCACCGTCATATTTTGGGTGTTTATCAGCACCCCTAGGTATTTTATTTGCTGAGTTGGGACCAAATGACTTTTTTCTGCATTGATCAGCCATCCATGTTCTTTTAGGCACTGAATGACCCTTTCTGTGTCCCTGTTTGCCGCGTCCTCTGATATTGCCACCACTAAAATGTCGTCTAAATATGGCCAAAGGGTAATCCCTTCTTTTCTCAGTTTTGCTATAATGACGATCAGAACTTTGAAGGGGATGTCGCCAGGCCAAATGGTAGGGCTGTGAATTGGTAACAAATGCCCTGCAGACAAAACCTTAGGAACTTTTGATGCTTCCAGTAAATGGGAACGTGCAAATAGGCATCTTTCAGGTCTATGGATGTCATATAATCGCCCTGTCTCAGACCCGGTAGGATTGACCTGATTGACTCAATCTTGAAAGTTTTGATGACTACAAATTTGTTTAATCTTCTTAAATCCATTATGGTCCGAAGGCCACCCCCCGTGGCCTTCCTCACTATGAAGAACCAACCGATCTGCCTTTGATCTTTCGGTACAACTTTGACTACCTTTTGCTGTAACATCAGTTTTAAGCTTGATAACAGCGCCTCCCATTCTTCTTTTTCTCTGGGGACTGGAGACTCCAGAAAACACCTTCCTGGATACTTTGCAAATTCTATCTTGTACCCGGCATGTGTAATTTCCAACACCCACCGGTCTGTGGTAGTTTGCTGCCAAACTTGATGAAATTGTAATAGTCTGGCTCCTACCACCGGAGTCCTGGCATCATTGGTTGTCCTTCTGGAAAGAGGACTTACTGTCCTTTCCTCTTTGGGCACGAAAATTCGCTCTCGAATTCCAAGTCCCTCTCCTGAATGCTCTTCCCCGCCTATAGGCCCTTGCATCTCTATATTCTTGTGGCTGAAACCTGCCGAATCTGCCAGTGGCACTCTTTTTAGCTACTTTGTCTTGGGGCAGCCATACCGACTTACCCCCAGAAATCCTATTTATCAACTCGTCCAGTTGCTTTCCAAAGAGGTAATTTCCTTGAAAAGGCAATGATAATAATTTGTTTTTCGACTTGACATCAGCCGCCCAAGGCTTCAGCCATAAAGCCCGTCTGACCACGGCCATAGTCGCTGCTGCTCGGGCTGCCAGCCGTATCGAATCCATGGATGCTTCGCACATGAATTCAATCGCCAGCTGAATGTCCTGAACACTTTTTAATAAATCAGACCTTCTGATTCCTTCCAACAGGTCGGCCTCTAACTGATGGCACCATCCTCTCGAGACGTAACCGCCATAGCAGCTGCCGGTTTCAGTGATGCACCCATCATTAAATGCTGCTTCCTTAGCCCCAGTTCTATCCATGGGGTCCTTAAATATATTCGCATCTTCCAGCGGAAGCATGGTTTTTTAGATAAGCGTGCTACCGCTGCATCCACTTTTGGAGTTTCATCCCATGACTGAACTTTACAATCTTTATAGGGACCGTAACTCTTGTCCGGCACCTTCCATTCTTCCGCTATTACCTCCTTTAATGACTGGGACAAGGGAAATGTTTTCCCTTTTTTCTTTTTATCTTTAAATAATAATTACTGAAGATTCAAATCTTCTTGCGGGTCTTCTATATTAAGGGCCGTATGAATCAGGGTCAGCAAATTATCCACCATGTCGGAATTAAAGTCTGCCTCAGACTTATCCTGCCCTGGATCATCATCACCGTCAACACTTTGACTTAGTGTATGTCCTTTGTCTGACCCTTCTTTGGAGTCAGAGTCCTCACTCAGTACTGCACATTTTCTTTTTGCAGTCATTTTAAATCAAATCTTCCTTAGTTACAAAGGAATCCGAGAGTGCATTTCTGAGCATCTCCACCAGACTTGCCATCTGCAGAGGTAGAATCTGAGGAGATTTACATCCGTCACAAACACTGCCAACATGCTTCTCCGGCAGGTGCTTATCACACAAACTGCATTTAGGTACATGCACTTTTTTAGGCTTAGCTTTAGCCTCCTTGTCCTTGCTTGACTCTGATCTATAACAACAACAAAAATATGCCTTTACCATCAGAGCATCTACCCCTGTAAGAAAACACCCACAGGAATACGGCTTACCCTGACTTTTACAGACTGCCGCTTTTCTTCCTCCATGGTATCAGCGGTGCAGCACTAACAATAAAAACCAGAGTGAGTTTTCACAAAAAAAACCTCTCTCTCTCTGCATAAGAGTGACCCTACCTGCACGACCTTGCACAAGACTATTCAGCGATCCACTGCTCAGAACAACTCTGCAGTAAAATAAAAAAAACAGTATACTGTTAGCACTGCGCTAACAATAACCAAACCAAAGCCTGAAACCTACAACAATAAACCTAACGTTGGTAGTATAGCTAACCTATTAATCTAACACCTTGGTGGTACAGTAGAGGGAATAAAAAAATAATGAAGTGCCCATAACCGTTGGTGGTATAGTGCTTACCGGTCAGTCGCATTCCCCGCGTCTGTCCCCGACTTCCTCCACTCTCCGGCGGAAGTCGTCACTCTTATGCGCCGCACTGTCTGATGACGTCCGCCCGCTCTCCCTCTGGATGAACGCAGGCTCAGCGTGACGCGCCCACGCTGCCTCCTGCGCCACGCCGAGGATGCCGCCGCTTGTAGCTCGCCACAGAGGGTCGCATGCAGCACCTAGAGCCGATGCTCTCAGAGGCCGGCTCTACCTCCTTCCTCCCTGCCAGAACGCCGCAGCGGTGGCCTGGGACTCTGCCTGTACCTTCACAGGGTAAGCCAATCCCTCACTACCCCAGAAAAAGGGAAAAAAAGACACTGAGACAAGGAGGAGGTGCCCTAATATAGGGGATGGTGTCTTTTTTTCCCTTTCCTGTCACTACCCACGGGGGAGGAACCCATGATGTAATGGCTGCCATGGGGAGGTAGAAGAAAATATCCTTTTATGAATTGAACTCGAGCCTACAACATGTTGAGAGGCGTGCATATCCACTAGACTACAACACTTGGTGATAGCAACCGGTGCTCAGGACGCAGTCGTAGCAAAATAAGACGCCCAAGCATCTTAGATGTTCTGGATTTGTTTTCACAGTATTCTGCTCTTTTTACAAAGAAGGAGTTTGAGCAGCAGTTCCCTTACACATGTGGAACCACGGATGCAACTGCAATCGAAGTGATGGCGGGGGACAGCAACTTGGCGTCAGGCGGGCAATGACACAGCTTTAGATGGGAGCAGAGACTGTTTGTGTTGACTGCGTGATGTCACACAGCAGAAAATGGTGGCTCGCCAAGCCCAAGACCCCTTCCCTCCTGGAAAACAGACTACCAAGCTAATTAAATAGATGAGTGCTATAAAAAGGGATAGAATAGTGATAAAGAAAAGTAAAGGATAAAAGCAAGAAAAAACACCTGAAAAATAAAACCAATGAAATAAATGTATACAGCTCTTTTAAGTAGCTTTGTGTAGTCCGTGGGGCTGCTACGCTGACCCTACCTCTAAGACCAGGGAGCGGGACGGAGACTGATGTATTTGCGGCTGGTTTGTAGAAGCCGCTCGTCTCTTCTCTGTCTCCCGGGTGACTTCACGGAGTGCCGGGATTGACTGCTTCAGCTCAGATGGAACGGAGCTCGCTTGTGGAGGTGGATGGCATGCAGGGGAGAACCACGGACGGGCCTTCAACGCATTTCGTGCTCTTGCAGCACTTTTTCAAGAATGGCTTGTTTGCGTTTGTTCTGGTTTTTTTATTTGCAAAAACTTTAATCCAAAAGAACATATGTCAAAGACTCGATCAGCCTCCTCCGCCGCGTGTGATTGCCGCGGCTCCCCACAGTCAGTCCGCCGATACATCCACCTTTGTCTCGCAGGAGAGGGACGAGCACCGCTCCTGTTGCCCCGGCAATGGCACCGTCACGGTTCTGACTGGCACAGTGCAGCGCGCTCTTCCCGAGGAAACAAAAGCCCCCCTGACGCAAAAGCAGGGCCCGGAACCAATCCTGTCGTTGCACAGCTGCTGCCTCTCGGGTGTTGACTTCTCCGCTACCCGGCAGGAAATGAAACCTAAAGCCTAGGAAATTAAACCTAAAGCGAGAGGCAGCAGCTGTTCAACGACAGGATTGGTTTCCGGGCCCTGCTTTTGTTTCCTCCGAAGGAGTGCGCTGGACTGTGCCAGTCAGAACTGTGAGGCCGGGGAGCTGCTGCCCGCGAGACTAACCAGCTAGTCAGGTCTGTTTCCATAAGAAAAAATAAATTGTTAGCATAGCATCAGTCTTAATTAAGTATTTCTATAGTTGAATGTATAAAACAAAATCTTCCTATGATACTGCAGCGAACTGGAGCTCTTATTTCCAGGATACATTTTCAAATGCATGAACTGTAGTCTTCTGAACTGCAATTCAAGGATAATGCTGACTGGGAGATTTGTGCTATAAATAGCTCTGAACCATTACATTCTTAAAGGCATAGTAGCAGTTAGCTTTTATTCTACTTAAGCTGTGTACACACGGTGCAATTTGGTCACCGAACGATTTTGGCTTAAAATCGCTCAGCAATATATTGCTTAGTGTACTGTTTTCATCAGCAACCAGCAATTTTGGCTGAAAATTGCAAGCTATTCTGTCTCTACCTCATTTTGACTAGAAATCGCTGGTCGCTTGGTGCACAGTGCATTGTGCACCAGCGACCAGCAATTTATAAGCCATAAATCGGAGCAGCATGCTCTTGCGACCATGAAGAGCTAGCAGCGGAAGCGCACTCACTCACTTAATCTCCCACAGCACATGAAATCACTGGCAATATGGTTGCTCAGCGACCATATTGCCAGCGATATGTGCTGAAATCGCCCCCATGTGTACACAGCTTTAGTTAAAGTTATAAAGTGATAAATGTATTAATGATACATTAGCAATGAGTTCTCTCATACGTCACAAACTTTATATTTGCTTGGCTCCTTTTCAAAAATGTTCAAAGAGACACAGTACAGTATCAATGTGTTTAAGAAATAGTGCAAAACTAGTCAATATATCCAAAAACATACAGTATAATATACAATAACATTGAAAAATAAAATAAAATTTAAATTAAGTCTTTTGTAAAAAGCACTTTGTCTACATTAATAATGGAGACATTTGTTTTCAAAACTTTGTTATTAATGGTTTAAAATGATATAGTCATTAGGTTGACAGCACTAGGATCGAGATGCATTGGGTCGACCACTGAAGGTTGACATGAGCCAAGCCCCTGTTGACCTCCCCTCATATGAGGAGGTCAGCAGGGGCTTAGGTATCTTGTTGATCATGGGAAATGGAGGAAAGATGTCACCCAGAGTGAACTCCCACTTCACTGAAAAAGTGTCTAGGACTGCAGCTTGAGGATGAAAGAATTTGGAGTCAAATTTGTTCACCTTCCTGTTGTTGTATGAAGCCATAAAGGTCTACCTCTGGTTTGCCAAATCTGGCAACTATCATGTCGAACACTTCTGCAGATATCTCCCATTCTCCTGGTAAGATCTGCTTCCGACTCAGAAAGTCCGCAATGATGTTTTCTGGACCTGGTATGTAGACAGCTGAGATTGATAGAAGATTCTTTACTGCCCATGACATGATCTTCTCTGTGACCGCTAATATCGGTAGACTCCTTGTTCCTCCCTGATGATTTAGATGAGCCACGACAGTAATGTTGTCAGACATCACCCTTAGATTGGAACTTCGGATTCTTTCCTTTAAACAACAAATCGCCTTCCAAACTGCCTGTAATTCTCACGTTTGAAGATTTTGAGCTTTCTCCTCGAGACCAGACTCCTTGAATTGAGTTGTTTCCTACCTTGCAAACTCGCGTCTGTAGTGAGTACTAAGAATTCTGGGTTTGCTAAACTGGAAAAACTTGTCTCTAATCCCCTTTTCCACCATGACACACCCCTGTGACCAAGCTGAACGCGAAACACGTGTCAGGACACACGTGGTCACGCCCCCACCACTCCCACTAGTGCCGGCAGAGAGGAGATACACTGACGGATTCACTCCCTGTCCGTCCTCACACTCCGGCGCCGCAGCACTAGAGGGAAAACGTCAGCGGAGACTCCCGCCCCTCACTCCATCCCCCTGGATCGGATACCAGTAATATCATCGCCGGCCGCAGCCGGCCTAGGTAACGGGGTAATCCCCCACACCTCTGTCTCCCACCTGACGAGTATACTTTGTCTATTTTGTCTGACACCAAACGGGGCTCAGACACCAGTCTCTGCTGCCTTATATCTCACCCCAGCACTGATAAAAATCTTGAGGTGTTCTGTGTTTCCATGTTATAACGCTGATTGTGCATATACTCTCTCTGCAAACCGCAGATCACCAATGGGTCTTTTCTGCGTACTTAGAGGTTGATTAAGCTAAATACCACCGCATTGGTATAGTTAACCCTTAGCCAACTCTATACAAAGCATCTAACAACCCATGTTTTCAAGGCTTTATTATTATATTACTGCCACATTTTATTGCTTCTCTATATATGCACTAAAGTGCCTTCACTTTGAACACACTGTACTAGAACCGGCAGTTTACATGTACGCTTGTTTCATACTCTTAATATTTTGATGCTAAACGCTATATTTCCAGTTTTGAAGCATATCTGTCTCTTTTCTATGCGCTGTAAAAAGACAGTCAGAGGTTAACAATCAACCACTTGATCAGTCTGTATGCATGCTCCCTGCTATTTTGGATACCAATTTATATCAATTTGATTACTACACCTGACTATCTTAATATCCAATGACCTCCTCTTAGATTTGTGGTAGTCAAGAAACTCTATGGTTAATACAGACTTGTGTCAATACCTGTCTAAGATCTTATTGTTATAGCACACATTTGCCCACAACCTGTGGTCATTTGGGAGTTTCTTGTTATTTTATTATAATATATATATATTTTGTTGCAATATATTTTTTTGCACTATACGCTCGCAAGAAAACTCGTTACAGCGAGCACTATATACTATGAGAGCAAGGATTGTACTATAATCATCAAGTGCCACTAAAACAGTCACTCAGCACCCATACTATTTAATTAAAACAGTCAGTTGGGAGACTTGTATTTATACCACCGGTTTGTGCCTCTCTCAATAAGTGCTACACACAACGTAAATAAGGACCGTACTACAATTGTTCAGAGTCCTAATATCCCACTCAGCATTCTGATTCCCCGGTGTGACCTTGGTGTTCAGAGTAACAATACACGGACACCAGGAACACATTTCCACCAATTGGGACCATGGGTACATTTATATAATTTGTGTATCTCCCCCATCTCCCTGCCTTTTCACCTTCGAGGAACTATCACATGATCCTCTGAATCTCATCAACCATCCAATGCAAGCAAGATGGTTGACAGCAGAGAAGGGGATGATGTTTGTTAGCACCTCCTTCAACTGCTAAAACTATTCATCTCGTGGCTCTCTCATTCACCCAGTCTGTGCGACCACCCCTGCAATGCCCAATGGTAACAGGGTTGTTCTGCTCTGATCTGTCTGAACAGCAGAAGTCCACCTTGGCTCATCTACCTTATTGACATCGGAAATAACTAGGCAGGGATGTACAGCCACATACTTCACTGGACCGCCTGTAATCCATCCGAACACAGCAGCTAAGCAGTGAAAGGCTGGATTAGTACCTGTATGGGAGACCTATAGGGAATATCCGGTGCTGTATTCAACTACTGGGACAGTACGTCTGTCAGTACTGCTAAGGTGTAGCCACAATAACTTTGATCCTTCCCCTCTCCACATTCAGCATTTGTTATCCAACTATGCCGACACTGTGGTAGAAAATCCAGTGGTGGTGGGCTGTGTCCAGTGTCTCATTTGTTTGCCATTACCATATTATATATAAAATTGTCATTTGGCAAACAGTGTCTTAAAACATTTTTGCATTTACATTATCTTAAACTGATTGGCCGATTTATCGGCAGGAGATTCACATTTACTCAGACTCCAAAAGGTATACACAAGGTGTGTCGACAAAGGTTATAAAAGCAATTTATTTTAAAAAGCTAAACATTAAAAGTTAAGTTTTATCTACGATCATCTATACATTCACCAATCTATATTATCACAGTTTAAAGCGTGCCCCAGAAACCTACTGGTTCTCCTTTAGTCTTATCTTATAGACTACCCTTTTCCACCATACCAGGGATTCTCTTGTCTTGCTGTTCAACAAAATCTGTATACTGTCCTTGCTTTTGTTCCTTACATGTGGTATCAGTTGCCACTGTAGATTTCTCGGTACTTGTGTAGTTTCACAGCGCCAGCATGGCGCCGTGCTACTTCCGGGTTTTACACTCGGAAAACTATCTAAAATAAAGTAACTTAACTCCATGCCAACAAGGATAGTTCATACCCCCAATATCCATGTTGGCATGGAGTGGATTTTAGATAGCGTGGCGAGCCACCAAGCCCGCAGCGTGGGCGAGCGAAGCGAGCCCCGCAAGCGGACTCAGACGCACGGCGCCGTGAAACTACACAAGTACCGATTTCTCATGTACCATTGGGCCCATGGAACGATATGTATACATGATACCATCATTCACAGAAGTTGAAGGCCTTCATCTTTCTTTCAGGAACAATGTTTGAGCTAGGTTCTGAATCTTCACAAACCGATCTCGTGATAACCTCACTAAAAAGTTTCTTGTATCTATATAGACTCCTAGAAATCTGATTGTCTGTGAAGGCGTCAGTTGACTCTTTTCCTGGTTTACAACCCAACCATGATTCTGCAGAAACCTTATGGCGAATTTCACACTGCTTTGAACTTCTATCGACCTTCCAAATAGGGCCAAATTTATATCCCTTGCTTTCTCAGCTCTGCTATTAGTGTCACCAAGACCTTTGTAAATACTCAGAGATGTTTTCAGGCTGAATGGAAGACAGGTGAATTGACAGTGGAGAACTTGAAGAGAGAACCTCAGGAACTTCCCACCTGTGACTTATTGCGATGTGGTAGTAAGCATCTTTTAAGTCGATGGAAGCTAGGAATTCTCCTTGTTTTATCCCTGTGAGAATAGACGTGATAGTTTCCATCCGGAACTTCGTTCTTCTGACATACATATTCAGTACTCTCAAGTCCAGAATTGTTCTGTAACCTCCCGTGCTTTTTTCACGAGAAATAGGTTTGAATAAAAACCTAGACCTAGTTGATCTTCTGGAACCCATTCTACTGCTCCTATCTTTAGTAACTGTTGGATCTTCATAAACAGGGTTTTCTTTTCTTCTATTCGGTCTGGAACACGGGACTTGACAAATCTGGTTTTCCTTGGTCTTCTTAAAAACTCGATTTGGTAACCATTTTCTACCACTTCGAGTGCCAATTTGTCTGTGATAGAGGTTTTCCAAATTTCTGCAAACTGAAGTAGTCGGGCTTCTACTTCCACTGTCACCCCACAGTCATAATCTCGAACCTCTTCTATATGTTTGTCGAAAGGACTGACCAGTGAAATTGGGATTGCCTCTTCGGAAGTACGGGCGCCCCGGACGATATCCTCTAGCCTCCTTATAAGACTGTCTATTCGACGTTGGAATGGGAAACAGATTCCTTTTATCTTGAGGTAATCTAACGGATTTGCCTCCTGAAATTCTCTGGATCATAGAATCCAATTTAGAACTGAACAGGAAACCTCCTTCAAAGGGCAAAGCTGTCAATCTGTTCTTGGAACTGGCATCCGCGCTCCACGGTTTGAGCCATAGTGCCCTTCTGGGCGTGACTCCAGCTGCTATGGTCTTAGCTGAAAAAGACACAGCATCAAGCGAAGACTCACATAGATACTCTATGGTCTTTGCATTATTTGTAAACGTCTTAATAGTTACTGTTTAGAAATGTTATCAGTTATATCGGTGTTCAATTCTGAGGACCACAATCTTAGTGCCCCAGACACGGAGGCAATAGCCACGCTAGACTTAAGAAACAGTGCCGATGGCTGGTGTAATTTCCTTAGAGAATTTTCCATTTTTCTTTAAATAGTGTTCTTAAACGCTTGCTCCATCCTCTAATGGAATTGTTGTTCTAGACCATGGGTCTTCAAACTGCGGCCCTCCAGATGTTGTGAAACTACAAATCCCAGCATGCCTTGCCACAGTTTTAACACTCCCTTATAGCAAAACTGTGGCAATGCATGCTGGGATTTGAAGTTTCACAACATCTGGAGGGCCGCAGTTTGAAGACCCATGTTCTAGACGTTAGTTCCGCCACTGCCGCATCCACCTTTGGAACCTGGCACCATTTTAAAAAGTCTTCATCTTTGAACGGAAACATTTTATCCATTCTGGGCCAACCTCCCAATCTCTTGTCAATGTTAGTCCATTCTTTATTAATCATTTCTCGGACCACCTTATGAACCGGAAATGTTCTGCCTATTTTAGATCTCTGCTCAAACAATGGATCCTCCGCTGTAGCAGAAACTTCTTGGTAGTTCATAGATTTATATATTTTTTTAGCATACTCTCCACTGTGTCAAGATTGAATGATCTGACCTCTTCCCCCAATTCTCCTGATTCAGCTGTATCACCATCTAACTGATCTATATCCTCAGACGAACCACCTGCTTCATAGCTCATTCCGGCTTGTTCCCTAGATCTCTTAGGATGTTGGGACGCACTAAATTCATCCTTGGAAACAAGATTGTTTCATCCAATCCATCAAATTTTTCAGCATATCAGATTGGTCAGGTTTATCCACCACTTTATGCTGATACTTTTCACAATCCTCACACAAATTTCTCTTGGAAGACCCAGAAAAAAGTCTTATCGCAAGCCATGCAGGTACATGTTATAATATTTCTTTTTAGCAGTCCTCTTCTTCTGAACAGGAGATTGAGGCACACTATAAAGAAAGAAAAGCCTAGCTAGTATCATAAAGAAAAAAAATCTAATGCCCGTAAAATCAAAGGGCTTACCTAAAAAGGGCATTATCAGGCTGTTGGGGAGAAGGAACATCCATGATGATTCAATCCAAAAGCCAGAGCAAACAACCCAGCATGTTTCCTGCTTTTAAACTTTTCACAATTGGTGAATTGACCCTTCATATGGCAGCCAACTTAAATCATAGAGAAACGTCGGCGAGAGTAACCAAGATTACCAGCCCGGTTTCCGGGGGACCTTATTCCGTGATGCACCTTCTGTGAACCGCCGGCGGAAGTGAAGTCCAAGCGCACTTCCACCCTTCGCGTCCGTGCACCTGGAAGCTTCTATACTGTTCTGCGCTAGAGACACAAACATTGTCCGGCCAGCAGAGACGCAGTCCGCCGTACCCTCCGCACTTGCTTCAGCAAAGATTAATGGCGTCATTAAGGTAACACTCCTCCAGATACTCAGCAGCAGGGGATATTTATGTGTAACAATCACAGGTGCCTGGGATGCAGTATAGCTGCGGTTTACTACTTACTGATGGCGCTAAGCACAGCCCTGTAACTTAGACGCTTATAGTGTAGGAGGCAGGAATCTAAAAAGGCCACACTCCTCCACACTCTTCCTCTCCCCGGGGTGCTACCCCAATCAGATACACTGAATACTGAGGTAACCCTGATTGAAATAAAACATAAAGCCCTAGATGGAGACAGGAGAAAAAGACACAGGGAGAAGGGAGGAGCTGGCTATTATACCCAAGGTGGGCGGTCCCTAGAAAAAAGTCCCGTCTTAACTAGTGGAAGGAGGGGAATACCCCATGGTCATGGCTGCCATGGGGATCGTAGGAGAAATAATGTACATGGATTTATTAGTCAAAAAGGTCTCAAATGTGCATTAGACAGTATCATCCAGACATTTGCTTTAATATCATCAATTTAAATATAATCATAAATAACGTTAGATTTTGACATTTATGCATGTCAAATAAGGTAGTTTATGTGTACAATCTGTTATTTACATGCAGCCCAGATACAAGTCGTACCTGCATTTGCCACTTTTTAGGACAGTTATTACTGTAAGTTATGTAACTGTAAGCTATACTTTAAGTTATAGCTTACTTGAAAAAGAAATATATATATTACCTGTATTGCATACACACAACAGTATTACCACCAGATGGTATAATGGGGCTGCGGTATATTAGGTTGACCCTGGAAAGGGTGAAAAAAATTTCAAAAGCTGAACACATCAATACCTAATTGGTGTCCCACTTTGCTCAGTATGCTGCAGGCCATGTGCCTTATTCCCAATCAGAGTCCTCATGAATGGAAAAGTATAAAAAAAAGTTAAAAACAATGAAAAATAAGAATCCTCCCCCCCCCCCCCCAACTTTTGCTTGGATCATTGTTTTGACCATATGGTGTCTACCTGTTGACAGTCAACCTAGATATGATCTACCAGCCATCTGGACACCGGCATAATGGGTCAGATTCAGGTGCAAGTTTAAGAAAATCTTTTAGGCTTTTCTGCATAATATGAGGATTACTCAGAAGGCCGATGGTGTTGCAGAATAATATAATCAGCGGTTCAAATAATTTTTTTAATTGTTTGATATAATTTTAATAGTGTATGAAATAGCATCTGTCGGCACATGTTGACTCAAAAAACAAAGCCCATGTCGACCTTCAGTCATGTCAACCCAATTCTTATCGACCTAGTGACCGTATACCACTAACTTATTGTACATTTAAAATCCTTTAAAACCAGCCCATGTTAAGATAAAAGGAAAAGGAAACTTTGGAAAAATGAACCTGAAGCATTAAAAACTAATAAAAGTTAAACATCAAGGGAGAATTCAAATCAAATAATTTTTCAGGCTCAAAATACAGGAATTTCTCTTACTTCAGCCTCTTTTCTGCACCACCAAAAAAAAAAAAAAAAGGTTTGTGGGCAAAACCACATAGAATCAGTGGGAAATTCATGGACCTGTGTATTTTCAATGCCAATTTCTGAAAATACTGTACTGTAAGCTAATGATCAGGGATATTTTGGAAGCCTGTTGAGGTCCCTATGACAAGTCTCTGATTGGGCTTTTTTTTTATTCATTCAGTTCTGTAGCTGTAATGAGATTATTTAAATCACATTTTTCTATGCTAAAAATTTCTCTGTTACTGCACTAAAGTCAAAGTCCTTGGGTTTTATTTGGGAAACAGTTACAAAACGTATCAGGTCAGACAACAAAAACCTATAGCGCAATAATGCCCATTAATACTGCATAAAAATGGTTTTCTAGTAATAAATGCTACTGTAAAAACCATAAAAATTACTGCCATTAGGACTTCATTTATTCATGTATCTCCATTTCATGTCCCAACAGTGAAAGAAGAGTTGTCAATGACACGCCCCCTCCAAATTACCTTCCACTCGGATTGGTACAATCACATGTAAATTACAGAAAATAAATTGTTAAAATAAACCACAGGTATATCATGTTACAACATACTGACTGGTAAGACATTAATATAAAACATAATATTTCACATATAAACCACATGTACATTTTAAATATTTTATTTATGTGATACTTGAAATTTTAGCAAGCTCTGTGGCAGATTGTTACACTTTCAGAGGTGTCCTCTCCATGGGATAAACCTGGATATATTTTACTTGTTCCTACCCAATGAATAAGTCGTGAAAAAGTCAGTCTGTCAGCTGCGGCAGTGCATACACTGCCTATGTGGCAGACACGCAACTTCTAAATATTGAATTGTATCAATATGCTGGACAATCAAGCATGAGCAACAGATCAATATTTTTTGATTGGATACGGTCCATTCATCTGGGGGATTGGCTGGACAGATAATTCTATATTTTATGCCCAGCATAAGACCCGCATTGCATTGAGCAAGGCTCTCTTCCCTGTAAGCACCTGTATCTGTCACAGTGCCCTAGATGTGCAGCTATGCAGAGGTTCATCTTCTTGTAATTAATGCACACCATTGCAACAACAGTATCCAAATAAGTGTTAAGAAAGGAAATAGGGTGCACAGCACTGAGAGGCATGTTTTGGAAAGGCAAGGTACTGTGAATACAGGAGTGGAGGTTAGGCACAGATTGGACCTGAGGGAACAACACGTTTAATTAAATCATTCACTAGATTTCTCAGACAAAGTGAACAACAACTATCCAACCATTGTCTATTTATATTCAGCTTTGTGTAGCATCTTTCTATAGTCAGATATTTAATAATGCTTTATATGGAAATGTATCTCAAACACAATACACAGTTCACGGTGTAATCTGTAAGCAGCTGGAGTCAGTTTGATGTAAATATTAATAACATTTTTTTAAATGGAAACCAATAACACACACAACTGGTGTAACCTTGGCACAACTAAGTAACTAAGCACAAGTAACTTTGGCACAACTTACCATTTGCCACTAGAGTAATATCTAACAATTAGTGGAGGTCAGAGACATCTTCTCTCAGCTACAAATAATGTCCTGTAGTATTATGAAGTCTCAAATAATGTAAATAACTAAATTACAACTGTAGATTTGGGCATAGGCTGCATACTGGAAGCTACCACGTTCTTGATTTTGGAAACGTTGCTGGTTTTTAAAGGAGGGACAATCAGTTACATCTACCCTGTTTCCTTTGGACAAATCACTGCACTAGTGACAAGACACTGGTTAATTCTGCTCGGTTGGAATAAACCAACCAGAGCCTCCTACCCATCTAAGATGAAGATAAAGGGGAACTTCCATAAACAAATTCACAATTCATTTATTTTGATTAACAACCCTGCGCTTGTAACAAATGACCAAGATCAGAGAACAGTGTGCAGAATTGATTTAAGTTCTAATAGTTGGCCATATGTAGGCCTTAAAGGCCAGATGTATCAAGCTTCCAAAAGTGATAATATGAAGTGTGATAAACAGCCAGTCAATCACCTCAGATGTTACAGGCAGAGTTTGAAAAATGGCAGGTAGGAGCTGATTGGCTGCTTGTTTATCACTCCAAATTATCACTTTTTGAAGCTTGATACATCTGGCCCTAAGCCTTTTGATGCTAAAAATAAGGCTCCTCGGTTATAAGTAATCATTAGTTCTATGGACTAAGCCTTGGAGAGAGATAAAGTAGACAGAAAGTACCAATCAACTAGCTCCTGTCGTTTTTCAAACAGCCTGTAACATGGCAGGAAGCGGTATATTGGCTGGTACTTTATCTCTCTCAAAGGCTTAGTACAAAGACCCTATAATCATTTAGAAATGTACCTTGGATGAAAAGAAACACACTACACCAGGTCAGTGCAAATAGAGGATGTGATCTGGGCAGGCTTTGTTCTTTACTGATAACTGATACTGGTAAAGTCATCTTCCAAACTGCTTAAAATCATTATTACTACCAGCCATTTACAAAAGCTCCTGTAGTTCTATTGACATTATCTTGGTGAATTTCTGGAGGTCTACATGAGATGAAAGTTATATATTCATCCCCAACAGAGATGAAATGTTTCTTAGAAAAAAAAAATAGTTTTGCTTTTTTTCTCCACCAAATATACCAATACTTTTCCTCACTGGAATGAGTCCGCATACATCAACGGTACCAAGTAATGTGCATTTTATTCTGATAAGATTGTATTGCTTTAGAACAGTTGATGAAAGTTAAAAGAGAAAAATTAAATATAGCAACATGGTCATCCTGAAAGTCCAAGAAGAAAAAGGCAGTGACTGTTCAAGGCAGCAGATAGAGGGGCAATGACTGCACCGATATGATAAACAGATCATGTATCAAATATTGTAGCAAATCATTCACCTCAGTCAGTCAATAAGAAGATCTAGTGCAAAACAAATACTGAGTTAATAGAATGTGGAAAATAAACATGTCCCTCCAGGACTTAGTCATCACTGTCGCTGCCAGATTCACTTAACTGTAGATCATTTCCTGAAAGACAAAAAAATAAAATAAATTATATTATATATAATTAATACAGTCTAACACAGGGCTGGGCAACACCGGCCCTCCAGATGTTGATTAACTACACATCCCAGCATGCCTTGCATCAGTTTCAGCATGGACACATAGCAAAACTAATGCAAAGCATCCTGGGATGTGTAGTTCATTAACATCTGGAGGGCCGGTGTTGCCCAGCCCTGGTCTAACACAAATGTAAGGAAAATGATCAAAATCTAAATAGTGCAAGGATCTCCCCACAGCAGATTCATTAAGAAGTTTAGAATAAAGTTATCAAGGAGACACCAATGCCCTAAATAAAATTACCCAACCTCTATAAAAGTAATATAGCAAAACAAACAAACCAAGTCAAGGTTACTCTATTCACTGGCTGAACAAATAACGGGATTGCAGTTCTTATTCTATATGATTGATGCTTTTCTCCAAGTTCCATGGAGGACACTCAAGAAACACTAGATATAGGTGGTTATTTGCAGGATGGTGGGCTATTAGCAGTTAAAGCGGATAGCAGAGGCTCCTCCTGCCCTATAGCATAATCCCTGCCCTAAATAGCCAGTTACCAATCACAATGCCCAAAAGGACATAGTTGTGGGAGAACAGAATGCAACCCCAGTGGGCCTAGAACTCCATACAAAAGAAAAAAAGAGACAATGCCAGACAAAAAGTAAAAGGCAGGATCCAGTGTCTACAATTGAATTCAGAGAAGGATTTCATCAGGTAAGAACTAAAACCTAATTTTCTTGTACAGTCTATGGGAGGGACTGTACTTGTGCTGTGTCCAGCACAGAGCATTTGTGAAGAGGTGAAGGTAGAAAAATCTATTTAAACATTTATGATCCATTAGTTAAAAAAATAAATAATGCAAAGACTGTATGACAGGCCATTAAAATATTGCATTTTGCTACAATTCTTTATGTACTAAAAACAAACTAAAAACCATTGGGGGGTTACTTAGGGCCACATTTGTCTACTTTACCAGTGCCATCGGAAATATGCAATGGCACATAATGGGTTAATGCTCTGCAAAGCTGCACCACTGAGCCACCCAAGATGTTCCAACTGACTGGGTCTGGTGGGTCATCGGCAAGTCTGGAAGTGGAAGGTTTGCCAAATAGCAGGCCTGGCGGATAACAGTTTGAATCTGCATAGCAAGTGTGCTTTGACTAACCACACTTAATGATCTCAGAGATCTCAGAGTACAAGATGGGTAAAGAACCTGTGGTGTATTTGAAGGCCTCAGTCTTGTCCAGCTATACACCACAATACCACGCTATGTCCAAGCCAGAGATGAAACCGGACACCGCTGATTGTCCATTGGAAGTGAAGGCACCATGATCTGGATTGATATAAATCTTAAGCAGAGTACACATTAAATGACCTGTATGACCAGCCAACAGCACATGCAATGCACCAATATATAGTATCTGGTGTTTGATATTGTTTCTCCCACCCCATCCAAAAGCATGGGGTAATCAGCCACACCTTCAGGTTGGGTTAACCTGAAGATGTGACATATCCCCAAGAGCCTGCAAAAAGAAGACACACTGGCCAATTCCTAGCTATCAGAACTAGGCAAAAAAAACAATGTCTGCCAACTTTGGAGACCATCTTCAGGGGTAAATACATTCCACTGGACAGCACTGCTCTCCCTGGGAGTAGGATCAGAAACTGACTTCGAGACAAGAGACTTACAGAAATTTTGGTCAGAAAATATAGCCAGGAGGAATACAGACTTCCATGTAAGTCTCCGTAGGTCCATTGAGTCCAAAGCTTCAAAAAGAGATCACTCTGAAAATACCACAGGGCCAGGACCATAACCAAATACCAAGGGGCAACCAAATACATAAACTAGAGGTTTTATGTAAAGCACCGCCCCTGGAAACACGGCTGCACCAAAGGAATAACAGCCATGTTTTACTGGAAATAATGAAAGTGATGATCCCTTTACCTTGGGGAAAGAGACTGTGCCTTTCCTGGTGGAAAAATCTGAACCTGTAAAAAGGTGGAAAACCACTTAATTCTCCTTCCTGATTGAACAAGCAAAGTAAATTCACTAACAATGATCAAAAAAAATGTATTAAAAAAGAAAAAGAAAAAAAAAAGGACTGATGATAGGCCTTACCAGAAACTTTATGCAAATTATAATGCACACAATAGCATCAGAAAAGCCCCTGTACTGTACAACAGGAGGGTTCTCTCAACAACCACCCTGTCAAAGCCAGTAGAGATAGACCCAGGTACAGGAAAGGATCTTGAGTGAGAAGCTCAGGCCTGACCGTAAGATGCAGAGGGGGATCCACAGACAACAGTCTGCATACCATGCACAACATGGTCAATCCAAAACAACCATTATGGATATGACCTGTATTCTAGCTTTAACTTGCAGAGTACTCGAGGCATTGACCTTGGTGGAAAGAGGCTATTAAGGGAAACTTCCATGGAACAGACAATGCATCTATTAGCAAGGTTTCTGGATCTACAGAAACCTTGCAGACTATATGAATGGCTTCCAATGTCCTGTAACAGAGGCTTTGAACAGCAAAGGGGAAAAAAAGAGATAAGTGGTGCAAAAAAAACCAATACATTTTAATATTATAAAATTTCATAAAGAAATAGTATATATAGTAACAAATAAAAACAAGGATGCAAAAAAACCGATAAATTGTTGGTATATAGTGGACCTGCATTGGGTTGGAGGGAGTCGCTGATATAGGCCCGTTCCTATTATGCTGCCAGAAAGTGGGTGATGTTTTTTAATGGCCAAATGGTGCAGAGGGTAGCAACTCAGATGATGTGAGTGTTCCTGCAAATAGTTACCAAGCTGCTGGAGGAAATTAATCAATTTAAAGAAAGCATTGCAGCAAGAGTCCACATGGAGTGCAGTGTAGGTGATGTGATGATATAGTCCAATTGTAATCCAATAAAGATGAAGGGCAGCCTTGTCCGGGTACATAGCAACATAAGGTGAACAAAGTCTAGGTCCACTAGTTGACCTGACGCCTTTCGCTGTCTAAAATACCACTTTATCAAAAGGTATGACTGTCCTAAGGTAAACTTGTTGTAGAGAACTGGCCTCAAAATACCTAGAACTCCAAAATACAACCTTGAGTCATAAAGCTTCTCACCCAAGAGATGGATATTGTCCCGTAGAGAACAAAAAAAAAAAAAAAAGGAAGAAGTTCTGACCTTTAGGATCACGTAAAGGAGGGGAGGAAGGTCGATTTGGAGGCAGCTGGAGCCACAATAAATGGATTCAATTCAGTCTGAAAAAGTACATAAACCTACAAATGGTGCAGCAAGAGAGCTCATCTCATACAGAAGTGTCCTCATACATCTAGCCTCATGAGATGCCTGGCACGAACGAGTCACCAAATGATGTATTTTTCTCTAAACGGTCTTAGACATTGTGATGGGGCTAGGAAGCACAGGAAATTGTGCTGCTTAATTTGTTATGGAACCCTTTGGCAGGCACCATGAAAAGAGTGGTGCGCAAAATGGTTGGCGAAGAGAGGATTAGAAAGGATGCCTTCCCCAGGATGACCTCTGTTATCACTTCCTCCATTGAGGGAGCAAGGCACTGGATTGTCACTGTGCTGCAGACTGATCTGCGGTTTACTTTTATGCAGCAGATCAATCTGGCAAATGTAACTTATGGTGCAAAAAGACAAGGTAAAAGCTGCACATATAAACAAACAGGTGCACAGTTATTCACTTGTGGAAATAAAAAGTCAAACCACAGTACTTCAGCACAGAAATGCTCATACCTCCCAGTGATCCACATTTCTGAAAGAACCGGTGACCATTACACAGAGGTAACCTAGCTCCTATTCTATACATTAAATGAAGATTACTAAGACCAGCTACTGAATGATGAAATTTTTTTAAACAAATTTCTGCAAACACTGATCACCATAATGCAGAACAAAAATTAACTAGATACATTAGCACTAATTCCTGGCTTATTACAGACCTTATGGGAGATTAAAGCAGTGTGGTAAGTTGTTTTACCCAGAAACTGCACACATTACCTGCTGCAGTCAGCGATTCCCTGCATATATAGATGCAAGCAAGTGATCTGGATGACCGAGGTAGTATGCACCACCCCCATTTTTGGCGCTACTATTAACCAGACAGGGTGCCGAGCATTGCCAAAGCGCTGTCCATATTAAACCATAAAGGGAAAAAGAAAATGTTTGATGTAGCCTGAATATCTTTTGTTTGTAAAGATCATGTGACCAGGAATGAAATGTTGTCCAAAGCTGAACTCTATATAATGTAATAGTACTAAAAATTCCAGACTCTCCCACCCAGACGGCATAATCCCACACAAAGTCAAAACATAATATAGGTAAGTAGATTACTAATAAACTGTAATCTAAATTGGAGCCTGACCAACCAGATACACTTTTACAAGCAACCCCAGCAACCACCCCCCCCCCCCCTTGAAGAACAGGTTCTGTAGGCTGCTTACATGAAATAAGCCAGACCCCGTAGACAGATATTTAAAGCAAGAGAAGAGCTCGTGCTCAAACTGCAAAACACAAGGGTTAATGGTAAGCACTCACTCAGTGTACTCATCAGCTGGCCGCCATTGTCCTGAGTCTTTTGTCCGCTTTCAATGCTGGTAGAGGATTGGTGCAGTTGTGGCATGGATGGCGGGTGGGAAGACTTGCTTCCCTCATCTTCAGATTCACTGGAGCTGTCAGCACTACTAGAGGAGGAGCTCTTTGACTCCGATGAACTATCGGAGCTGCTCATTTGGTCAATAACACTGGCCTCCGCCATCAACTCTGCAGAGAAATAAGAACAAATGGATCAATATTGTAAAAGGTTTACTGCTCCTAGAGAACTTTCAGAGGCAACAGCAATATGGCTTTTATATATGGAGGAGCGGCTACAAAATGAGAATCAGGCTGATACTTGAATTGTAAGAAAGGATAGTATTGGAAATGTCACGGTCCTCTAATGCACATAAAATAAACTGTTCTGTTATGTAAGAACGCAGTGTTCGTAAATCAATGGAAAAATGCTGAACAATAAATTCCAAGGAATCAGTGAAAATAGCCATGGTGCCAGTAGTGTGGGGTTCGCTGCGGCACAAACGGAGTCAAGTCAGCTTTGCAAAAATTCAATTTACTGTGTACAACACATGTCTCTGTGGGCACAGAGACATGTGTTGTACACAGTAAATTGAATTTTTTTGCAAAGCTGACTTGACTTTGTGCCGCAGCGAACCCCACACAGCCTATATATATATATATATATATAAAAAAATCTATGATAAATCAGAATTATTAACAGTAATATACGCTGTCCACCAATTAATAGATATCAGACAACAGCTGCTCCCAATTAGTTTACTGGTAACTACATATCACATAAATAGTTCAGAGACTGCTTAAAACATTTTTCAAGCACATATTCATAAAGAAAAACGCAAGCATTCAAAGCACATTGTGGTAAAGTCTGGTATGTATATACTCAAATTGTAAGCAGAAAACCACAATTATGGAAGCGGTGATATGTGCAAACATCCTAAATAGTCTTGAGCAACTGCTCCCCTACATTGACGCACGCTCATAGTGAACAGTGTTCTGCAGTTCTCTCTATCTGGTAATTACCCGGTTCAACTCGGACATCATTTTATGCCTTTCATGTTTTACATTTTTCAAATGTTTCTGAATGTCATGAAATATATTACATTTTTGTGTTGTACTACACCATGAGATATATATTTTATATTTTCAGGTCATGACGATCTGATGGATGAAATAAGTACAGCACGAGAATCCTTATTTAAGCTCCAGATACGTCATATGCTCCAATTCTCTTGGTTTACATGCTACTTTGTTGAAGGGTGTAAGGAGACCTTTCGGGCGTTGCATCAGTTTGGCTGCTATTTGCACACTATTTCTCTTCTATCACTATTGTACTATATATGCGCTCAGCAATTGCCAGCTGTAGTATAACAGTTACCACAAATCAGCGGCTCCAGAGGCTTGCATGCCAATTGGTCACTCTGGAGGGACGGCGTCTGGCTGGAATGGAAGCATATATTGGACACTGGACTGCTGTATTATGGGGCCCTCTCTCCGCTCTGGGTCATGGCAGTTTCCTCAGATTAACCATGGTTTGTGGTTAAACTCATGCCGTTTTTAAAAGTCCAATCCAGTTTCAGCGGTTAGTTTCAATCAGCAACAAGATGGGGTTAAAGTGAACTATCCACCATTGAACAGTGTTATATTTAAGTACATATATACTTTACAGAAAACAAGAAAAAAAAAAAAAAAAACACACACACACATAGTTATAAATCGAGAGGGACCGATTGGCAAGAATGTCACAATGAAGTATGAAGAGACACTGGTGTATAGATCTATACAGATGTAGCTGCGCTCAACTTTGCTAATAGCTGGCATAACTAGGGTTTCTGAATGGCTCATGTTCGCACAGAGATGTATGTAATGTGTGCTGGATGAAAATAGGCTCAGCCTATTGTGCCATGCAGCATCCTATCTTGTCTAGGTAGAAATCCTCTGATTGCACAAAAAAGGTAACAAGGAAACTTGTGTTACAGTCTCCTTGAGAAAGGCCTCTGGAGGATGGTATACCGGGAACACAGACCGCTATTTTTTCCCTATGCGATACAGTTCTCCAACCATAAAAAAAAAAAAAAAAAAAAAGAGTCCGCCTTTTGTCCTTTTAACAACCTGCTAATTGTGTTCCACATTTTATATCCATTTTACCTGCTTATAATACTACACCTATTGTCTGGAGAGTGTCAGTAATTTGCCCCCCATTCAGAGGCAGTGAATGCGGATACGCCCCACATACAGTAGGGACGTATTGATTATATTGGGGACAAGCGCCGGTGGAGAGAACACACTATTTGACAACGATTCTGTACATCACTTTGAGCTCATTTGCTGTGGGGACACCTTGGCAGTGTTTCCTTCATAGGCTGCTTAAAATGTTTGTGCATTTGACTGTTTCTCAACTATTTTCACATGTCCAATAAAAGAACAGAATCTGATGAAGATACATGCACAATGTGAAGAGCCAAAAAATGTATTGCTCTCTCTAGGTGTATTCTTAGAATGAATACATGTGGATACCTCAGGAAATGCATATCTTTAATGGTGCAAATAGCATGTGATGTGTAAGAAAATACACACTGAAGTATAGAGATGTGTACATTAAGGGGGTAATTTACTAAGATGTGTATTCTACATCACATGTGATATTGCTATGGGCAGCCAATCAGAATATACTTCTTATTTATTTAGCATCCTCTCGAAGATAGTAGACAGGATCTGATCGGTTGCCCATAGCAACATCACATGTGAAGTAGAATACACATCTTAGAAAATCCCCCCCTAAGTTTCCGGATACACACAAAGGTATTCTATTTACAAAACAATAAAACAGTTTCAAAGTATTCACCAGAGGAGTTAATGCAAAGTTGTTTAAGCATAAACCACTTGGTGAAGCTGATGGACCATTCTGAAGCAGGTGTGCCTTCTACTTGTTAGCTTCCGGTGACTCAAAACGAATCCCACCCACAGATTTGTGGGAACACAAAAACGACATCTGGGGTCAGGTCTGTATTATATGGTAGATGACAAACTTCCTGGATGTTCTCTTTCTGTTCTCGATTGAGATGATGGGGCACCTAGCTTGCAGAAACTGCTAAAGTTTGTGGAATAAATGCTGTAAAAGGAACGATTCTTCCAAAAAAAAAAAGGTGTTCCTAGGGTTTTTTTTTTTTTTAAATCAATGAACAAAATGCAAAGTTAATGAACGGAAGAGAGATCTAAATCAAATCAATATTTTGTTTCACCACCTTTTGCCATCAATTCAAGGAATACTTGTGCACACAGTTTATGAAGGAACCTGGCAAGGAGATTGTGGCACTAGCCACAGATCGTATGTGGATGTAGGCTTGCTCAAATCCTGCTGTCTCTTACTAAAATGCAAATGAAGAGCTTGAAAGAAACAAGAGACAGAATGACATGACGAACATTGATCCATCGGGTGTCCGAAGGTCGATCTCGACTAAATGGATAATCATATCTAAAATGGATGACACCCTTTCAACATAAAAAACCCCTTCTGCTTTTTGAGCTACTGAATGCACTCCTTGATGTCCCTGCATGCAGACTGCCAAAACAAACTTGATTATTGGAAGTGTTGATAATCTGGATAAATAACCATGTGCACAGCTATTGAAATGGAGAGATCATTAAAACTTACCCTTTTCAATGTCATCCATAGGGGAGGTGGGAGACAGTTTTCCCAGTGGGGAAGAGTTTTTGCCAGGTGTTGGTGTCTTTGTTGCAATTCGCATCTGTTGTTGCTGCTGCTCAATACGGGACTGTATCTTGCTGCTTCCTTCAGCTCTGGAATGAATGGGAAATAAAGACTTGTATACTATAGATACACACTAGGTATTCACAGTGCCCTGGGATACTCTCTGCTAGGTCTGAATAGTGAGTATTCCCTGCCAGTAAATGGGGTGCTCACAACATAGGAAGCTGTATTAAAAAGGAATACAAAAAAGGATAGCAAGAATAGAATGCACCCTCACTTATCTTCCCGCATACAAGAGAAACCACACGCCTGCTGCAACAGATTACCAAAAGGTTACACAACATACCTGGTCTTTTTCACACTGATATTACTACTCAGCTTCTCCAGCCGGCACTCGCCAGTGTCATGATTTACAATAAGTATACATTCCCTCAGGTATGGTCGCTTTGACCCTTTAAATACAGTGACTGGAGTAGTGGATCCCTGCAATGAAATATCATTTATTGGTCATTGCAATCACTACAAGTTTGTGATAAACGCATAGAAAATGGGTTACAAATGGGAAACCCACATTATCCCTGGATATCAAATGCATATCATACTGTGACAAACTATGAACAGCAGGTCAAGATCTTAAAATATTCCAGCAGAGGTTTCAACAGCAGGTTTTAGTATTTCTTCAGCAGTTAAGGTTACTCAAATGGTTATACTAGCTATTCACTGCAGGTTACAGAATTTCTATGTACTGACAAACAATAACGGTATAAACTCCAATGGTTCCTAATTTAACCGGCCGGGTTATCCAGCATCAGGAGCATTATCTTGGTGTACAAGATAGTATTCTCAGAAGCAGCTAACAGGTGCTACTAATCAACGTAGCTGCAGTTCATTCCTGACCTCAACCAAAACCTGGACTAGATCCATGTTCAACTGCTGTCATGTGTGTAACACACAATGTTTAAGACATAAGTTACATTAGAAACTTCCCACTATAAAGAACAGAACATTTTTTTTTCCAATTTGGGAAAGATTTAATTGATACTTTAAATGTTGATATGAAAAGACAATAAAGGAAGCAAGGATTGCTCCAATTGCACCCATCACATCTCTACGATCTCTTCTTTCCTAACTTCTATGACCCCCATCTCCATCCCCGCTAACCCCCTTCACCGCAGCCTTGCTTGTACAGTACTGTACTGTACTGTAGAAGCCTTTGAAGCCCCTGGTCCCAGGAATGCACTACGCCCTGCACATGTCACCGTGCACATCACACGGCTTCTGTACACGGCGGGAGCAGCGGCGCAGACACAAAACAAGAAGAACTGGAAAGTGAGGAGCAGGACTGGGGGCATGGTGCTATAAAAGGAGGAACGGGGCTGTGAAAGCAGGACTGGGAGCATGGTACTTTAAAACGAGGAATGGGGGCTCTGAAACGAGGACTGGGGGCATGGTACTTTAATAGGAGGAATGGGGGCTGTGAAGGCAGGAATGGGGGCATGGTTGATTAGGATAAGCCCTACCCTGAAAATAAGCCCTATGGTGTTTTTTGATGAAAAAAATAAAATAAGACAGTGTCTTATTATCGGGAAAACACGGTAGGTAGCACCACTTTTTGCCAAGAAACATATTTACGGGGCATAAAACCTTAATAGGTGACTTAATAATTTGAAACAAGATTGATATTACAAGATCTTCCAAATGTTACCGAAGACCACGCCACTACCGCAGCAGTCACTGAAAATTCACTACGGTTCCAGAACTCTGAGCTTAATTGCCTCCATTTCTATGGATGGTACAGCAGCTCAGAACCTATAGGTAACTCCAACAGGCGCTTTAGGCAATTAGAGTACCATGAGGGGGGCACACAGGCACATCCACCCTCTCAGCACTGTCTAGGTGTGGGTGGAGAGGAAAATTCTAAACACATCTCCGCCACCTCCCGAATCATGTTCTACCGTTCCATATTAAAATCCCTATTATAGTAAGAGGATATAGCATCCCATTATAAAACTCATGATTGACTCTTGACTACAGAGAGGTCACACAATTTGGATACGATTGTGGCCTTAAGCCGAGCACTTGTATTTTTAAAATATAATTTTGCAATAAAAGTTACATTTTAAGATCTAGAACCACACAAGTTCTTATGTTTAAGACATTATTGCTCCAACTACTGTATGATACTGTTATTCGATGTGGACTCTCACTTCTTCTACCAGCCCACATACTATGTAACAGTGCCCCAAAGTATTTTCTTTGTACATTTCTTCTGACTCAGGGAGCACCACCAACCCCTCAAAATTATCAACTCACTTTGGATAGATTATTTCATGGTAGTTGGTTTATTTAATAAAGTATCACCTCCAACTGATATCAGCCTTGATCACATCTAGGAGTCGAGTGTGGAAACTCAACCCCGGTTTTCTGCATTAATAATGTTCATACAGGTTTAGATCTTATATCATGTAATTTCTGTATAGTATTAAAGAATACAATGGTATAAGTTTTGTATACAAAGATCGCTTATGTATGACTAAAATGAATAAGTACCACGCATAGAGCAGGCATGTCCAAACTGTGGTCCTCCGGCTGTTGTGAAACTATTCATCCCAGCATGCCTTGCCATAGTTTTAGCATTCCCTAATAGCAAAACTGTGGCAAGGTATGATGGGACTTGTAGTTTCACATCAGCTGGAGGGCCATAGTTTGGACAAGCATGGCATAGAGTGATCGTTCTAGAGACATGATGCTCACCTCAAGATTAGGTAGTGTAATCGTCACCTGTTCTCCTTTACCAACTTCCAAGTCCCCTTCACAAGACGTATCAATTGAGGCTGGCTTGAAGTCATCTAGCGAGTAAAGAAACAAACTATATAAAATATTTAAAATATTGTAAGGAGTGCTGTGAGTAAATGTTTTCAATAAGAGAGCGTACACCCGTAAAGAAAAAGAAAAAAAAGGGTCATTAAAGTCATGTTTATTTTGTGCGCCTCCCAGCGCAGGTGAATATGCATGGAAATGTTGGGACACTGTACTCCTCTCTCCCAATAAATAAAAATGTACTAGGAGTAGTTTAAATAGTAGAATTTCACATGCCATATTTAATTTTTCTAAATTTGTCAAATTATATGAGACATGTAATGCTGAAGTGTTGTGTTGATGGAAAATTTAATTAACTGGGGAGCATCAAAAATAATTATGTTTTTATGTGAATTTACCAATGTATCTCAGCTTTCTTTTCCACATGCTATCCAGTTTGGTCAACCAATTAAAAAAAAAAGATTTAGATGCACGCGCACACACACACACACACGTATAAATAATCACGGACCCCCACAGATGTAGAGAATCAGCACGGCACTGCAGCATAGTGAAATTTCAAGTTTATTCACCTCAAGGTTTCGGGGAGTTACACCCCCTCTTCAGGAGGACATGTGCAAACATACAACAATACAAGTGCTCACCTTAAAAAGGATATGAAGGTACCCTCCCACACGCTAATCACCGCTTTGCTGCCCGGCTGGCTGAACCAGGTGTGCCGTCGCCAGAGACTGTTCTCATCGACGTGCACCTTAGATTACCATGGATACCAACCAACGCTTCACTGCGAATGTCCGGCTATAAAGCCGCGACTGCACACAAAGTACGCTGCAGGGCTACCATGACAACCGTCAACCACAGTCAACACGCTCAGCACCAGATCTGTGTGTAAGGAGGGAGACCATTCACCTAACAATTAAAAACACAGATTAACATTACAACAATTACAGTGAAAGATGTAAACATAATACAACTTAATTGTTAACTTTTTAATCCACAGTTAGAAAACTATCTTATTATTTATGTTAAATCATTCCAAATAATTCTTTCATTTAGACCCCTGGGGGCCACTGTGTGCAGCCTATAAATCAAAGATGCTTCCATTCTAAGCAATTTCTTAAACCGGTCTCCACCCCTAGGAGACTCAGGTACGTGGTCGTTCATCTGATATTTCAGAGAACACAATGGGCGGTATTCAATGTGAATACCTGCGAGGTGCAGCGAATCCTTTTTACATGTCGTAACGATCGGGTGCAGTGAATATATGGATATGTAATGAGCGGCTCGGCTCCGGCGCCCCCTGCTGGCTGCTGTGTAAAAAAAAAAAAATATATAAATAAATATATAAATATATATATATATATATATATATATATATATATATATATATATATATATATATATATATATATATATATATATATATATATATATATATTTTATTATTTTTTTTTTTTTATTAAATATATATTCATGTGCTTACAGCACATGAATAAAAATAGCATGCCCCTCCTCAGAATAAAATTCCTGATTTTTTGACACCAAATGTAAAAAACAAAACACTATTTTAAAAGTTCACATTCCACTTCTCCATAAAAAGATAGCGATTGCTACTCGGTGAATCATGGCGAAAAAAACCTTCAAATGTATTCGCCATGTGGTCATTGAATAGGGTGATTCACCGTTTTAGTAAAAAATTTGCCAAACAGCACAAATTCGCCATAAAAATATGGCGAATCAGGCTCATTGAATACCGCCCAATGGGTGGTTGTGCTCCCTAAAATGCAACACCACTGGTTGCTCGACCATCCAGTGCTGCCTTAATAGAGGAACGGTGAGTCACCATCTGTTCTGTGAATTTACGGCTCGTCATCCCTACATAATAGTAGCCACAAAGACAGATAATTATATAGACTACGTACCGTGTTTCACATGTAAGTACATGTCTGATTTTACATTCAGTGGACATATGGGGATGTTTAAATTTAGACCCTTGAATTAGATATCCACAAGTGACGCACCTATAACAACCTGGTTTCTTAAATTGAACTACTCCGGGAATATTCTTAGAAAAACCTGTAATGTCTGATTGGACTAAAAGTCCCTTAGATTCCGTCCCCTCCGATAGCAATTGAGAGGTCTTACTCCGGATAAAAAACTAAGATCTTTGTCTGTGGCTACCAATGGCCATAACGTTTTGGCCGCAATCGGTAAGACTGCACTGGAGGTGTCATAATTTGAAATCATAGGGAAAACCTTTGCATCTGTTCTTATTGCTGGAACTCAGTAAGGCCTGTCTATCCAAACCCAGGGCTTTTTGTTTAGACTGCAATAGATTTTTGAGGGGATACCCTCTCTCATGGAATTTTTGTCACAACTTTTTCTAATTCAGACGACAGTTGTGACCAATCACTGCTGATTCTTGCTACCCTTACCATCTGCGAATAGGGTAAACCCTTTTTCAACAGTGGAGGGTTGTGGATGCTGGCTAGCAGCAACGTGTTCCTGTCGGTAGGCTTGGAAAAAACCTTAGTGGAAATGGAGTCATTAAGCATCACATTCACATCTAGAAAATCAATCTCAGAGGCACTACACTTAAAAGTGAATTTGATTGGGGAATCCATATTGTTAATCTCTCCCATCATGGCCTCAAACGACTCCACTCCTCCATTCCACAACATGAATAGGTCATCTATGTACCTGCAGAACATCCGGATATGCTGACTGAATCTATGCTGAAAGAACATTACATGCTCTAATTCAAACATATACACATCAGCATATGATGGGGCGACCGCCGCTCCCATCGCACATATGGATGTCTGCAGGTACATATAACCATCAAAGATGAAATAATTTATTTAAAGAACCAGATCTAATAATGATAAAAACAATTGTACATCAAAGCCAAACCCTTCAGGAAGATCACTGAGAAACATATGCATGTGCTCAAGCCCCGGAGCATGAGGAATTGAAGTGTATAGGCTAGTGACATCCATCACACACATAATAGTGTGTGCTTCGATGTCCTCAACCTTATTCAGGCGATTCAAGAAGCTTGTGGTATCTTTCAAATAAGTGTCACAGCATAGAATATGTGGCTGTAATAACATACATACAGATAGTGGTAGATGCTCAATTAGTTCAGTAGCATTTCCCAGGTGCATGACATAACATGTCTAACAATTGTGATGTAGGTTGGTAAACACTCCCCCTGGCCGAGATAGTCGGTCAACCAGGGGGATTCACAGAGTCCTTATGTAACTTAGGGAGGGTGTATAGCACCGGAATGAGGGGGCTAATCACCTTCAATGCACCAGCACATTTCTGGTCAAGGGATGCAGTGTAAATCCCGGCAGTCAGGATCCCGGCGTTCAAAATCCCGATGCCGGAATCCCGACACTTTCTCCCTCCGAGGGTGTCCACGACACCCTCGGAGGGAGAATAAATTAGTGTGCCGAGCGTAGCGAGGCACCGGGCCCGCTGCGTGGCGAGCGCAGCTAGCCCGCAAGGGGGGGCGATCCACGTCCCCCCCTTGTCAGGATTTCGGCGTCGGGATTTTGAACGCCGGGATCCCGACCGCCAGGATTTAATACTGAATCCCTGGTCAATGAGACCCACAGTCAAGGCTACATCCACTATCCCAAAAAGTTCATGTTGGTATCTCTCTGTAGGGTCACGCTTCAGCCTAGCAGACATCCACGTTACTCCATTGCCGATAGATTTCTCTGCTTTATTGTTCAATGTCTTGTATCACTATCCCGCCCCCCTTATTGGCAGGGCGGATAGTGATACTTTTATCATCACCAAGCTTTTTTAATGCCTGAAATTCAACCTAAGATAAAGTGCAATGGTGAACAGGATTAGCATTAGTATATTTACTGAATCATCATACATATCCAGCAAGCGGGTGGCACTCTGATAAGCAATAATGTAGACGACACAAGGTCTCAGTCAACGTTTCAGGGATCTGGTCCCTTTTATCAAGACATGAATAATGCTGTACAATTGACCGAGACCTTGTGTCGTCTACATTTTTGCTCATCAGAGTGCCACCCGCTTGATGGACTTGTGGGTGACCGTCCCACACAGGCAGTTCTTATTATTTCTTGCAATAGCAAACACTGTTTAATAACTGTGCAAAACAATACGTAGGAAAAACGAAACAAATGTTAAAGGTACGATTGGCAGAACATGTCAGAAATGTGAAAAAAGTATTAGAATCCCAAAACGTTTCTGACCATTTAAAAAAATCTTTCTGTGGCATTAAAATTGTGAAGCCGCACTGGAGAGTGAACAACAGAGTTGAGACTCTCAAACTGAAATGCGGTCAATTTACGAGTTAAAAACCTTGGAGCCCAGAGGTATTAACGTGGACTTTGAACTCAAATGCTTTCTTTAAGTCCAATCATAACAATCTATATACTTTATTTTTTATGTAGGAGTTGAATTACTGTATAATTAACAGCATGTTTTTATTTCTTTTTTATGTTGTCGATCTACATTTTATGGAATACATATGATATGCATTCAAAGTGTTGAATACATCTGTCTAAAGAATAACACCCTGGCTGCGGTCCACTCCGGGATAACGCTTGCGTTCCAGTACTTCAGGAAAGGACGTCCATAACTAGCCATGTTTCCGGCTTGCGTTCCACACGGGTCATTGTGCGGTCCAACTGGCGCTGGGAATGACGTCTACATATACTTCCAGATTCCAACCAGGAAGTAACGCTATGCCGCTTCTCATTATGTTAATAGTGGCGTCTCATTAAGTACAGCAGCCCGACGTGGAATCTATACAGACCGGAGGGTCATAAAGATCATCACTTTGTTGACACTATATGAAATGTTTTCGATGTCCATGTCTATATTATCATGACGGATGTATTCTATAAGTATGTATTCTGAAATTTTTTCATTTATTTTGAATGTTTGTGTAATCAATTGTCTAGAGAACGGATTCAATTCCAGCCCTAGTTTTATACATATTCCTGTAACTGAGTAATGTCTCAGGGTATATAAACCCTATCTGCTGAGGTTTCCTCCATACCTTGAAAAGGAACCTTTTTATGGCCCGAAACGCGTTGGTGAGGAGGAACTAACACCATTTTTTGTCCAGGGACCCTTGTGCCAGTTTTCCATCCAAACGGCAGCCCCACCTCATTCTCTGCTACCCGGGTGAGTTGAGGTGGTGGAGAGAGGTATATCCCTTGAGACATTATTTTACATTTTTTATCGAAGTATTTGATGTTGGATTTTTTATCTGGATTCGTGTTTTGCTGAATAAAATACTTTTTTACCTGTGGACCTTTGGAGCATTCGTGTTGGTCATAAAGTGTCCTGGACTGAGGATCAAAGATACCTATATGTGCATATAGGGCATAGACCCAAGGTAATCCCTATTCATTTGGGGACGTGGGACCAGTCGTGGATCCGAAAGATTATATGCAAATAGGGCAGGGGAGACAGGTCAGTAACACAGATTGGGTACTGTGTATGGAAATATAACTGGGCCCTTCTGACCAATCTCTCATTGCCGTGTGTTTGGACCAGAACGTCTGGATGTTTGCTGATTGCATGAGAAGAGGTTTGAAAAAAAATCTCCCTCTCGCTATCTGCTGATCTTGGACGGCCAACAGTTTTTACTATTTTTTTGTGTAAATCTTGTCTTTGGTGTGGTAACCTTGGTAATAACTGTGCTGCAGTCCTGAGGCGCAAGTTTCTACTATTTTTTCATGTACTATTTCATGTCCATGTTCATACAGCCACCAAAAAAAAAAAAGCTCATGTCAACCTGACACTCCCGTCAACCTAACGCTTGCGTCTAACTTTTATTACTGTCATTTTAGACAATGTCAACTATCTAACTAGATGCATCAATCCACAATACCATAACCGAGCCATCTATACTGTACTGCTATATAATAGAAATCTATAATGCCCACAATACTTTACTTACAGAACTTCATCTTCTCTGGAGCAGACTTTGGGGCAGATTCTATAAGCTTCAAAAGTGATAAAATGGAGAGTGATAAACAGCCAGCCAATCAGCTCCTACCTGCCATGTCACAGACTGTTTGAAAAATGTCAGAAGGAGCTGATTGGCTGGCTGTTTGTCACTCTCCATTTTATCACTTTTGAAGCTTAGAGAATCTGGCCCATTGATAGTAATTTCTGAGCTATTTAATTATTGTGAAATTGCTATTAATTGAAACCGACCCCTTCATTCCCAACATCAACATCATGTCGGGCTTAAAGATTGGATGTTTTCATTGAGTTTAACAGTTTTTTGATTAAATGTATTTTTAAAATATCAACTTGTAGAAAGAATCTAAATAAGAGAAAAAAAAAAAAGCCTTTAAAAAACACAGTACAAGAGTCATAAAAGTTTGTGCAATGGCAAATGATACAATAACCCTTATGTTTGCTTGAATTAATAGCACCTTTTTCTTTGCACTGTTGCTTCAATAAGAAATGGTTTACATTTAACACAGCAACTCATCAACAGCAATAATGCTTACCCCCCAAAAAAGTAATATGCAGGTAAAAGTTTGGAATAACTGTATATTTTCCTTTTTAATTCTTTACTGTATATAAAATTATATAAAAAAGCTTTGAGATCTGCAATTGTAAGTTAGTACTGTATATCTAAAACGATGTGTCTAGCTTCTACCACCATACAAATCACAGAATACTACTGTATGTGCATCTGCAAACACCAATAACAAGCAGTTCACTAGGGCTGAAAATCATCACAATCCACTACTTGTGACTGCACTGACCGCCTAAATAGAATACAGCTTTTAGAGGAGTATATGTTTTTGGCCAGTCTCCATGTATTTACAGTTGCACAAAGATGATCGGACTATAGTTGGCCTACTTTACAAGGTCACTCCAGCCCATAAAGGCACAGGCAAATGTGAGTGGCATGAGTACATATACCTGCATGAATTGTCATGAGTACAGAGTGTGAATTCACATTATGCCAACTTACACTGTACTCTGCACCAGCACCAACACCAAACACCCTATGAGGTATATTTACTAAAGTTGGAGTTTTAAAGTCAGATTCTAGCTAATGTCTTCTAAAAAGGTGCTAGATAAATGTTTAGTAAAATGTGATTAGTTGCTATAGGCAACATCTGCATTTCTATAACTACACGGGAGAATGCTTTCATGCATACAGCAATTAATAAGAACCTTTAGGGACAAATTAAATGGACCTTTCACTTATAGTGTAGAATGATAAACATTTCATGGGCTGAATACCTCAATGAGGTCACTAATTCATATTGAATAGGTACTGTAAACTAAAGTTTTTGTCTGACAACACAAAATGGCCGCTTTCATGGCATGAAAGCGGCCTATATATTTTTATAAAACAAATAAAAAGTTACCGTACATGCATGCAACAAAACTATTTATCCATGAGGAAGAGCCAAGATTTTTTGCTATTTAAAAGCATTACCTATTACTCAACAAAAAGTGTCAGTGTAAAAACATGTTACTCAGCACAGTTGGACATCACCCTTAATTGAGGGGTTCTCTACAGTGAGGGTATTTTGGGGTCAGTCAGCAGTGCATGCACTTCTAATTTAACCATCCAGAAACCATAGCCACACAGCTGTTTCCTGACAGTAACATGTGCTGCTCCGAAACTACTGACACCTCATCTTGTAGTTACAGCCGACACAAGACAACCTCTCCCACATGCAAACAACAAGTTCTTTATAATGCGCTCATTAGTCAAAAATAATGAAAATGGAATATAGGATGGGACAGTACAAGCTGCCAACATAAAGGACAGTCAAAAGCCAGCATACAGGACGGTCAGCTACAATTTGTGAGCACTGCAGACAGGACAGTCAACTGCAGCACAAGTAACCAGCTACAAGCAGCCAGCTGACAGGAACAGCATACTATCCTTCTGGAGACCAGTCACCAGTCTGCCCTGTATGACACATGCATACCTACAATACAAGTATTATCACACAACAGCTCTATAAAAGCGGTGTATTTTTTTTTTTTTTAAACTGTGGATTATTTATGACCGCAGTGTGTACGGGGCTTTTAGTAAGCCCGGCCTGGCACCAGTGCCCAGTTTCCAGGCTGAGTGAGCACTTATAAATGGATACGGCGCTGTATTATGAATTACGGACAACCCTGGTCGGGGACGGTAAAGATCAGAGACCATTCCACCCAAAGGGTTACGGCACCATCGGTGCAGGACAGTCTCCTCTCCAGCTGTATCCCAATAACCACATGATATACCCCTCCTCACATCTGATAGTGTGGAACCCGCTCCGGGGCTGCCTCTCAAAGCTCTCCCCGAGTTTCAGAACCCGCTCCTTCGTGTCAAACAGGGGACAGGTTGCGCCATTCATCCTGCCGGTGCACCAGCCGCCGGCACCGAACCCGTTCTGCCTTCCGCCAGCAGGCAGCGCAGCACCACAAGCCAACTACTGCGGGGAGGAACCCGGTCGGCCGCCCATTGGCTGCTAGGCGGACATGCGCGCGTTGATTTGCCAGTGTCTGATCCCACCCATACCGCCTGTGTTGCTGGGATAGGAAGCTGTCTGTCAGCGTTATGTGTCCAAAAGGAAGGCATGTTGCTAAACAGGACGCCGAGTCTGTCGCAAAGATAGGTCGTGAGACAGCAGTTCGGCGGCCATTGTTCCAAAGATCAGAACCCTGGGACTGACCGTAAGTACTTCGCCAAAATGGCTCTATCAGTAGGGACAGAAGAAGGAATCGTTTCAGCCTCTATTGTTTATATTCGTGCAGCTGTCCATACGTAGCGTAGCAGCCAGTGTGAGTCACTCTGAATTCTCTGATCAGCAACTGAGGCCTGGACTAAATGCTCAGACTCGGCTAGCGTTGTTACTGGTTGCTAAGCGACGTCGCGGATCTGACACGGACGTCTGCCTCACACGGTTAGGTGGGTATTTAGACTGAAGCGAGGGGTTCCGGCTTATTCCACTTGACGTTAATGGAGAAGAATCGAGAATATGCCTTCCATCGGGTACAGAATGTTTTCCTCCTGGTCTTTCATTTCAATAGTTTCAGGCACCTGTGGTGAACAAACTCATAAGATGTTCAACACAAGCGACTGCAATTAATCGTGAGGAATGTCGAGGAGCAGATAAGTTTGTACACATTTCTTGAAGGTTCTAAATCTATGTAAAAACCGGAACCGGAACTGGAACAGACCCCAGGGTACTTGTTTCCTAGAACGGCACCCACGATTTTGATCTTAGGCATCGCAAGGAAAAAAATCGCGTCGGTCGCATCGCATGCGGCCAAAGAATCGCATGCGATGCGACCGACGCGATTACCGGGATTTTACATAGGGAACAATGTTAAATGGCCCAATTGACCCGATTTCACATAGGGAACAATGTTAAATGGCCCACAGACCCCAAATACCCACCCTGAGGTGTGAAATGGCCCCCCCAATTGTTAACGCTACCCCACGATCAACGTCAACCCGAAGCGTGGCGAGCGCAGCGGTACGCGTCCTCCGACCTTTTCATACCCCCACTATCCACGTCGGCGTGGAGTTGAGAATAGAAAGTGTGGCGAGCCACCGAAGCGTGGCGAGAGGACGCGGAACACGCTCCCGAAGCGTGGCGAGCACACACGGATTACTTAACATGTATTCCACGTCCCCTCGCGGGGCTCGCTGTGCTCACCACGCTTCGGGCTCGTATTCCGCGTCCCCTCGCGGGGCGCTCTGCGCTCGCCACGCTTCGGGCTCGGTGGCTCGCTGCGCTGCCACACTTTCTATTCTCAACTCCACGCCGACGTGGATAGTGGGGGACGCGTACCGCCGCCCCTCGCGGGGTCGCTGCGCTCGCCACGCTTCGGGTTGACATTGATGGTGGGGTGGCGTTAACAATCGGGGGGGCCATTTCACACTTCAGGGTGGCTATTTGGGGTCTGTGGGCCATTTAACATTGTTCCCTATGTAAAATCGGGTCAATTGGGCCATTTAACATTGTTCCCTATGTAAAATCGGTAATCGCGTCGGTCGCATCGCATGCGATTTTTTTGGCCGCATGCGATGCGACCGACGCGATTTACATTTTACCATGCATTTCTATGTAAAATCGCGGGCATCACATCGGTCGCATAGCATGCCATTATAATAGCATGCGATGTACATGCGATGCCCGCGATGGGCGTCTAGGAAACAAGTACCGACCCCAGATCTCTGGACCAGACAGGCTCCATTCATCAAAACAAAACTTAAGGTGCCCATAGACTAGTAAAGCTGGCCATACATCAGAAAGATCGATCTTAAGATCGATTGCGCTCATGATTGTGTACAATTTCCCTTGAAATCCCCGGCAGTCCTTGGTGGTTTTTGGACACACAATCTACTCACAATCCATCATACAATCAGTCATACAATCCATCTGCTGCATGATTGTGTACACAAGATGTGCACACAATCTGCATACAATCCATCATACAATCATGGCCCAATTGACCCGATTTCACATAAGGAACAATGTTAAATGGCCCACAGACCCCAAATACCCACCCTGAGGTGTGAAATGGCCCCCCAAATTGTTAACGCCACCCCACGATCAACGTCAACCCGAAGCGTGGCGAGCGCAGCGGTACGCGTCCTCCGACCTTTTCATACCCCCACTATCCACGTCGGCGTGGAGTTGAGAATAGAAAGTGTGGCGAGTGCAGTGAGCCACCGAGCCCGAAGCGTGGCGAGGGGACGCGGAACACGCTCCCGAAGCGTGGCGAGCGCACACGGATTACTTAACATGTATTCCACGTCCCCTCGCCACGCTTCGGGCTCGTATGCAAATACAAATGGGACAGCCTCCCCCCTTGCTTTCCCCTTGGAAACTTCTGCACGCACCACCGCACTTGCGAAGGAGACCTGCGGCGATCCTCAGTGCGATATTACTGGCACCTGGGCGGTGAGTGACCCTCCAACTCCTGGAGAGCAGAGAGATACATCCACGGCGGCTCCGCATTTATAGGATGTGATGGAGTGTGTCAAGGCATATTGCCTGAGTATGTATAGAAAGTGTATTCTCAGGGTGTGAAGGAATATGTGAATGTTCACTTTCAAGGTGTGGATGTGTGGGCGAAGGTGCATGATCAAGGTATGGATGTGTGTTGAAGGCTCATTCTCAGGGTGTGGGTGAAGGCTCATTCTCAGGGTGTGGATGTGTGGTTGAAGGCGCATTCTCAGGGTGTGGGTGAAGGCGCATTCTCAGGGTGTGGATGTGTGGTTGAAGGCGCATTCTCAGGGTGTGGATGTGTGGTTGAAGGCGCATTCTCGGGGTGTGGATGTGTGGTTGAAGGCGCATTCTCGGGGTGTGGATGTGTGGTTGAAGGCGCATTCTCAGGGTGTGGATTAAGGCACATTCTCAGGGTATGGATGTGTGGGTACAGGTGCATTTTCAGGGTGTGGGTACAGGTGCATTTTCACAGTGTGAATGTGTGGGTATAGGCACGTTCTCAGGGTATGGATGAGAGGGTGAAGGCGCGTTCTCAGGGTATGGATGAGAGGGTGAATGGGCATTTTCAGAGCGTGGAGTCTGTGGGTGAAGGCGCAAGATAATTTTAAAAAGGAGAGGGTCCTATTTTATCGGGATGCCGTATGACTTGTTGACACTCGGGATCCTGACCAACAGGGGCTATTCTCCCTTATGGAGGTCCACGATTCATAAAGAGGGAGAATAGAACCTGTAGCAAGTGAGGCGAGCCACCAAGCCCGCACGATGACGTGTGTAGCAAGCCCACAAGGTGGCTTTTTTCTGCTCTCCCTGTTGGCATACTAATCCCGTCAGGATACCGACTATCGGCGAGTCATACTGAACCCAGTTTTTTCGCCAGGCTGTAAATTTAAGCATGGGAATCACCATGTTTTTAGTAAGTGATTCAAATATGGTGATCCTTTCATCGGGAAGTAGAACTAACTGGTGGGCAGTTGAATTAAATGTCTTCCCCCAGGGCTATAACTAGGGTGCACAAAATGCAGCAATTACATTTTTCTCTTTTCAGGTACACATTAGCTGTGAAAATTGTGTGAAAGTCCATTGGCGCACTAACCAGGACTTAATATGGGTTTAGCTGCTATGCACGGCTAAACCCTGTCTACAGTATATGGGCATGTGAAAAATGATGGGCACCTGATTAGAGCAATTGAATTCCTCTGACAGGTGCCCATTACTTTGGGCACCGTTTAAAACAATTAAAGTTTTAAGATACTGCATAAACTCTGTTTTTTTCATAAAGAGAAGACAAATGTTGTGTGGATGATACAAAAGTGTTAATGTTGTTGCAACACCCCTATATTATTAACAGGCGACACTAATATTTTAGTCCTTCTGTTTCAGAGGCTCATTAATGTAATTCAATTTCTTTATTAGTTTTGAGGGGAGTATACAATTAATTGCTCCACCTTCCTATTAGCCCCAATAATCCTACACAAGATGTTGCTTATCAGGGTTTTTTGTTCGCCTTGATAAGCAGCAGCTTTTCGGTGCTGGGATGGCAAAAGTACCCGGGTTTCACTGAGCCTGTGTTTTAGCATGACCAGGTTTTTTTTTTTTTTTTTAAGGGAGATGTAATTATATACCTCGTAAAAAAAATTATATAATTTAACACCTTCACTGGTAATCCCGAGAATTTTGCGGGCTATGCCTTAATGCCCAGGCTGACAAGCCCTGAAAATTCTCGGAATTGCCAGTGATTAGCGCCGGGCAGCGCTGCTGAGTTCATCGCTTAAGCGCTGCCCGGCTCCCTCCCCTCCACCGTGCCCCCTGCCCACCCCCCCCTTCCCCCCCCCCCCCCCCCCCCCCCGGCTGTCACATTACAGCCTGCGGCCCGGCTTGTGATAAGCCGGGTCGCAGCAGGTAGGGACGGGGGAGCCGGGGTGCAGGGCCGGGCAGCGGCTGATTGATAGTTAATCGGCACTGCCCGGACCCAGGAATGCAGTGGTGTTTTTTTTTAAAGGAGAGCTCTCCATAAAAACCTCCCCAAAAAACCCCACCACTGAAGGGGTTAAACATCTGGAAGCACTCATATTTTGCTCCTGTATGTTTCATCTAATTGTATACCAGTCTAAATCATCAATAAATTCTTGCCTAGTAGATATTTTAGGGATTAGTATCAGAATGACATAATAATGGTTAGAGCATGCTTAAATAGATATAGATGTTCGTATATTTACCACTCCTATTGCGGTGGATGCAGCAATGCTGACATAAAGGGGGAAATTTACTAAAGGAAATGTTTAAAAAAATAGGTGTATTTGTATCCAGAAATACACTTACTTTTGACATTTACTATCCCGAAATACGGGAATTCGTTTTCGTATTGATAGCACATCAATACGACTACGAATTGCCGTATTTTCGGGATAGTAAATGTCAAAAATAAGTGTATTTCTGGATACAAATACACCTATTTTTTTACAAATTTCCTTTAGTAAATTTCCCCCAAATAGTCCATAGGTGGCCACCTGGGTATTGATTTGAATGACGACTCCTGGCTTGGTTAGCACTCCATTCAGTGAAAACGGGACTCCGTCTCTGCAGAGACAACCTCTGGTGGTTGTAAAAAAAAGAGCTGGTACCAGAATGTCCTCTGTCCCTCCTGGAATGGGTCATGTTGGTAGATATGAATATGTAATGTTGGAGGGTATTTTGCTGTTTCCATGCAGGGCAGAGGACATTTCATTCAAATTGGTACCTTTTGGATCTAGCAGAAATAGACTTGCTTGCTTGATTCTGATGCTGGCGGGCCATGCATCAGAATAGTCAGAATCGGAAACGCACTGTGTGTACACAGCATATTTCTGCTAGATCGAAAGGAGGACCATGCCCCCTCCCCGCCATCCCTCCCTGCCAGCCAATGCTGACACCCAGTCTAGGCGGCCACCACATTACAGTGATTTACAGTATTTACACTATAATGTAGTATTTCATATGCAGATACAGCTGTGGATGCACCCAGAATATAGACATGCAGCATATCATTTTAGTCAACAAAAGCTGCTAGTGCATTTTATTTGCCCTGTTTTGTGAGTAAGATGCATATAGCACAAAAAGTTGCAAAAAAGACGCCCAAAGCTACTGATTCGTATCTGAATCTGTTATATCAAATTTTATCCACAAATATTCAAAGTATTGAACCACGTTGATATGTTAACAAATTGTGTAATTATGTTGTTTGTATTTTGTAAAATACACATAGTAACATGTCATATGATTGATTATTCCTACTTTGAAAGTACACTGATTAACAACGAACACAAGATAGTACTTAATGCTATTTTCATAGGTGTGTCCTCAGTGTTTGGATGAGTACGTGAAGGATTTTCTCAGGTTTTAGATGAGTATGTGAACTCATGTTCTCAGGTTGTGAACATAGGAGGGTGCACTGTCTGGGTAGGGATGAGTGTGAGATGGTGCATTGTCTTGGCAGGGGTGAGCGTGGGGGAGTGCAGTGTCTGGGCAGGGATCAACTTGGGAGGGTGCATTGTCTGGGTAGGGATAAGTGTGGGAAGGAAAATTTGTCTGCGCAGGGATAAGCGAGGGGTGGTGCATTGTTCGGGCAGGGATAAGCGTAGGGTGGTTCATTGTCCAGGCAGGAAAAAGCGTGGGAACAAATTTTTGTCTGGACAGGAGTGAGCATGGGGCAGTGCATTGTCTGGGCACGGTAAAGCGTGGGAAGGAACATCTGTCTGGGCAGGAATGAGCATGGGACGGTGCATTGTGTGGGCAGGGAGGAGCATGGGAAGGAACATTTTTCTGGGCAGGAATGAGCATGGGAAGGAACATTTGTCTGGGCAGGAATGAACATGGGTCGGTGCATTGTGTGGGTAGGGAGGAGCATGGGAAGGAACATTTGTCTGGACAGGAATGAGCATGGGATGGGGCATTGTGTGGGTAGGGATGAGCATGGGAAGGAACATTTGTCTGGGCAGGAATGAACATGGGACGGTGCATTGTGTGGGTAGGGAGGAGCATGGGAAGGAACATTTGTCTGGGCAGGAATGAACATGGGTCGGTGCATTGTGTGGGTAGGGAGGAGCATGGGAAGGAACATTTGTCTGGACAGGAATGAGCATGGGATGGGGCATTGTGTGGGTAGGGAGGAGCATGGGATGGAACATTTGTCTGGGCAGGAATGAGCATGGGATGGAGCATGGGAAGGAACATTTGTCTGGGCAGGAATGAACATGGGTCGGTGCATTGTGTGGGTAGGGAGGAGCATGGGAAGGAACATTTGTCTGGGCAGGAATGAACATGGGTCGGTGCATTGTGTGGGTAGGGAGGAGCATGGGAAGGAACATTTGTCTGGACAGGAATGAGCATGGGATGGGGCATTGTGTGGGTAGGGAGGAGCATGGGATGGAACATTTGTCTGGGCAGGAATGAGCATGGGATGGAGCATGGGAAGGAACATTTGTCTGGGCAGGAATGAACATGGGTCGGTGCATTGTGTGGGTAGGGAGGAGCATGGGAAGGAACATTTGTCTGGGCAGGAATGAACATGGGTCGGTGCATTGTGTGGGTAGGGAGGAGCATGGGAAGGAACATTTGTCTGGACAGGAATGAGCATGGTATGAGGCATTGTGTGGGTAGGGAGGAGCATGGGAAGGAACATTTGTCTGGGCAGAAATGAACACATGAAGGTGAATTTTCATTTTGTGAGTGAATTAAGATACAGAGAAATCTGTGTATCAAACAAAGTGGAAACAAGCGCTATTGTTAAATCTTTTGAAATGCTTGTGTCAGTAATAAGCTATTTCTACTGTAATAAACAGGAAGTTACATTATAAATGGCATCTATTTTTATTTGAAATTCTAAATTATGTATTTTAAAGAATGACTGTGGTAATCCATTTTGTAAACATTTGTTTTAAGCATGTTTTAAAATGACACAATTCAGATATATATAATTTTAGCATTTTTATTTAAGTTGTGAATAAAGTGATAATGTTATATATCGGAGCTGCGAAAGAGCGTTATTATGTGAAATAAATATGCTTTTGACCCAAACCCTATTTATGGTCATTGCTTCACAGCAGAAAGATGACTGAGAAGCCATCAGAGATTGTTGATCGCAGGATATTGGAACTGGCCTCTATATTAACTGAGAGCAGCAATGGATCTGTCCCGGTTTTATTGCTTAACATAAGAGGTAAACTTCTAAGTGCCCTCTGCTAAATTGGTTTTGCTTTTCTTTTGCTGAAGTTTGCTTAATAATTATTCAATTTGTTCACAGAAATTTTAAAAGGTGTGGCTGCTGGAAGCAAACCTTTGCGGAAACTTAAAGAGGATTTATATTCTTATGGCCTTATCCAGTATTGTGTTTTAGTTCTGAAACAAGACTACAGCCATGTGGAAGGAGGCTGGGTGACTGCTGCTACTCTTGCAGATGTATTGAGGTAATGTGCCATACAAGAACATCTCATTTATGCTGAGCTGCAGGTCTTTTTAGAGGCATCCGTATAATACATCATATAGGGCCTTATTTTGGTTCATTCTTTCTGACAAAATCATTCTTAGATGGGCAAAACCATGTGTACTGCAGGTGGGGCAGATGTAACATGTGCAGAGAGAATTAGATTTGGGTGGGGTTTTACTTCAAAGTGAGATCTATATTGCAGTGTAAAAATAAAGCAGTCAGTATTTTCCCTGCACAGAAACAAAATTACTCACCCAAATCTAATTCTCTCTGCACATGTTACATCTGCCCCCCCTGCAGTGCACATGGTTTTGTCCATCTAAGAAGGATTTTGTCAGAAAGAATGAACCAAAATAAGGCCCATAGTTACCTTAAACTAAGTCCACATTCTGTGAGTAGAATAATACACCAAATAAAGAATTGAAAACTCTGCGCTAATTAGCATAATGAGCACCATGGTCCATTTTCACAGGCACATAACAAATTATATTTATAAATATACAATTTTATTGGAAAACGTTGGTTGTTTAGGTGGCCACCTTATTTGTATAAAACCATAATATTTAATAAAACATAAACATAAAATAAACAGCACAAATAGATACAAACTTTTTTGGTAATAAAGCTTCTAATTACTCTTTTAGTAATACTTCTATAATTATGTGTCCGTTATCCAACTTAGGCAAATTCCAATTAATTGGGTTGATCTCCAGGAGCAATGTCAATCTCATTGACGCGTTTCACTTGCGCAAAAGTATATAGAGAGGGCAGTGGAGTGCGGTGAGGTGAGGCAGAGCCTTTCCTGTCATACTAATGTATACGCCGTAGTTTTGAGCTTATAAAGTATGCCAAGAATACATAGAATATATAAAAGAAACTTCTAATTTGTATTATTCAAATTTTTTTATAAAAAAAAAAAATGTCTATGGCAGGTGAAGCAGTGCCTCACCTGGCTACCTTTTCTGCACTTCTCTTATCAAAACTCAAGGAATCTCCATCAGTATATACTGCTGCACATGTGTATAATGCCGGCATGTACCCCATGGCTCATATGTTGTGTGCAAATCTGGCTCTGCACACAATCTAGAGACTCCTCAGCCATTTACCTCACCGCATGTCCCTGTAAAAGGGGAGGAACGCGGTGTTCGGCCATTATCTCATGAGATCGCTAGTTTTCTTATAAATAAAAACATTAAAGGTACTTGTGTACTAGCACGGCGCGCATCGCAGGTATCCGCGTCCCCTCGCGGGCTTCACAGGTATCCGCGTCCCCTCGCACACTTTATAAAATCAACTCCACGCCAACGTGGATAGTGGGGGTATGAAAAGGTCGTATGAAGCGTACCGCCGCCACTCGCGGGCTCGCTGCGCTCGCCACGCTTCGGGTTCATGTTTATACTTGGGGGGGCGTGGAGGTGCATTTAAGCATTGTAGGCACCCATTAGGGTGCTTAAAAGCACCCGTTGGGGTGCTTATACAATTTAATATCGCATATGGGTCAAAATCGCATCGCATGCCATCGGGTGTATGGCATGCGATGCGATAAAAAATCGGGCGACTAATTATCGTGGGCGCCATGCTAGTACACAAGTACCACATTAAATATTTCATGTTTTATGGTAACTTCTGCTTAAACTGTATCTTGTATTAGTACCTGCTGTTTGGGACTGGATCCTAAGAATGATTCAGAAGAGTTTTACACTAAACTACTGCCTGATGCTGTCCTGAACATGCTGGTGCTGGGAAGACGAATTCAAGCACGATACGTTCGCTCAGTCAAGGTAGTTATTGCTGTATAGTACAGGATTAAATCAAGCAAAGTGTCTCTTGGATGTGAGGTAACTTTGATAAGTCTGTGTGACATAGATTATAAATTGTCTCTGTAAATCTCTTTCTGTAAAAGGATGATGAGAAAGGAGAGCTACTCCGCAATTTCAAACTGGTGATGGATTCCATGTGTCGTTTATTCAGTGGTCATGTACAGCTAGCGGAAAATGGTAATTTAAGTACAGTGTATTTTTAAGTCTCGTGGTAATAGATTCTTTATGACGTTTTGTATCATTTCTAGTTTTCAGGCAGAAGCATTTCTTGCAGTTATTAATGACTGATGATGTGGAGACAGGAACCGTAGTAATGTCTGTGCTGCAAAATATCCTGAGAGCTAACAGGTAACATAATTTGTTCATTCATGCACATTACCAAGGATTCAATAGTAAAGTAATAGTAAGCCAAAAAAATGTTTTTTTTTTTTTTTAAACTCCTGGGTCCATGTGTTTTCGCGATCATGTTCGCAAAACTGGTCACTTGCAAGGGATTTTTTTCTCTTTGAAAGAAAATACTAGATAGTGTTGGTTTTCGGAGCTAATTACCACAGCTAAATTCTCCTAGTTCTGTGACCCAATAATGGAAACCTATAACAAAATAAAAAGTAAATACTTCCAGTCAATAAGCATGTTATACAAGGCCTAGCACCCATTGAGACAGACACTATATAGTATTATAAGCAATGTATTATTATATAATGGCTTATTTTTATTTAAAAAAAAAATTTAATAATCATCTGGCTTCGATAACATGATTTAGTTAAATTCTACTTCATTTTTTTAAATGACTAATAAAATGACTAATAAAAAGAAAACTATACACTGATCATGTTCCTCTCTCATTCATTAAGTGAATTGTTTTAATAAAATATGCACATTTCATAGGTTGCCCATCTTTATATTTTGCAGTGCAATCCTGAGTGCTGTTCCAATGGAGACCCTGCAACCAATATTGCATGAACTTGTTTACAATCTTTCTGCATCGTCCAATCCCGTCACTGGGAATGCTGCTACTCGATCATTGCTTTTAATGGTGGAATCCAGCCCAAGTGTTGCAAAGATGGTGGTCAGTCAATATAAAGGTAATTTAAATTATTCCAGGTTTATATGCCAGGAGATGGATAAAGTAGTTGCCTTGCTCTTCTTTAATTGCTCATAGATGAAATTTGATTTGTGCTAAATAATGTGAAACTTTTTAAAGGAAATTGTTTGGTGTGTATACTGTATTGTTTTCTCTTTAATGATACAGAACATTTAGTTTTCTGTTACAGCAAGAAAAGTATGGGGTTATGTAACTCTGGCAGGGTCACTGAACAGCGAATGAGAAACACCAGAATCCCACAAGAGGCTAAATGGAAATACAAGTCTTTAGTCTCAGAAATACAATCTGAAGCACCACACATATATCGGGCAGAACATATATATCTGAGGCATTTTTCCTAAAAATGGCTTCATCTCAGTATTAGAAAGAATTTTGAAATCTTTAATATAAGACATTGATCCCACTTATATTTCTCTTTATTTGACCACTGACCTCATGTGTTACCAAAATGATTTAACTTGGTCGTCTTAGTAGTAATCTAGTGATTTTGCCTGATACTGTACAGGGGACAACAGGGACGTTTTTACATAAGGTATTTCACAAAAGTATACTGTTTTACTTTTGTAGAGAAAAAAGTTATGTCTCTATATTCTGAATAGTCCTGGCACTTGGAGGACTTTATAAATGTTTCTAATGCATAGAAGTAGTTAGAAATCAGCCATTAATTAAATTATTCCTGTAAAATCTCTTGTTTACCTCATATTCAGCTCATAGGGCGGAGCAGACCATGCATACATCCAATATTACATTCTGATGCCTGTCTATTTTAGCTTAATCCAATATGGGGTAACTGCTGACATGGGGCTGTAGAGGCTTCTCAGGTGTTGAAATCTAGGATTTATCTACAGAAATAAAAATTTCACTCTACATGCAAATTATCTATTTTTTTATTTTTTTTGCATGCAGGGTAAATACTGGCTGCTTTTATCTGTAGCCCACACTATTGAACAGCTTTGTTTTTACGCTGTAATTGATATTTAAGTTTGCACACATCCTTCCCAATTCCCAAATCTCTCTACATATATGCCTAACCTCTGAATGAGACCTTAATGATGATCATACACTAGGATGATATCTTTCCAGTGTGCGGAGCAAACCATATACAGCTGTTGGTTCCCACATGCTGAAAAATGGCCAAAAAAAAACAAGTTTCATCTTCCCAGTTTCAGGTGTAGGGGAAGTTAGGTCTCTTACAAGGCAGTGTTATAGATTGGGTATGTGAAGGAGCAGCTTGCAGGATCTTCACTCCCCGACAGTATCGAGAAGGCACTAACCAATTATTAATGATAAAGTAGGATATGTGGTGCATACTTTGGAAAGGAGGTATCAACATGTGCTTTATATCTGTTCTGTTTCGTTATATCTGTCTGTCAGTGCAACTGAACTGTCTTCTGTCAGACGGGTGCCGGATGACGCTCCGACAGTGGGGATCCGGACAGTCAGTATCCTGACATAGGGATCCCGACTGCCGGTGCTCTGACAAGGGAGATCCCAACTCACAGGGGCTATTCTCCCTTGTGGGGGTCCACGACCCCCATAGAGGGAGAACAGAACCTTTGGCAAGCGTACCGAGGCAGCGGGCCCGCAGTGTGGCTCGCCCCCCTGTCGTACCACCGGCAGTCAGGATCCCGATATCGGGATCCTGACTGTCGGAGCCCCATACCACACCCTGTCAGACTTCTCATGCAGGGATGCACTAAAAATGTGATCTAAATTTCAATATAACTGCACTCTGTTTTGGTCTGAAAGTACTGCACAATGATATCATACAATCTTTACAATATTATTCTAGCCTTATATTGTACTGCTGTGAGGACAGACATAAGCAAAGCAAAGCTCAGTACGGTAATGGTTTAAGTTTAGGAACCAGATTATAGCCTATGGCTCAGCCGCCCCCCAGCAAGCCTGCTCTGGACAAATCTCTGGAGTAGTGTATGGCATAACTAATAAATGAACAGGAAATGTTCTTCAGTGTATAGCATATGCTGTAAGCTTGCCCCCTAGGGCTTTCCTCTGTATTTCACCAGTTTATTTTGGGAGACTAATACTAGCATTTACTGGTAAGGAGATTATTAGTATTTCTGAAACAATGATCTTTTTAGCACCGCTGGATTAGGTTTAAGGGAGAAGGGGGTGCCCATCCCCCTCATTGATACACTTGGAGGTTAGACTCTGGCACTTGTGCCAAAATCTACTACGCATACACAAGTCTCTAGAAAGAATGCACCCACACCAATGGCTTTATTCTAGTTCACTCTTTCTGACAAAATCCTTCTTAGATGGACAAAACCATGTGCACTGCAGGGGGGGCAGATGTAAAAGGTGCAGAGAGAATTAGATTTGGGTGAGTTATTTTGTTTCTGTGCAGGGAAATTACTGGCTGCTTTATTTTTACACTGCAATATAGATCTCAGTTTGCAGCAAAACCCCACCCAAATCTAATTCTCTCTGCACCCCAATTGTTAATGCCACCCCCACTATGAACGCCAACCCAAAGCGTGGCGAGCGCAGCGAGCCTGCGAGAGGTGGCGGTACGCGTCCTCCAACCTTTTCATACCCCACTATCCACATCGGCATGGAGTTGACTTTATATAGTGTGGCTAGCGGACGCAGATTACTTCACATGTATTCCGCGTCCCCTCGCGGGGCTCGCTGCGCTAGTCACGCATCGGGCTCGGTGGCGAGCCGCGCTATAAAATCAACTCCACGCCTATGTGGATAGTGGGGGTATGAAAAGGTCGGAGGATGCGTACCGCCGCCCCTCGCGGGCTCGCTGCGCTCGCCACGCTTCAGGTTGGCGTTGATAGTGGGGGTGGCGTTAACAATGGGGTGCATTTAACACCCCATCAGGGTGCCTGTACAATCACAAATCACATCACATGCCATTGTAATGGCATGTGATGCGACGCGATATTAAAATTGTACAGTTTGCCTCTTAGAACCCAAAAATCGGGTCTCATCGCATACATAATTAGTGGTATGCGATGGCATAAGATGCGCACCGTACTAGGAACCAAACATTTAAATCAGACTATTTGAATTGCAAAAACATTTTGGACTGCAAAAGGTTAAGTATTTCTCTGGAGATTTCTGTAACATGGCGCCAGAGGCAAGGGGCACAGTTAGAACTTTTTGGGGCCCATGTACTAAGCTTGAAAAGTGTTAAAGACGAGAGTGAAAATTAACCAGCCAATCAGCTCCTTAATGTCATGTTACAGGCTGTGTTTGAAAAATGGTAGTTAGGAGCTGATTGGCTGGTGGTTTATCAATCTATATTTTATCTATTTTTAAGGCTTAGTACATTTTGCTCAAATAGAGGATGTTAGGGAGAAAGCTAAAGGGTTGAGAGGGGAGAGTGAATGAGCGGGTATCAGGAAGAGAGGGGATCAGAGTGGGAGAAAAGCAATAGAGAGAGAGAGGGGAGTGTCAAAGTCGAGTTGCATGTACAACATAATAGAATGGTATGGCCGCCATCTTGGTTCGCAGAGTTACGTAAATGGAGTATAGGAATCAGGTGAAATAATAAAGCAAACCCTGTGCACAGCCATACTTTTATACATAAATTCATATTCCACACTTACATACAAATAAAATATAGATAAATGGTTTTAATCCGCAGCACATAGTTTGAATGGTAAAACCAGAGGCGTAGCTAGGGTGAAGCCGGTGGAGCACTCGCTCCAGGCGCAGAGATGTCACCTGGCGCCAGAGCTGTGCACTCTGCCACCGGCTCCCCCGCCATGCTCGCCGGCTCCCCCGCACTGACACTTTATTTCTTGCTGCGCTGAGTTCCCGACGCAGGAACACAGGGCGACCCCCGCCACCACTTCCGACCCCGGGGCACAGGACACACTCCTTGTGCACAGGGTCCCCACACACACTCCATTGTCACTTCCGTCCCCGGGCACAGGACACTTGCTGGCGCGTCACACAGGAGACTTTCCTGTACAGAAGCGCAGCAGTGGCCAGGGAAGCTTTTACAGAGCCGCCGCTCGCAGCTACTCCTCAGTGCAGGGAGGACATCAACACAGCTGTGCCTGCACTGCCTGTGTTAAAGCCGGGGCTACAGTCCCGTCCCTCCCTCCTTCCCAGCAGTTCATTCCTGCTCACAGCATCACACTGAAAGCCTGAAACTCCGGAGGAGACCGTCCTCACAGGCTGTAAAAAAAACTGTTACCTGCTAGTGTGTTTCTCCCTCTTCATGCTGCTGCTGTACACACGGAAAGGAATGTGTCGGGAGCAGACACTTAACTGTTTGCATCCCTTCTTTTAACAGTAAGTGCTACTAAATTGTCATGTTCCCATGTTAAAAGTGTTTCCCTTTGTTTACCAGAGCTAATTATTGTGTTTCCAACGCCAGTATTGAGTACTGGTGTGTGTTTTTTTTATTATGATAGATATATATATATATATACCATATTAAAAAAAACACACCAGTACTCAATACTGGCATTGGAAACACATTCTTCACGCCCCTCCCCCCCCCCCCATATTTATACATGTACCTGCGTGTAATATATATATATATATATATATATATATATATATATATATATATTAATATACGCAGGTGCACGTATAAATAAATATGGGGGGGGGGGGGGGGTGAGTGAAACATGCCCTTGCTCCGGGCACCCTGGCACGTGTCTACACCACTGGGTAAAACACAATCTTTCTTATACATATTTTGCATCTATGTGTTCCTTCTCTCATGCGCATCGCTCCAGTTCTGGTATAAAGTTTGCAGCTTGTAACAGCCAAATTTATGGAACAATTACATATTTAATGGTCATTTCACCATGAGGACAGTGTGGGAGATCCGGATGCAGCTGGTTTACAGTGTTGATTTACGACCCCTATGACGATGCCTAAAGAACAATAGACACAGAGGTGCATTCCCCTGCACCAATCCAAGAGAAGCGACACCTGATCTCCTGACCAATGGAGACCCTCTCTGCCCCCGCTAACTGGACACAATAAGAGTTCAAGCACATCCTAAACTCGGTCTGTTCCACTTCTACTCCCCTGGACTGTATTCTGGACAGAATATAGTGAGCTCAGATCGGGTTTTGCGCCTGCGCTATTGATGAGACGGTAACATTTGCATTCCTGTATGTGTATTCTGTAGTGTGGCTGATTGTAATTATATTTGCTGTTTTCCCCTGTTAGTTTAGAACATATATTTTGTATAATGTAACGGACTGTATACCTTGTTATTTGTTTCTAAATCTCTGTAACCCCCTGTTGTCCCTTTGGGACTAAAGTATATGATAGCGGGACTTTATCCTCTTATTCCGTAATTTATACAGAGTCTTGGCTTTTATTCACATTTAGCGACAAAGGGTTATAAGGAAATTATCCTTAAATTTGTACTCACATTTGGGTACTAAGTACTGTGAAAGGATACCGCTTCATAGGTATCGGTATAGCGTGTTTTATACACTGACAAGGTTCACTACGCTTTGTTCGCTTGTAGCTAGGAATAAAAGGTTAGTGGTTACGGACACAGTACGTAAACTGCGCACTTCATTTATTATCTATTGGATTAATCTTATATGGGAATTGATAGGAGCAAGTGACAGTGTCAAAGAGAGAAAGAGGTTGTCTCACCGCTGTAGCAACCAGCGCTAGTCACAGGCTTAGCACACTGTTCAGGCCATTACAGCTGTTAAGGAAAGCTCACTAGTGTATTCTTCTTATCAGAGCCACCCCTCTCATCTCGGGTACAGCAGTTTTTGTCAGACTGTCAGTGCTCACTTTATTGGTCCTGGCAAGTTATCCACACTGGAGTGAGTTTCTACATTGTTTCAGTGACCTATGCTGAATAGATATAATACACCATGGGTCAAATGTATTAACAAGTGATAAAGTGGAGAGAACAGCCAATCCAATACAAACTAATTTCTCAAACACAGCCTGTGTCATGGCAGTTAAGAGTCCTTTATCACTCTCCACTTTATCATTTGTTAAGGCGCAATACATTTGACACACTGGAACATAGATCTAGCAATTAAGGAGTCACAGAGAGCTCACCTCAACATGCTGGAGAGGCAGAAATGGCAACCCACTAATACCCCTCACACCAGAAAATGCAGGGACTTACCCGGGAATACAGTCCAGGGATTATGCAGGGACATTCTCGGGTTGGCCCCCTTCACACCAGTCTAGTCCCTGCATCTTCTAATGTGAAAGGGGTATGATGAGAGGCGTTGCTCACCGCTGCACTAGCCCGCCTCACCGCCCCGCCCCCAGTATCCCATTTGTTGTGAACACTGGTGTCTCCTATTTCTTATATCTGGGTTAGGTAGGTAGTTTGCTAATTCTCTGTAACATACATAAATTAGGTTGGCCAGGAAAAAACCTGTGAACAAAAGGGTTGATCTGGAGATAATTATTTTATTTCTCACTATATTCATGGATCGGTACTTATGTAATATCTGGGCTCCCGTTTTTCTTATGACACCGCGTCCCCTCGTGGGGCTCGCTGCGCTCGCCACGCATCAGGCACGGTGGCTCGCTGCGCTCGCCACACTATAGAAAATCAACTCCATGCGTAGTTGGATAGTAGGGGTATGAAAAAATGGGGTGCATTTAACATGGGAGCCCAGATAATACATAAGTACCCATGGATCTCTTAGAATTTCCTCAAATAATTTACCCATGATTGACTTTTTGGTCTATAATTTTCCTTTTTTAAATATTGGAAAAACCTCTGCTAATCGCAGTTTTTGGGAACTTTACCAGATGAAAAAGATTCTTCAAAAATGTAATGTAAAGGATTTACTAATTCCTCCCTTAGCTCCATCAGAACCCTTGGGTGCATCCCATTTGGACCTGGTGATTTATTTGTTTAGCTTTTGCAAAGCCTCTTGTAGATCTCCTCCTCGGTGACTTCTATGTTTAGTGCTATAGAGCTCCTCCCTTTTTGAAGTGCCTGTAAATTCCAATTACTGCTTCTCCGTAGTAAAAATTGATTAAAAAAAATTTATGTAATAATTCTGCTTTGTCCTCAGTAAGGCTATTTCCCTTAGTGTTGGTTAAGGGGCCTATGCTTTCTTTTATTAACCATTTGCTATGGTGTAGATTGCATATTGGTGAACACCCAGTGCGTTATGTCTCTGTAGGGCTCAGATCTCTGTTAAGCAAGCAATGGACTGGAAAAGGCTTTGGTCGAGAGCTCAACCGACTTCTAGAGGTGCTGTTTTCCAGTTCGTTCCAGCAAGAAGAAATGCAGGTAATCTGCACACAAGTGTATTAGAACATTTGGATTAATGTGCTACATTTTCTATGTGCTTAGAATGGGAGGTTCGCACAGCACAGAAAGTCAGTGCAGCCCGTGCTTTTAGTACTATATTGCATTGTATCTAGTACAAAAATCATGCTGCTGTAGCACATTGTATGCATTTGTACTAGGTACAATGGAATCTAGTACTAAAAGCAGAGAGTTCATCGCACCGTGTATGGGCACCTTTTTAGTTTTGCTTTTTTTAACAACTAACTTCTTTCAACAAGATTTTGATTTATTTGTGCTATCGCAGCTGGTAGTCATGTTTGCAACATTTATACCATGTGGCCTCCAAGAGAAGAAGTTATAACTAAAGCAGAAGCCAACATCATTCATGAGCCCTTAATCAACAGGGAAAAAATTCATTTGGTCACCTCTCCATATCAATCTTGGTTTAATAAAACCATTTGTAAATGCATTGGACAAGTCAGGTTATTGTTATAGAATTTGACGGCAGATAAGAACCACTTGGTCCCATCTAGTCTTTGAAATATTTTCCTCTGTTCATATTGAAAAATTAAGGGCAGGAATTTTGATGGCCTACAGATACGGAAACTGGTGAAGGATCCAAACGTTACCACATCTATGACTGAAACTGAATCTGGAGCATGGCTGAGCTTTATGTCTGTCATGCAAAAATGTGTAGGCAATCACAAGGCAGACAACTATCAGTCCACAACGTTCAATTTTAGCAAAGCCATTTAGATCACTTCCCATCTAGGAGTTTTAAGCGAAGAACAGGGTAAACGGTTAAACCAGGATATTCAGGAAATGGAAGAAAAACATCTAGGAAGGTGGGAACGCCACATGATGGCTGAGTCTGCAAAGGGACTGCTCACAACAAGAATACAAAACACGTCATACAAAAAAACTGTTCCTAGCTTCCTAACACTTATTTATGTAATTATCATGTGACTTTGAATATCAGTTTATTAATCAAATTTAATCTGGGAAAAAAATATGGCATGTTCATGACGAGGAGCACAAAATCAATCGAAATTGACCCTTAAATCGCTGGCAGCAGATTGTCTGTTCCGCAGTGTAATCTATAGTTCAAAATAGTAGAGTCACAATTGTAGAAAAAAAAATGAAGCCAACAATTTCACACTGGTCCCGCTCATTACATATGCACTAGCGGGACTAGTGCAGCGGCTCCCTCCACAGCGCCCCTGCCAGCTTGGCATTCATGTTATGGATAAGTAAAAGAAACACCACAGCAGACAGCGAACACCCCAGGCTGGCAATTGGAACTGCATGGGTTTTCAAAGATAGCGGGTGCTAGAATGAACAGAATGAACACTACTTTGTATGATTCTGGGGGAATAACTGCAATGTATAAAGACCACACCTTGTGCCAGAATGGGTATGGGTCATTGGGTCGACACAGTGTAATTCGACATACGTTGGGTCGACAAGCTGTAGGTCGACACTTATAAAAGTTTGACATGGCTTAGGTCGACATGGTGAAATTTCTTTTGGTGTCTGTCATCATGCCATACCATGCCCTAGTGGAACCGCCTTTTGTCTAAAAAAAAAATAATACTTTTAAAAACCATGTCGACCTAAGTCTTTTTGACCTAGGGGTGTCGGCCCAATGTACTGTATGTTGACCAAATATAGGTGGACCCAAGGACCATATCCCACCAGAACAAGGACTGTTCTTTGAGCTCTTTACTCTGAATTGTAACATGTGATCTTTCCATGAACAGAGGCTGCACTGCGCTGCTTGCGTCATTCAGGCCGTGTGGAGGGGATTCCAGATGAGGAAAAGGATGAAGAAGCTGCCCGGGGCCGTGTCCTCTTTGCAGCGGAGTTTTAGGTACAAACAATTGTAGTAGCAATATTTCAGTAATGTGTGTTATTGAGGTGCTTCACTTGTATAGAACTTTTGGGGAAAAAGGTCAATGCACATGAGCCTTTATTATGATCGGTTCGCTACATTGCGAATTCACAACGGCGACCGATTTATTCTGAATGCGCATAATCACGTATGCACATGCGCAGAACTTCAATTTGGGTGCCCTTGGAGACTTGCAGTCTCCATGGCACTTACAGTGGGGGGCGTGCAGGAGGCGGGTAGGGGGCGTTTGCATGTGAACGCCCTGTGTTTCCTGGACGTAGCCACGAAAATGCTGGGTGCGCCCAGGAAAATGCTATGCGTCTCCATGCGAATGGGGGCCGCTACCACCCTTTCGTGGGCGGGCAGCTGACGTCACCAGATGTCAGCGGCCCCCCCTGTTCACAGATCAGGGCACCACTAATCTAAGGCACCAGAGAGTGACTTAGATTAGCGAACACTTCAATAATCATTCGATGGTCGGACACAATCGAATGATTTCGGGCACCTATGCAAGTTTGCGAATGGATGTTTGTGGAAAACATCCATTCTCAGCACTGCAGGGAAAATCGGCGAATAGTGGGGGGCAGCATTAGGCCGCACGGCGGGCAGCGCTACAAGGCTCACAATGCACCATTAGTGCAACCAGAATGAGGGCCATGGTGCAATATGAGCTACCGATGTTGACTATAGAGCAAAAATCGGCAGAAAACTAAGTACATATTGCACCGTGTGTATACAGATTCCCATGCCAACGTGCACCCCGAGCGATCGGCTTTGCAAGAAAAAATAGACTGTGCAGGCAAGGCAATTTTGACAATATTATGTACAATCTAGTGTTCTATAATAGTCAAAATTGCACAGTGTGTAAAGTCAATATTAGTGGTTTCTGGGCTCTGGAGAGTTCAATCGCATAGTCAAAATCGTACATAGCCTAAATCTAACCATGTGTAAGCACCTTAAGGCCTCTATGGCATTACAAGGGTTCTGAAGCAATTAACAAAGTAATTAAACAAAATAGCAACTTACAGTACAAGACGATGTAAGACAAGAACATGGTACATAAACATTTCAGCATCAGTGGTCATAACTGAATAGGCAAAAGCAAATTCTCTCTCTAATGGACAAAACCATGTGCCCTGCAGATGGGGCTGGTAACGTGCAGGGAGAGTTAGATTTGGGTGGGGTTTGTACTTCAAACTGATATCTATATTGCAGTGTAAAAATAAAGCAGCCAGTATTTACTCTGCACAGAAACAAAATAACACCCAAATCAAACTCTCTCTGCACATGTTACATCTGCCTCCCCTGCAGTGCACATGATTTTGTCCATTTGAGAAGGAATTTGCTTTTGCAAGTGAACCAGAATCAGGCCTAATGAGTAGATTATAGTCTAATGGGGCCTACACATAAGAGATCTCACTAGATCGCTTAGAAAGTGCCCCTTCATTGCTCCGTGTGTAGGGGTCATAGTGATAGCGATGCATGGGCCAGTGCGTCGCTATTGCCTGGTGATTAACATCCAGCATGCTGGATAAATCTAGATAAATCACCAGATTTTACAGTCTGGCCAATGCCTGAAACCATTGTGCATAGTCACCCTGGTGATTCAAGGCTGTGTCCTCAGCCTCCCGAATGCATTTGGAGATGAATCTCCTCCAGCCCTCCCCTGCTGCATTTGGATTTTAATTACATGGCTGTGTGTTCCATAAATCATGAATTATGCCACACACTGCTGCAAATAGAAATAACGAATCCTGGGTAAATGGGAATGATTTTGAGGGAGTCGGGTCTCAACTTCAGGTACATATGTTGTACATATAAGGCATAATGAATTGATTAAAAACTCCATTCATTAAATGTGCATTTATCCTGTAATCTAAAATTGCTTTCTGATAATTGATACCTTTCTTACAAAATTTAGAGCTAAGCGAGAGCTAGAAATGAATCAGCAGAAGAGACTGAGAGAGGAAGAGCAACTACGGGAACAGCTGCAGCTGCAAAGGCTCAGAGCAATGAGGGAGTTTCGGGAAAAGCAACTCACTCTCCTGGAAATTGTCCATGCAGGTAAAAAACAAGGCCTTACGGGCCAAGCCCGAGTTGCCGGCCACAATTGACACTCATGTTGTGTGCATGTCACTAAGGGCCTTATTCTAGTTCACTCTTTCTGACAAAATCCTTCTTAGATGGATAAAACCATGTGCACTGCAGCTGGGGTAGATGTAACTTGTGTAGAGAGAATTAGATTTGGGTGGGGTTTTACTTCAAAGTGAGATCTACTGTATATTGCAGTGTAAAAATAAAGCAGCCAGTATTTACCCTGCACAGAAACAAAGTAACTCACCCAAATCTAATTCTCTCTGCACATTTTACATCTGCCCCCCTGCAGTGCACATGGTTTTGTCCATCTAAGAAGGATTTTGTCAGTGTGAACTAGAATAAGGCCTCAGTGCAGAAATTGGACCGTAGGGTGAGCTGTAAGCATCTGTGTGATGAAGCTGCCCCTATCCACATGTTCTGTTTCATAGATTTGATCATTTTCTGCATATTTACACCAGTCCTATCCTTCGTGCAAGAAAACCATCTCTTATACATTATATCCCACAATTCACACATACTGTAGGAAATTGTTTTGTATTTTTTTAAATTACTGTAATATGTATATACCAGATACAGCATGTATAAATAATCTGCATTCTGCAGGACAAATGGACAAACACATTCAGGAGACACAAGACAAATCTGCGCTATTAGTACAGAAACACTGGAGGGGATACAAAGCTAGAAGACAGTTCCACCATCAGAAACAAGCGCTTAAACAGTACAAGGCCGCAGTTGTCATTCAGAGGGCGGTGAGTCTATGCCAATAGCTTTCTTTAATAATACAGGCAATTTTGACACCGTAATTAATTATTTTTATGTCACTTTCAATATATTACTTTTGCAACGCTTCTGTCCTGTTTTGATTCAGCCACAAAATGCAGCTTTTTAATCATTAACATTTACATTTGTGTATTTATCTGCTTCACAAGGAGCTCCTCTCTAAGTGGGTATCCAGTTATCCAGTAAGGTTTGATGAAACATCGGGAGCAATGGGAGATATTTTTTTATGGAGTATCCAATTAGATCACCTGTGTGTAAAAAAAAAAAAAAATCGTAAAAACACAGTGGTTGAGTGGAACCTGTGTGTTTTTGCTGCCACAGACCTTAAAAGTCTGAACTTTATCAGGGACTCATTTGTCTGAGGCAGATGAAACACAATCCCAGATAAGCATCAGCCCGTGCTTGCTTATCGGGGCTAATAGGATAGCTGCTGGTGAAGCAATTAGTACCCCCCTTAGCGCTGAAACATATGTATCCTTTACACTTGTGTATCCTTCACTGTGATGTCTGTAAATGTTGGGTGCCGAATGACTGACCGACAGTGGGGATCCAACATTCATTTCTCTGACATTGAAATCCTGACTGTCAGAATCCCTACTAACATTCCGACTGTAGGGAAGTTATACCATACCCATAAATGCTATGTGTAGTTTGTAATTCCTGTGATCATAATCATATTTGATATTTTATTACTGCATTTAATGGTTTGCTATAAAAGTCTTCCTCCTGGTATGATGAATATTTTGGTGTTTGCAGCTTGCCCAACAATATTTTGGCCTTATTCAGACCTGATCTGCAAAGTTGCAGTTGTTTTGCGAGTAGATAGTCGCCACCCACTCTGTGCAAATCTGTGAATTGCTAAAAAATCGCAGATCGCCATCCACTTGAAAATCTATATGCAATTCATGGACCATCAAATTATTTTTTTTGGACTCTACCATTCATCTGCGGCAGAGACAGGCTGATCAACTCCATCGCTGACGTCACAGACCATCCCTGAGAAGGCAGATGTCCACCATGTAACGATGTCCATTCAGCTTCCTGTCAACCATCGACAAATTGCATTTATGATCGAAATGCAATTTTTGTTACTATTTGCCCTCGCACTTGCACACTATGACCCATACCCATGCACAGTCATTCGATAATTGCTTGATCTGAGAATATGCGCATCAAAGACCAACTCTGAATTAGCCATATGACCAATTGTTTGTTCTTACAGAATTATTTTGTCACTAATGCTTAGAAAACCAGTGTAAACTTTACTTTCCACTTTATTTTATACCTACCTGCAGAGCTCTGCCCTGCGGATCCTGCGTACCTCTATTCTTCTGGGTAGTAAATGATAAGCTGCCTGTTATTAACAAGTGCATTTTTGTACCCAGGTGTAATTTGTTATATTGAATGGATTTATTTTGTATCACTTTCCTGGATCCATGACAGGTGCTGTTTCTGAAGAAACTGCACTTCTCCTCATACAGTATTCATGTTCTCCAACAATACTGATTTTGCAATGCCAGAAATAGGAGCTTAGAGCCCAATTCAGATCGGATCACAGGGAAAATGTGTTCTCTAATGGACAAAATCATATGCGCTGCAGAGAGAGTTAGATTTAGGTGAGTTATTTTGTTTCTGTGCAGGGTACATACTGGCTGCTTTCTTTTTACCGCAATTTAGATTTCCGTATGAACACACCCCACCCAAATCTAACTCTCTCTGCCCATGTTACATCTGCCTCACCTGCAGTGCAGCATGGTTTTGCCCATTTTGAGAACAAATTTGCACTGTGGTCAGGTCTGAATTAGGCCCTTAGTGATCATGGGACGCAGTTTCTGTAAACAAGAGTATAGTGTTGCTGGATCTGGAGCATTGGTGGATGTGACTATTCTGGGAAGTTTTCTTTCTGTAATATCTGGATGTATGTCTACCTATAGGAAGGTTGCCCCATCTACCTATATTACAGACACATGAAGCCATTTTTCTGTATTTGCTTTTTATTTGTATTTTAAAGTGATTGTTTTAAAATTGTTATTCTAAATTTGTATTTTTAATTGTACAGGCGTTGAGGTTTTTAAACAAGCACCGAAAAATGCGAGAATCATTGTCTCCATGGAAGAAGCACCAGGATCTGACTGATGCACAACGACTGCAGCTTCAGCACAAAGTGGACACTCGCCTCCGCCTACAGCCGGTCAGGTTCTTATACATGAAAATTACAGCAATGCATTTGTTTTCCAATGCTGAGGAATTTTACATTGAATGCAATTTCATTTGTATCTAATAGTGCCATTGACACTAATAGAATTGCTTCAATTTCTAATTGTAAGTTGCTACGTTCATTCCACTACGTAACAGACTCTCAAATTAGATTCCACACATCTGTGGGTCTGTACATGGCACATTAGATTGCAGTCTATGAGAAATACAGTATTCCACTGTTACAGGTGTCTCATAGATATTTAGTAAGATCTATATAGAGCTTTCACCCTGTAGGGGGTATTCAATCCTGGATGATATTTCTGCTTGTCTGAAGACTGTCCGTTTTCAACAAGAATAGGTTGAATGTACATTTGACCTATTCAATGTCCTGTCCGATTTTCTGACTTTTGGAAACACTCCGAAAGTAAACAAAGACGTGGAATCCAAGTCTTTTTTTTTATTTTGTTGGAATCGTTTCTGGCAATGCTTTTTAAAATAGTCGGATCTGTAGCGAAATCTATCGGCCAGGATTGAATGTGTACCAGAACTGACTGGCAATGCAGTAAGATCTTTGTGGATTCCATACTGTCTATTCTTCTCAGGTCCAGCAGATGTCATTAGAGGAAAGCCAGGAGCTGTATGTGAAAGTACAGGAAAATTTGGGACAGTTCCTTCTGACAAGAAAGCAGGAACAGAGAGGAGATCAACGTAGAGAAGCATTGCTGGTCCAGATCAACACCGATATTAATATGTTGATGGGTATGATCTCCTAATCAATCTAACCTATTACATTACCAACACCATTTACTCTTTTTTGACATATTCTATAAGTACAGTTTGACACAAACAGATACAATTTTTGCACTCAACGCCACACCAAATGATCAGAAATCGCATTTATTTAATGGGAATGTGATTTTTACCAACCCCAAAATATTCTATATGCGCAACAAAGATGGCAATATCCATGTGTTTGCTGCAGATACTTGTGTTTAACATCATAATAGTAGTAAATGCTTACAAATCTAAATATTTTATACTTGAACCCATAAAACCGAACAGAAGGTGGATTGTTGACAGATGCCGACCACTCTTGATCAGCAAAGAGAGCACACTCCAGATTTCAAAATAATCCAATAGATAAACGTTATTGATACATCACCAGTTCAGTAGAACATTAAGTCGATGTTTCAGACTGATAAAGGTCTTTTTTCAAGACAGCATCAAAGCAGCTCAGCAGCAGTGCAGGGGGCAGCGTAATACTGGAGTGTGCTCTCTTTGCTGAACAAGAGTGGTCGGCATCTGGAATTTATATACGCTTTGTGGTACTTTAAGTGGCGCACCCCACTGTTGGCTACACATGGAATTCGAGTGCAGATTTTCTTGTGAGTATGTATGTATGTATGTATGTATGTATGTATGTATATATGTGTGTGTGTGTGTGTGTGTGTGTGTGTGTGTGTGTGTGTACATTATCTACACTCAGAGGTAATTTTATTAGCTATACCAGTAGACCTACTTAATGTATATTTTTAACCATATGATTGTTGTAGCAGCTTAATTGATATTTGCTTTCAAAAATGGTCAAGAGATTCAGTTGTACGGAACAAACATCAGATTGTAAAAGAAATGTGATCTAGACTTTAACTTTGGATGGATTGATTGGGTGAAACTGAGTCATCGGGGTATGTCAAACTGCTGATCTCTGGGGATTTTTATGTACCTCAGTGTTGAGTTTACGGAGAATAATAAGCAAAACCCGCCAAAAAAAACCCCACCTGCTCTCTCGCTCAGGAAATGTTCAGTTCAGCAATTTCTTGCATGGAATAACCTTCATTTCTAAGAACAAGAATAGACTGTTGAGTTTCACATGCAAGTTCTCTTTTTCTAGACATTTAAGAGCATAATAGAACCCTCAAACGTGATGCTCCAGATACTTAACTAGCTCAAAGGATGGCCAGTATTATAGCTTCTCTTACGAGCAAACACATTTTCAGTTTCAGTTAACATAATTGCACAAGGGTTTTCAAGGGTTTTATAATCATCCATTCATCTTCTAATATGATTAGCAAACACAAAATGTACCATTAGAACGCTGGAGTGCTGGTTGCAGGAAATGGGCCTCTATACACCTACAGATGTAGCGCCGCTCATCTAGTGCTGGGGCTCACCAGACTACCCCCACCGGCGAGCGGACGCTACATCTGACTGGAACGTGCGAGCGTCCCACACGCACACGCGTCCCAGTTTTCCGTCGGCGGGAGACAGGTACCGAGCGGGGAGGTGGGGGATGGCGACGAGGCAGGGGGGACCAGGGGGTAGCTCCGGTTGAAGGAGATGCACATGTGTCTTTTGCGCGAGCATCCCCTTCCGGTGGCTGGCAGGTGCTGGCGAATCTACTGCCTGCCCCTGCCTGATTGAGAGGGGCTCCATCTGTATGCAGATATTTCTTTAAAAAACAGACATTTGCAGCTAATATAGTCATTTAGATTTAGCACATTAACAATGTATAGAGTGCATTTCTGATTCATGTAATGTTATCTTCATTGAAAAAAAAGTGTTTTTTCAAAAATATCTTAGTGACCCCAAACAGATCTTCTTTCTTTCTCTCTTTCTCTTTCTCTCGTCACACATAGAAAGAGTGACTGGGCTACCTCTCTGTGTGGTGTGTAGCCTCCAGCAGTAGCTCCCTACTACATGCTGCCAGGACAAAAGTTGCTCTTATTTGGTGTAGCTCCACCCCCTGCTAAGGTTCGAGGAGCAAGTGCTTTGGTCTTCCAATCAGAGCCCAGCCCAATGCTTTGCTGAACCAGATGTCAAAGCATAGAGAAGTGAATCTTCCAAAATTGTCAGTGTTGCATTCCCCCAGATGCGAGTCAGAGCAATACAAGTCCACTGGACCCTAGGCAGATATCTGAACTGCGTTATGGACGGTTTTATAGCTGCAGTAACTATTTGTTTACAAAGCTTGTTGTGTCATCATTTATTTGTAAAGTTCCGCAAATTGTACTAGTGTCAGACAGTTACAAAACCAAACTGAATAACTTGGTGCAAAATACACAGACTGAGAAGAGCAGCTCTAATAGAGAGATAAAGTCTGCAAAAAGGCAAATTTCAACATGAAATCATAATCGTTGCATATAACAATTTTATTTTTACTTAAACATACCGTATTCGGCATAGACAGGTAAATATTGGCCCACACAATTAGCAGATAGATTAACCCCTTCCCGACATTTGACGTACATTTACGTCATGGTCGGGAAGTACTTCCCGACACATGGCATAAATGTACGTCATGGGTTTAAACTGTCACCGCGTCTATAGACGCGGTGACAGTTTGGAGATGTCTGCTGTCCCTGACAGCAGACATCCCCCCTCGCGGCGATCGCTGCGATTGGCTGTTCAAATGTGAACAGCCAATTGCAGCGTTTTCTGTGTTACCGGCAGCTAAGCCGCTCGGTAACACAGTGATCGGTGGTGATCGGTGGTGTTAAGGACAGCACCGATCACCACTGATCGCCAGCCCCCCCCTCCCACCCGGCAGCCCCCCCTCCCTCCCACCCACCCGGCTGCCGCAGCGCCAGCACCCCTCCCACCCCCCCACCAGCCGCAGCGCCAGCCCCCCTCCCACCCCCCCACCAGCCGCAGCGCCAGCCCCCCTCCCAAAGCTGGTGAGCAAAATGGGGTCACATGTGGGGGGGTTCCACTGTATTGGTGCTTCGGGGGTCTTGCTAATGCGACATAGCACCCACCATTCATTCCACCACCAAATATCACTCCTTCCCTTCTGAGTCCTGCCATGCACCCAACTGGTATTTTTTGGTCACATGTGAGGCATTGCCGTACTCGGGAGAAATTGGGGCACAGATTTTGGGGTGCTTTGTCTCCTTCATTCCTTGTGAAAATGAAAAATTTTGAGCCAGAACTGCATTTTTGTGTACAAAATTACATTTTTTTACACAAAAATGAAGTTCTGGCTCAAAATTTTTCATTTTCACAAGGAATGAAGGAGACAAAGCACCCCAAAATCTGTGCCCCAATTTCTCCCGAGTACGGCAGTGCCTCACATGTGACCAAAAAATACCAGTTGGGTGCATGGCAGGACTCAGAAGGGAAGGAGTGATATTTGGTGGTGGAATGAATGGTGGGTGCTATGTCGCATTAGCAAGACCCCCGAAGCACCAATACAGTGGAACCCCCCCACATGTGACCCCATTTTGAAAACTACACCCTTCAGGGAATTCATCTAGGGGTATCGTGTACATTTCAAACCCCCAGGGGTTTCACCAATTTTGATACAACTGAGCTGTGAAAATTAAAAAATAAATTTTTTCATTTTCACAGCCCAGTTGTATCAAAATTGGTGAAACCCCTGGGCGTTTGAAATGTACACTATACCCCTAGATGAATTCCCTGAAGGGTGTAGTTTTCAAAATGGGGTCACTTGTGGGGGAGGTTCCTAACTTTTAGCATCTTATGGTGCCTAGAAACCTACATGGTGCCTAAAAAATAATCTCATAAAAAGGAGGCTCCAAAATCAAGTAGGTGCTCCTTCTATTATGAAGCCTGTGGTTTGGTCACCGTGCACACTAGGGCCACATATAGGATATTTATGAAAACAAAAGAATTGGGGGAATCAATTTTTAGTCACATTTCTCTAGTAAAATCTACTGTGTTCCTTAGAAAAATGTATTAAAATTGAAAATCTGCAAAAAAAATGACATTTTGAAATTTCACCTACACTTTGTTTTAATTCCTGTGAAACACCTAAAGGGTTAACAAACTTCCAAAATGCTGTTTTGAATACTTTGAGGGGTGCAGTTTTTGAAATGGCATCATTTATGGGGGTGTCTCACATACAAGTCCCTCAAAGTCACATCAGAACTGAACTGGTCCCTAAAAAAATCAGTGTTTGAAATTTTCTTGAAAATTTGAGAATTTGCTATTCATATTGTAAGCCTCCTAGTGTCCAAAAAAATTAAAAGGAAGTTGAAATAATGATGGAAACATAAAGTAGACATATGGTCTATGTTAGTTATTAACTATTTTGAGTGGTATGATTATTTGTCTCACAAGCAGAAAATTTAACATTTTGCAAATTGCTAAATTTTCCATTTTTTTACGACATTTTGGTATTTTTCACAAAAAAACACAGACTGTATCGACCCAAATTTACCACTAATTTGAAGTACAATGTGTCACGAAAAAACAATCTCAAAATCACTGGGATAAGTAAAAGCAAAAAAAGTTATCCCCACTTAAGTGATACATGTCAGATTTGAAAAAAAGGGCTCTGTCAGGAACGCAAAAACTGGCTCTGTCAGGAAGGGGTTAAATAGACTTTACCTTTAGTGAAAGCATATAATAATTATTTTGGCAATATAAACATAGAAAAAAAAATATATTAAAAAAGGACTTAACACCTAGAAGATATTACTGAAGTATATCCTTAGAGTGGACTACAATTGTTATTCCTCCGGGCTGCCAGTAGATGGCAGTTATATGACACAATTCAGTTGTTGCTCCATTTGGGTACTCCTGCATCTGGGGGGCACATTTTAGCTTGGATCCTCCTTCTGTGCGAGCTGAATGTGCAAAATTCTATGGGTGAGCACCCTAACCAGGACTTTAGGCAGGTTTGGGAGCTTTGAGTGGCTCTGTGACCATATCATACAGCCCAGCAAAACCCTTGTAATCTGGTGGACCTTCATGCAATAGACAACACTTTGGGGGGTATTCAAACACAGTCGTGCTCCCGCAGCCATCTCCCGACGGGGGAGATGGCTGCGGGGCCCTATTCAATGCGGTCTTCCCCCGACAGCATTGAACAGGGTTTCACCGCAGAACGAGCCTGACAGCATAAGCTGTCGGGCTCGTTCTGCCGAGAAAAGCCGGAAATAGGCGAGCTCCTGGCCGGAGCTCGTCTATTTCCGTCATCAACTCGCGGCCACGCCCCCTTCTCGCCGCTCGGCGGCCGGGACATTGAATCCCGACCGCCTAGCTCCAGTCGAGCCAAGCGAGAACGGGACAGGGGCACGGCTGTCGAGCTTACTCGACAGCCGTTCCCCTGACATTGAATCTCCCCTTTTGTATCAATGCCTATTCCCCTATAGATTGTAAACTTGTGAGCAGGGCCTTTCTGCCTCCATGACTAGTCCCAATTGTTTTGTTTTATTTAGTCACTTTCCAGTTGCAAAGCGCAACAGAATTTGTTGCACTAAATAAGAAACGTAATAAATAAGTAATAAACCGAGTACTAATTGACGTGCACACTCAGCATGCACTCCCAGGAGGGGGTTAACCATTGAATGGCTTCAGTGCACCCCCATAAAATAGTTGAATTCCCCCCTTATAGTCTCTCAGATGAGTATGTGTAGAATAAATGTACAAATGTGTCCTTAAACATATAGCCTCCATATGCCAGACACCCTGTGTGCCACAACGTCTACTAGCATCTCTCTTTGCCATCCAGGAATAAAAAGAGATGCCCCTGGAGTTATTGCAACTCATTCACAATTCCCAGCCTATATACAATAACGGGAACATCGACTGTAAGTCTATGGATGGAGGCGGCACATGTGCCATGTTTTCGGAGTACATGATTGCAGCTTACAGCATATACCCATCCATTCACTCTGAAAAGCAGGGCACTGCCCCATACTGACCCATTCGCTGTGACCAGGGTGCTGACCCACACCCACCCATTCACTCTAAACAGGATTCTGGCACATATTCAGCCATCTGCAGTTACTTAGACTAGGGTGCTTATCCATGTTTATCCGCTGCCACTGGCGAGTGTTATGACACAGGCATCCTTTCACACTCATGATCACAGTGCTTCAACATACCCATCCATTCACTCTAACCAGTTCAGTACTTTGTTTTGCAGGTGCCCCAAGTCTTAGAGATGCCGCAGAGAAGGACATTGACTTATTTACCAGCAGATCTGTTCCTGTTTCCCTTAAAGCCAAACCGTGTCACAGCACAATGCTTAAACGTAGTCGCTGGCCCTGGTGGAAGAAGCTCAGTGATGAATTTGTCGAGGAAGGCGATATTTTGGGTGGTGACATACCTGATTTTGAGCATGGTATCATATTTATTGCGGGACCTAAACAACCCTAACTTTCAGTTCATCAGCCAGATGGTCTGATAGCTCTGTATCTCGTTACTAGCTTCTATGTAGTTTCATATGTCTCCTGAGCTGTTTCTTCATGCCACAAACCATGCAAGCCATCTCCATGAATCATCTCACTGGTTACTAGCTGTCATTAAAAAAACAACATGGAGATAATTCAGTGATACTTTTCTAGGCAATTGGAGAGGAGGCTAATAAGTATCACTGTGTTTTCACATGTAAGGTGTGATCATGAGTGTCACCAATGTCCTGAATACTAACTATTCTATTTAACGCCAAGGATGTGATGTACTAATGTTGCGGCACCTGATTTTACACCCTTCAGGGCTAGAATCAGCCCCACTTTGCACAGAAGTGCCCGGAGCCCTGTGAAGCAGGGAACACTTTTCTGCAAATCTCTGGTGCCGAAAAATGCTGCTGCGATGACTGGCATCTGTGAGTTCATTGTGCTGAATAGGATTGACCCCTATATCTGCTGACACTTGTCGTCATGTTAATATGTTGATATTAAATGTACATTTTGTGTATGTAGTAATTACTTGTTAGTGTTTTTTTCTAATATTTTATTTTTTGCAACTAATAAACATTTATTCTTTAAACTGTTGCAATGTGTGTGCAGTTTAAGTAGATGACTTCCAATATTGAAGCTTTATATATACAAATTTGATTTATGGTATTGGGTTGTAAAGGTGAGATGCAAAGTTTGTGCAGGTTGGTACCCGGGGCGCATATGAGTGGTATACTTCAAACATATGTCACATACAGTACATCTAAACCCATGTTTACAGCCATCTCTTTATGTTGGAATATATGTATGTATGTGTTTTGAAAACACGTCTTTTCTGTAATGTAATTACTATTTTGTGCCCAAATCCATATCTGCAGTGAGGCAGAGGCAGAGGCAGTGTGTGGCAGTTGTTCTGGGTTTCCACAGGGGAATTTTCTGTTGGAAGAACTGGCATAGTTCTAAGGGTATCCAGACTGATCACAGACTGACTCATGATAGACAGTGATATGGTCGACAGGGTTTAAAGGTCGACATGGACAAAATGTCGACATGCATATTTTTACAGAATTTTCAGCCGACCTGTGCCGACAGGCGGTATTACATGCCCTACCATCCACTAGGGCCTGGAGGAAGAATAAAATAGTGGCCGAAGGCCCGAAGGACACAGTACACTTAGACAGTGTCCATGACGACCTATGTTTAGACCACCTAAAAACATTAAAAACTCATGTCGACCTTTTGACCATGTCGACCTATTGACCGTGTCGACCTTGTGACTGTCGACCATTAGTGGTCAACCATATGACTGTCTATGGTGAGTCAGTTTATGATGTATACCATAACCGTTCTAAGAATGATGAGAACATCTGATCACTGATACTAATACCCAAATGTTTTATGTACAGTAGAAAAAAAATGATGGATTGATGGTGGTGGTTATATTAGTGTACAAGACACTCCATCAGCCCACAGAAGTATACTGTATGAGTAAATGGGGAGATAGAAAGATACTCATGTTGAGGCACCAATCAATCAGAGTAAGGAGGTATAATACAAGCTAAAACTAAATTGTAATTTAATGAAAAAATGTGTCCCTCACAAGACAAACAACCCGGAAATTCTATAAGAACAATCGATGTAATTAGAACTGCAGCCTAGTCAGTCGCTATAGGGGGTCAAACTGTCTCTGTCTGGGTCGACTGTTGACCTAATAGATGTTGACCCTTTGTCAAGTCCAACTAGTGCAAGTCAACCTTTTTCTGACAACCTATTGACTGTGTAGACTCTACCTAGACATTGTCTGTGCAGTAATACCCACACAACTCACTCTGTGTGTTAACAAAAACACCCATTTTTAACTATACGTCAAACATAGATAGTACAAAAGTTATGCAAGCAAATATATGTACATATGACCTTTATACAAGGTTAAATCACAAAAGCATGCAGAAACTGTGCTGTATTGCGAATGCCTCTGCCTGGTTGACAGACAGAGGCATGCATGGTGAGGGATGGAGGAGGCCTGCACTTGGGAAAACAAGCATCTTGCCTCCATTTTCCAGACGTTTCAAGACCAAGTACTGCATCTGCAATGCAGTTTCACGTGGCCTCGCAAGCCCCCTGCAACTGCAAGCCTAAGGTAAGGGCATACTTATTCAGGCTGTAGTTGCAGATCGACTGTTGGTTACGATGTTCATCCTAAACTGTGAACGCATCTCAGATTTAGCAATGGCAAATGCTGGAAGGAACTGGTAAGATTCTGCAAGCAGCATGGCATATACGATCCAACCTGAGTGAGGGCCATAGGGTGTCATATACTTTATACCCAAGTAGAACTCAATGTGCATCCCTTGGCATAAATATTATATAAATTATATGGGCAAATTCTGGCATTCAAAATCTGATAAACAGCAACAACACCAAATCACAGTAATATATGGTTCTGGCACAGAATCTATAGGATAGAAATGTTTAACATACCACTATATGGGATACAAAGGACCAGAGCCCAGTGATTTTCCTAAAAATAATGGTTTTAAGAAAAATCTGACTTGTCCTGTTGGTGTGTGACTTGTCTCATTTTCTCTCCTGTAATTGAATAGCAAAACCTTGCAGGAAAAACCAACTCCATGGGGTGTTTTGAATTTCCTGCTCTCCATTAAATTTCCCTCCATTGGTCCAAAATGGAATGGATGGGTAAATAATAATAATAATAATAAGCCTTTATAATCTGGGAAAGCCACTTCCAGTTGTGATTAACAAACATTGGGGCAGATGTATTAAGCCTGGAGAAGAGATAAACCGGAGATGAAGTGGAGATAAAATAAAAAGAGTATTCTCTGCTTCCTTGCAGTTTGTTACTACTGTGGTGGGCTCTCAGAATACAGATTCCTTAACCCGCTTATTATTTTAGGTGGCTTACCAATTTAGTGTAGTGCCTGGCCCTTTCCACTCTGTGTGCGTGTGTGTGTGTGATTCTGTGTCTCTGTACTTAGTGTGCATTATGACATCCCAAGGTTAGCTCTAAGCCTTCCCAAAAGGGTAAAGGATCTTCCAGTCTGCATGCTTATACCTGTTAAGTGAAAGGAAAATTTTTCATGCTCTTCCAGAGACCATGGTGGCATTTGTGATCGCCGTGCAGAGGCACCCCAGGAAGAGCCACCTTGTCGCTCTAACCCAGGTGAGCCTGAGTGGGCCTTGTCCCTGGCACAGGCTATGCGTGACTTGACCGCCTAATTAGTGGCGTTAAAACCACAGCAGTCTGTCCCTGCAGGAGATCCAAATTTTCAGCAGTCTGTTGGATTTAAGCGCAAGTAAGAGGGGTCCCTAACCTCTGATGAGGAGGAGTCTCAACCGCATGAGGAGCATATCTTCTTGCCCGAGTTCAGGCTCTGGTTAAAGCAGTTAGGGAAGTGCTGCATATTGCAGGCTCAGACCGCCCCCACCTCCTTCTCAATAATCCAGTGTTTAAATATACGAAGAAGGATGCCACTGCTTTTCCTCCCTCTCCTCAATTGGAAGCACCTAAGAAGTTTCTTCTTATTAAAAGCTTTTTGGATTTTTATCCTATGGCAGAGAATGATAGGAAGATTTGGAAGTCACCATCTCCAGTGGATGCTCATATTGCGCACCTGGTTCGATCTTCTACTCTACCTATTCCTGACGTAACTTCCCATAAGGAACCTACGGACATTAAAATTGAGCAATTTAAAAAGTCCATTTATGCTAATGCAGGAATGGCTATCTGCAGCTACATGGGTGTACCTGGCCATAGGGGGTTGCTGGATGCCCTTGTTTACAATCTGGATCTTGCAGATCGGATCTTATGGTCTTTGCAGATAATATTTGTGAATACTTACTGTACCTGGATGAGGCAGTTCTAGAATCTGGCACCTTTGCTGCAAGGTTGCATCTAGACGTGCCTTATGGATTCGCTCATGGAAAGTTGACAGTGAATCTAAAAAGGCGTTATAGGCCCTACCTTTTTAAGGAGGCTGTATTGGATGATTGTTGCTACTATTACAGTGTCAAAAAACAACATTCCTACTCTCAGCTGCTCTGGAGCCTAGAACTTTAGGTTTTCGTTCCTTTCATCCTCAAGGAAAAGCTAGAGGTCAGCCGTCTTCAAGGTTCTAGCCTGCCCGATCAAAGCTGCAGAAACCAAAGGGTCAACAGCCCTGGTCAGGATGTCGTCAGACCCAAAAGTAACCTGAAAAACATGAGGCTTGATGGTTCACCATCCCAGGCCAATACATTCAGGGTGGGTGGTAGTCCGCTTTTTGCAGACATTTTGGGTGGCCAACATATCCGACAATTGGATCTTTAACACTGTGTCAAGGGGTTACTCCCTTTCATTCAGGGGACATTTCCCAAGCAAATCTTCTTCAACTGGTCTTCCTGCAGACACTGCCAAGGCTTTGGCGCTTCGCAGAGTGGTTCAATCTCCGTCCCTCTTCTGCATCAAGGAGAGGAGTTTTATTCAGACCTTTTCCTTGTCCCAAAACCAGACCTATTCGGAACCTTCAGATTTCTGTAAGTCTCCAGGTTCAGGATGGAGTCACTCAGATCTATTCTGCAGGCTCTATGGAAGGACTACTTATTGGCATCTTAAGATGTCCAGGATGCTTACATGCACATTCTAATTTGGAAGGACCATCAGAGTTTTCTTTGGTTTGCAATCCAATGGCATCACTATCCAATCTGGGCCCTTTCATTCGCCTGTCCTCAGCTCCTAGTGTCTTCACGAAGGTGATGGCAGTGATGACAGCTCACCTTCAAGGCATTTAAATCCTTCTTTATTTGGATGACCTTCTTCTGATGGCAGACTCTCAGGAGCACATTCAGCTGACTGTCTGTTCTTCAGGCCCTTGGATGGCTAATCACCTGGAAAAAGTCCAATCTCATTCCTGCTCAGCGCACGATTCACCTGGGAGCCTTCTTAGACACCAGTCTACAGATGTTTTTTTCTTCCAGCAGACAAATGCAGATCTCTATAGGTGTTGGTCAAGGACTTCCTCTCTGCGATGGTTCATTCCTGCATGCGGCTACTGGGAAAGATGGTAGCTTGCCTGGAGATGGTCCAGTATGCTCAATGGCATTCTCGCCCATTACAACTAGAATGTCTTCACTGCTGGAATCTTGGCTTGGCTTGTGTTTTCCCCTCTACAGTTTCTCTTAGCCCGCACTCCACTCTCCCAACTGTCTCCTTTATTAGTTCAAGCCTGGAAGGTCTTCTCTGGGGCTGCTGCCCTAGATTCCCTCCATGCTAACTGGGCAGTAGATCTGGGTGCCTTAGAAGATGAGGACTGGGATTATATATTGGGCTCCCCCAGAGTCGCCACTTCATATGCTAGATTTCAGCAGATACAACTGTATATTTTGCACAGAGTCTACTGGACTCTGTGCAGGCTGCATAGTATTGGGATACGGTCGTATTATCAACCACTCTTAGGCCGACACCATTGGGTCGACATGCAGGAAGGGCTACAGGGTTCTAGGTCAACAGGGGACAAGGTCGACATGGTTTTAGGTCGACATAGCGTTAGGTCAACGTGGGTTATGTTGACAGGTTGCGAGGTCGACATGGGTTTTATTCACTGGTTTTTTTGAGCCAACATGTGCTGACAGGCGGTATTTCATGTCCTACCATCCAGTAGGGCATGGTGGGAGAATAAAGTAGTGTGCCGAGCACACTGAGGCACCGTGCCCGAAGCATTGCGAGTGAAGCGAGGGGCTGCGGTTGACTTCAAACAGTGTCCATGTTGACTGTGTCAACATTCGGGTAAAAAAAACAGTGAAAAAACCCATGCCGACCTCGCGACCTGATGACATAACCCATGTCGACCTAGAACCCTGTTGACCTTCCTGCATGTCGACCCAACGGTGTCGACCTAATGACTGTCGACCTAAGTGTGGTCGATAATACGATCCACACCCATAGTATTGGTGTATTAGATTAGATTAGATTCAACTTTATCATCACCCTAAACATTAGGGCAACAAAATTCAAGTTTTGCATCCATCCAAAATACAGTAAACACAATAAAACCTAAAGTACATTACCCTCCCTCTTTAACCCAAAGTAGTATTTAATTCTAAAATGGCCCTAGGAAAAAAACTGTTCCTCATCCTATTGGTCCTACTCCTAATACAGCTAAAACGCCTACCTGAAGGCACTAACACCAACAATCCGTTGGCCGGATGAGTCCTATCCTTTATGATATTATGCGCCCTACGCAAACAGCACTTCTTCTGAATATCATCAGCGACTGGGAAAGAAGTACCTATTATCCGTTGTCCCAATTGAATTACCCTCTGAATTGACTTCCGCTCCACAGACGTACAATTCCCATACCAAACAGAGATACAACTCGTCACAATGCTGTCAATTGCACAGCGATAAAAGTTTAGCAGTATACGTAATGGCAATTGTTGTCTCTTCAATATCCTAAGAAGATACAGGCGTTGATGAGCCTTCTTTACAAGACACTTGATATTTATGGACCATGCCAGGTCCTCAGAAATATAGGTACCTAGGAATTTGCAACTAGGGACACGATCAACATTTGTTCCGCTGTTCTGTACCGGCATAAACTGATTTTCTTTCTCCGGAAATCCACAACAATCTCCTTTGTCTTACTAGCATTAAGAAAGAGATTGTTGGCACTACACCACTCAGCCAAGTGCTGTATCTCCTCCCTATATGCCGTCTCATCATTATTATTAATGAGGCCTATCACCATTGTATAGTCAGCAAACTTAATAATAATATTAGAATTGTGAACCGGTTTGCAATCAGATTTAAAAATAGAATAAAGGAACAGGCTCAACACACATCTCTGCGGTACCCCTGTATTCAATGTAACCGAGCCAGAACTGTCAATCCCTGCTCTAACTACAGATGGCGCCGGCCTTATTATTGCCGCCTATGGCGATGTTTCCGACACACGCCATGGCGCATACATGTAGCGAATCGCCGTGGCGCTTCACGACGAGTGCAATATCACAGACCAACCACCAGATGTCACTTTTAAAAACCTCATTTGCGCATGCGTAAGATTTGTGCTTCAGCGCGTGCATGATGCGCAGGAATTACATGAACTTTATTATACGATGAGCACCTCTCTAATGCCGCTGGCACGAGCGTGATCCAGTCTCTTCAGCCGAGAGTGCATCATGCTGATGCGGACAGAGAGTGTCGTACATGTACGTCATGGCCGGGAGGTACTTCCCGACACATGACGTACATGTACGTCATGGCTTCTAACTGTCACTGCGTCTATAGACGCAGTGACAGTTAGGAGATGTAGCCGCACAGAGGCTAATGCGTAACATCAAACACCGTACTGTAGTTCTAAAGGTTGTACGACACGGACGCTATGCGTCTCAGTATACAGTACAGTATTGTTCTAAAGGCGGTCACAATATTGGAAACTTGGTCACAATGTACTTGTGGTCTGTCGCTTAAAAAGTCACCAATCCAGTTACACATGGAACTATCGATCCCCAGATCCAAAAGTTTGAAAACTAATTTAGCTGGCATAACCGTATTAAATGCCGAACTGAAGTCGACAAACAACAGTCGGACGTACGTATCATTTTTATCCAGATGTGACAGTACAGAATGCATCAGCAAAGAGAATCTGCGTCATCAATGCTTCTATTGCTCCGATATGCAGACTGAAATGGATCTAAGGTCGGTGAAAGACTAGCCTTTAGATGTACTAACACCAACCGTTCAAAACATTTCATTATTATCGGTGTGAGAGCCACAGGACGATAAGCATTCAAATCCATCGGCTTAGAGCTTTTTGGCACCGGGATTATGGTAGTACTCTTAGAGCATGCAGGAACAGTCGACTCGGACAGGGACAGATTAAAAATGTCAGTACCCGCCCCGGTATACCATCTGGCCCAGCCGACTTATTTGCATTCTTTTGGCTCAGTCCAGCTAAAACCTCTGCAGATGTTAATACAAGAGGTTGGCCTGTGGAAGGCAGTCTAGCCACCCTTTCACTATTGTCTCTTATCGCACCGTGCATTAAAATGGTTCAGCTCATTTAGAGAAGAGATGTCCATAGTTAATGCTGAACTAGCTTTACCTGCCTTGTAGTTGCTGATAACCTGAATGCCCTGCCACATACGGCGGGGGTCAGATCTTAACAAATGCTCCTCTATCTTTAGCTTATAGCAACGTTTAGCCCTGATAATGCCTTTCTTCAAATTTGCCCTAGCTATACCATAGGCTGCTGCATTCCCTTTCCTAAAGGCAATATTACGAGCCTTTAGCAAAAGCCGAACCTCCCTATTAATCCAAGGCTTCTCATTCGTATATAAAGTAATCTTTTTCCAGGTGGTGACATCATCAATAATAACAATAATATAATCCAACACAGAAGAAGCATACAAATTTGTATCAGCAACTACATCTGAACCACTCGGACCCCGCAATCTAAACAGACTCCGAACATCTCCTGTAATAGTGCATCGGCCCCTGCTGGCCAAACCTTAATGTCCTTAACAGTTGGTTTCACTCGTTGTCTAAGTGAAGTATACTTCGGTGCGAGAAATAGAGATAAGTGATCTGACTGCCCCAGATAAGGGAGAGCAGTCACCGTATGGGCTTCACATATGTTAGTATATACATGGTCCAGAACTTTGTCACCTCTAGTTTTGCAAGAGACCTGCTGATAAAATTTAGGGAGCACTGTTTTTAAGTTCATATGATTGAAATCCCCAGCAACTATAAAAACCACCTCCGGATTAGCAGTCAGGTGTTTGTTAATGGTCGTATATAGCTCTTCCATAGTTACCTTTGCCGTAGCATCCAGGGGGTAATATAAACTGCTATAGTGAAGATAGAAGTGAACTCCTGGAAGGCGATGCTGGCACAAGGCATCGCTGGCCCCGCCAGTGGCTATGTTACTTGTATGAATAATATGTTTAGATTGTTGTTCAGATGTCTACAGAATAAGTTTTGTTATATGTTTTTCATGTTTTCTCCCTTTTCTCTACCCCCTCCCCCCTCCTCCCCTCCTCCCCTCCCTCTTCCCCCTTCCCTTCCTCTGGCCAGGGACCTCACGCGACACAAGTATAGGAACTTAAGGGGGACAAGGTACAAAATCTCTTTTCCGCCCGTCACTTAACTCTTATGACGCCTAACACACCCACTCTCAATCTCCTATCCCTAAACGTAAAAGGACTAAATGTTCCAGAAAAAAGGTCCACCTTACTCAGAGAGCTCAGGGCTAGAAGGGCAGATGTGGCTTTCATTCAAGAAACCCACTTCAAGAAAGGGATGGCGCCTAAACTTGTCAATCATTACTACCCTGTCACTCACACTAGTAATAACCCTACAGGGAAGACCCTGGGAGTGGCCATACTACTATCCCGCGACATACATCCTATAGATGTCTCTCATCATGAGTTGATTGAAGGGAGATGTCAGTTGCTTAAATTCACACTCTTCTCCCAAAAATCCACGCTAGTTAATGTTTACTTCCCTAACACCCAACAACGGCAATTTCTGAGTAAAATTCTCCGACTTATAGAACCGTTGATGGAAGGATGTCTCATCCTTGGTGGGGATTTTAATTGGACACTAGATCCCCTCTTAGATTGCAACCCCCCCCCCCAAGTCCTTACGCACAAGAGACCATCGGAAGGTTAAACAGCTCCTCCATGAATATCAATTGGTGGACGTATGGAGAGTACATCACCCCTCGACCAAAGACTATACCTTTTTCTCTCACCCTCACTCAGCCTACTCCCGCATTGACTACTTCCTAGTGAGCCATCTCCACCTTCAACACTTCATCGGGAGCGAAGTTGGACATATAACATGGTCAGACCACGCCCCTATCAGTATTCAGATCCGGATGCCCCTCGCCCCTCCTAGGAATTGGTCCTGGCGTCTTAATGAGCTACTGCTCTCAGATGTCAGAGCCAAGAAGGAGCTAGAATCTGCTATAACAGAATACATTTCTCACAATGACAATGAGCAAACCTCTGCGATTTCCATTTGGGAGGCGCATAAATGTGTGTTAAGAGGGAAATGCATACAATTAGGGTCCTTGCTAAAAAAAGAAAAAGAAACCAAGAAGTTAGAATTGCTAGAGCGAATTAAGGCCCTGGAATCAACCCACAAGACACTCCTCTCATCAGATTCGCTCACCGAACTCACTCAGGTCAGATCCTCTCTCAATCAATTGCTGAGAGATAAAACAAAACAGGAACTACGCAAGGTTAGACACAAGTTCTACCTTTGGGGGAACAAGCCCGGTACTTTGCTGGCAAAAGCACTCAGGTCCCAAAGAGCCCAAGCATACGTTCACCACATCGCAGACCGTACAGGTAAAAAGCTCTATAACTTCCCACAGATTGCGAAGGCCTTTGAGGATTATTATACCCAGTTATATAACCTAAAGGGAATTTCCCCCAGGGTGGGTGAACCAGACCGTAGACAGGAGATTGAGGAATACTTAACATCAGTACACCTCCCTCGGATCTCGGAAACAGACATGCACTGGCTTGACCAACCCTTTACGATAGAAGAGCTGGAGAACGCTCTCAAACACACCCCCTCTGGGAAGAGCCCCGGCCCGGATGGCTTCACAGTAAGCTACTACAAAACTTTTCGTCCCCTCTTGATGCCCCTATTCTTAAAAGCCTGCAACTCAGAGTCGAATGACACCCTCTTTACTCCCCAAAGCCTAGAAGCCCACATCACGATAATCCCTAAGGAGGGTAAGGACCCTAGCCAATGTAATAGCTACAGGCCAATATCACTCTTGAATACTGATATAAAGCTCTACGCCAAACTTATTGCACTGCGCTTAGGTTCCCTTTTACCCGGGCTGATTCATGAAGACCAGGTGGGTTTTGTGACTGGGAGGGAGGCCAAAGACAACACGACCAAAATAATAGACCTAATACATTTGGTGAAATCCCAAGATATCCACACGATACTCCTATCAACGGACGCCGAAAAGGCGTTTGATAGGATAGACTGGTCATTTATGGAAGCCGTGCTCAAACACATCGGGATAGGTCCGAAATGCTACCACCGTATTTTAGCACTTTACAGCTCCCCTTCCGCACGGGTGAGAGTGAATGGAGCGCTCTCTGACCGGTTCAATATCAGCAACGGTACACGCCAGGGATGCCCCCTCTCGCCCTTAATCTTCGTCTTGTGTATGGAGGCTCTGGCGCAAGCAATCCGAATGAATCAAGACATTAAAGGCGTACAGATAGGGAAAACAGAACACAAGTTAGCCCTATATGCAGACGACCTACTGGCATCAATAACAGAACCAGTCACTTCAATGCCCTCTTTGATGTTAGAATTTGAGAGATTCGCCCGCCTATCAAATTTTAAAATCAATTACACTAAATCTGTGGCACTGAATATATCGACCCCAACCAACGTAGTTGAGGGGATTAAAAAGACATTCCCGTTCCATTGGCATGATGACCATATTAAATATTTAGGTACCTGGATATCTAAAAATAACACTAAGCTTTTCCAACTTAACTTTCTTCCACTCCTTAAAAATATAAAGGCAGACTTAGCAAAATGGTCACGGCTTAAACTATCTTGGTTGGGAAGAGTCAATACTGTCAAGATGAACATCCTCCCTAAAGTATTATACCTACTGCAGACTACCGGTCACTATCCCGCTCTCTTTCTTTAAAGAATTACAAGAGGCAGTAGGGAAATTCATATGGGGTAATCATGGGCCGCGAATCTCTCAGCATACTCTCATACAAAGAAGGGAAAAAGGGGGTCTCCAGTTACCCCATTTCCTAAGTTATTATCACTCTGTGCACCTTTCTAGGATCATTGAGATGACAAGGCCTCATCAATTTAAACATTGGCCCGCCATAGAAGGACACACAGTAGGCATGTCACCAAGAGTGATACCCTGGCTAGAGAAACCTCCCACGCTACAACACCCCACACTGTCCCCCACGATCCAGTGCTGGCGTAATTATAAAAACCTTCCTTTTTTTAAAACGGGAGTCTCGCTCTTGACGCCTTTGATCAACAATCCAGAATTTCCCCCGGGCGAAGCCCTCAGATCCCTCCCCGTGCGATACTCAATAGACATATCTTACTTAGGGCAGATCACAGATAAAGCGGGATTGAGATCCTTCACTGATATACGGAATGACACTGGTCTCCCGGCAAACCTCTTCTGGCTCTACTTACAGATCAGGCACTATGTCTCTTCTCTCCCTAAAAGGATTCAGGGATGGGAACCTACTCCATTTGAATCACTAATTCTCTCCCAAGAGCCCCCGAGGCATTTGATATCCCAGATATACCAGACCTGCCTAAGCAAGCGAACGACAGATTTGCCAGCTTACTCATTGGCATGGAACAAAGAATTGACCAGGGAGCTGTCGGTAGACCAGTGGTCAAAAATTTTTAAATACATCTTTGCCGCCTCGCCTTCAATACAGACACTAGAAACACAATATAAGATCTTATCTCGCTGGTACAGGTGCCCGCAGACCCTCCATCAGATGAATAGATCACTACCGAACTTATGTTGGAGATGTAATCAAGCTCCAGGCACTCACTTACATATATGGTGGTCCTGTCCGGCCATCCAATCTTACTGGCGCCAAGTTCACAAGCTATCAGAAAAAATAACCAACACAACTCTCTCTTTCTGCCCTGAGCTCTGGCTATTCAACCTCATAAACCTACCCATCTCCAGCTTCAAAAAGTCCTTGATTAGGCACTTATTAAATGCTGCCAGGGCAGTGATCCCATGCTACTGGAGATCACCTAATGCCCCCCCAATATCTTCCTGGCTTAGAAGAGTTGACCTTTACATGAACATGGAGGATTTAACATCCTTCCTGAGGGACTCCTCGCAGGCCTTCACCACCACCTGGATGGGCTGGCTTGCTTTCAAAGACTCCCAGGAATACACCCTGTTGATGGGAGGGAGCTCCTTGCCAAACTATGCCCCCTAGTCAGTCTCCATAAACCCCATAGGTCGCCTAAACCCCCCCCCCCCCGGCCACTACCTCTCCCCCCCCCCTCCATATAACCTTTGTCCCTATTCACTATAATCCTTAAACTTCCACATGAGCCGATCACTACCCAACTTTCTCATCTGCTATCTGCTCCTTCTCTGAGATCTCTCTGACGGTCACGGTGTCTAGTTAGGCATTGAAACGTCACTGAAGGTACCTTTACCATACAGATGGACGTGTAGTTAGGTATAAGGAAATATAAATGACTGTCCAGCTCGATTGTCGATAGCTTGGAGAAGGTGTGAACCATATACTATGTTGGGCTCTGTAACCCTGTCTTTTGATGGAAACATTATTGTACTGTTTCGATGTTGCCATTGAATGTCTGTTCGTTTCCTTTTTATTGCTCAATAAAAATTTATTGCAAAAAAAAAAAAGAAGTGAACTCCTGGGGTAACTAAAAAGGTCTGCATTTAATTATGAGAAATTCAAGGTCAGCTAAGCAATGTCTCTCTATAACAACGGAGTCCTTGTATCATCTTCTGATGATCTGTGCCAGCTGCTGACTTCTGGCATCTACTTTGGCAGTGCCCTCGGGTTTATGCTTTTTGGGAGGAAGTGAACAAATGCATACAGAATACTGGTATTAAAATTCCAGTATTGAATCCCCAAATGTGTCTGCTTGGTTTGGAGCTTCAGGAGTCTCTCCACCCTTACATATGTTTGTATGTTAATAATCTCCTTACCTTGTCTCAGGTATGTATCGCCCAAAATTTTATGGCCGGAGTACCCTCGTCCTTTGTTACCTAGACAACACTAGTCAATTCTACCCTTTCACATGAAAGATTTATGTACGATAAGCATAAATGTCAAACTAAATATAATGGGGTCTGTGGGCTATGGCGGACCTCCCGATAAGACACTGTGGCACAGATGTTAGATGAACTGTGGTACTGAAGAATAGATGAAAAAAGAATTGAATAATATATACTGAAGTACTGAAGAATCAACTTTGGATGAACAATCATTGATGGAGCTGGAGAATTGAAGAATATATGCTGAAGTACTGATGAATCATTGTTTGATGAACAATCGATAGTGAAGCTGAAGAAATTAAGAATATATGCTGAAGTACTAAAGAATCAATGTTGGACGAACAATCAATGATGGAGCTGAAGAGTCACTGTATTGAAGAAATGCTGAAGCATAGGAAGAAGTCAGGTGACACCATTGAAGATCATAGACATGGGTCTCTTTAAGATGGATAGCTCGCACAGGAGCTGGAGTCCTGGAGAGCAGCAGCACACATCCATCTGCATGGAAGACACCTGAAGCACTGACTATTTGCATCAGATCTCCCAACGTACTTATCCACACAGGTGGAAGGGAATTGGCTGAACAATTATGCTGGAAACATGCTGGGGCGGATTGCCTGAAACGGCTCAGGTGACACCAGCCAAAATGGCTGCATCAAGGTCAGACTGTTTAGGGAAAGTATGTTTGTTTGTAGTGTGGCTGCAGCCTACTGTGGTGGTGGTGGTGGTGGTAACATGCGGCAATGGTGATGGCTCCGGAGACCACGGAAGACCAGACCCAGACACTGGAGAGGCTGAGACAATAGGCATGTTAACAGCATTATGGAGACTGGATGCAATGGAGACACTGTTTGGTAAATGGCACACAGACCGCGCTCATAGAATCCAGGCCTTGCAGATTGAGATATTCTGAGTAGGCATGTAAAAGGTAAATGTGTTGTTAAGTTACCCGGATTGTGACACCGTAATGCCAGTTACACATTATTCCTCACACCGTGATGCCCATTACACATTATGCCACACATCGTGATGCCCATTACACATTATGGCACTCATTGTGATGCCCATTACATATTATGCAACATTGTCGATTCCTTCTTTTACCCCATAATTCGGAAGTGGAGAAGAAGAGGCACTATCTCCTATTAGGGACGTATTGTTTTTATACTTACCACTTGCTTGTTGGAGGGATCAAACCTGCTTCTGTATTTTTTACACATAATCTTTACAGCATTTGTCATTTAAGGTGTGGGGTGCTAAGGTATGGGGACACCTGGGAGGTGGTCCATGCATAGGCTGCATCTAGACATAGGTGCATAGAGGGAGGAGATTTGCAACAATAATCAAAATCTACATTATGCAACATGCCATGATGTGCATTACATGTTATACCACACAATGATGCCACATAAGTGTTGCTTAAAATGCCTACATGTTAATTGTCAAGGGCTTCATGTTTGAGGACAGGGCTTCATGCTCGATACCAGGGCCTTCATGATCAATGCAATGGGGGATTACATGCTCATTGCCACAGGGGAGTAAAATGTTCTTTGCCGGACTTCTGGAGGGCGGCCAAGCAACTGGCCACATTTTACATGGGCTCCTTCCCTACCCCCATAAAAAAACACCACGGACAAAGGCACCCCTAGTGAAGTACCTGACCACTGGGCTGCATACCGGACAGCTGCTGGAAGCCGCTTGGACAGATCCATGACACGGCGTGGCTGCAGCGTCTCCCACACCATGGTGGATGCCACCTTTTCCCGCAGGGCTGCGTTTTCCCTACCCTGCTGCTGCCGCAGTGCATCACGGGTGAGGTCCCAGATTTCTGCTGAGGTGCCAGCTGTTCTACCACCCGGAGGGCCCTGGGACCCGGTGAGGCTGCAGCATCTCCAGCCGTGACTGCCTTCTCCAAGTCGGACTCCAAAAAGTACGGTCCTGGGTCCCCACTGCAGTGCCTGCTGTCATATTGCCTTGCAGCATGGCTCGAGTGTCGGGAACGGCAGCTGGGCGCAATACTGAGAAGAACCTCATCCCCTCCTGTTGGACCATCTTATTGGAGCCTTCTATCAATCCCCTGGCCAGAGACCGTGTATTATAATTTTTAGCTGTGTCATCACTACTCTATTGCATTCTATTGTGTTGCAGAGCATCCTGACACACCAGCTGCAGATATACAGTCTATACAGGCCATAGCATGACATGGTGGTGACCACAGTTCTATAGCCTTAGGGAGCATATATCCCCAGAGTCTGGCCTAGCAAGGCACTGCATTAGGAATCTTATTGGTGAATTCCTATAGCACATATCTCTGTTCACTACGGATTGTACACGTAAAACTCACATCTTCAAAAGTTACTTCAGCTTCAGCATTGTCATTAAAACCTTTTGATTCAACTGTTCTATTCTGATAACATACTATGCCATCATAGTTGCATGATGGGGGGTTGCGACTCCATGTTGCTGACCATCCTGCTGATGACTTTTCTAATCTGTCTGAAAAATCAGTTGAATTGTCTATTGTTTTATACTCCTCACATCATTTAGTGCCTCCACAATGCTGCCATAAACAGTATGGGCTTTCTGCTTACTACACATGTGATGTGAGGCCTTCTACAGTAACTTACTGGAGTCCTGTAATTATTTTTATTGTCTGATGGGGTCCCAGAGAAAATAGTGTGAGGACCACTGGTCTAAATAATAAATGGAATATTTAGAAAACCGGAATCAAAGAAACAACTTAAGACTTATTGGTCTCCCAGAATCTGTCAAGGCACGTGAGAATTTTCGTATTCGTTTTCTGAATACGAATGCATATGACTAGTATAGCCGTATACAAATTCGTATTCTGTAGGGGAATTTACAGTCGTATTTGACTGATTCGTATTTACTGATGTCTTATGGATTTGTATTTTTGCTGAAACTAATTCGTATTTTAAATAAAAATTTGTATCGGCAGCAGTCCTATTTTTAAAAATCAGGGAACAAACTGAGTAGGGGTTCCCTGTATTTTTTTAAACCAGCACCAGGCCCAAGGGTCGGTCCTGGTTCTTAAAATACAGGGGACAAAATGAGTAGGGGTCCCCCATATTTTAAGAACCAGCACTAGGCCCAACCAGCCAGCAGGGTATTGCTACATCCGGGGGACACTTATTATATAAGGTCCCACAACCAAAGCATTAACCCCCTGACCGGTCAGCCTGGGCAGGGGTCCTGGGGAAGTGGGGACCACCCCCAATGAAGGAATCCCCCCTTCCAAAACTTACCTGCCCAGGCTGAAGCCTGGGGCTGTCCACGGTACCCCTGGGCTGTGGATACCTCTCTGATTGTTGTGTAAAAGATGGAACTGTGACTCCCAGCAAGCCTGGACCGCATACTGGGACTTGGAGAACCACAAGTCCCAGCATGCAGCCCATTAATGGGCTTGCTGGGACTGTTAATTCCACAGCAGAACCAATAGTTAAATAAAAACACAAAATACATATAAAATAGGCATATTTTTGGATAAGAATACGCCTATTTTGTACGATTTTTGTTAGTAAATTTCCCCCTTTGTGTCCTTCTGGCTTCCGTCTGCATTACAAATTTCCACAAACACCTCCCCGATCATAGTGGAAAAAGCACACCGAATCAGATCAAACCAATCCTCTCAATGTCAACGCCCACGACCAGTCATCTTCAAACTCTTGAACTATCTTGTTAAAATCATACTGAAAAACTACAGATTTCAACTGTGAGGGTACTAAACTTTTGCTATTCCAGGACTTCTCCTTTCAAGTATCACAACGCAGATGAGAATTCAAGCCCGATCTGCAAAGCTCCACACACCAAAGTAACCAAATTCTCGTTACTATACCCCGCAAAATTACGTATTCTTCATGAAGCCACACCTTATTATTTTGACTCTCCCAAATCTGCACAAAACTTTCTCGATTCCTGGAATGTAACCACCCCCCATGCAACATCGGATGACGATGTCTAAATCCAAGGACACTGTTCAGTATTCCTGCTGATTGGTCATTTATTAGTTAGCAATGTCAACCAAGTTGAGTTTTTGTTTTATGTTACTGTTAAATATTTTAAACCATGCTGATATTATTTCAGTATTGAAGTTTCTTACACCAAACTTGAGGTTTCTGCAATATGTCACAAGATATGTGCGATTGTTTTTGATATTTTGATATCCTCTATTTCAGGATCGTCATCTCTTGTCTGATCTGTTTTGATTATGCATCCAAGTCGGATGCTATATTGCGTTCCAATATGGAATTATTTCTCAGATGAGTTAGGCATTGTTACAATTTCTCTTTTCATAATTATTTGTACTGTACTATGTTGTGTATTAGGTGGACATCACCCCAAGTCCACTCGCAGGGTTATTTATGCGATCTCTTTTTCGTTGAAATCCACCTGTAAAGGTATTGGATAATCACATTAACATTCAGACCACAAATCCATACAAATATGACTAATGCTGGCCATACATCAGAAAGATCGATCTTCAGATCGATTGCGCTCATGATTGTGTCCAATTTCCCTTCAAATTTCCCGGCAGTCCTTGGTGGTTTTTGGACACACAATGTGCACACAATCTGCATACAATCCATTTTACAATGAATTGCGATTGTATAATTGGATACAATATCTTTCTGATGTATGGCCACCTTAAGACAGGTACTTATATGTTAGTTGGGCGCCCACTATAGTTAGTATGCTCATACCCCCACTATCCATGTCCGCGTGGAGTTTATTTTATAAAGTGTGGCGAGTGCAGCGAGCCACCGAGCCCGAAGCGTAGCGAGCCCCGCGAGGGGAGGCCGAAAACTAAGCAAATAGCTTAGTGGGCGCCCAACTAACATATAAGTACCCTAAGACAAAAGCATTGCTAAAATTTCTATAGTGGAATGTGGAGGGCTTAAACACCCAGTGAAGCAGAAGAAAGTGCTGAGGCATTTTAGACAGCGGTGTAGCTAGGTGCCATGGTGCCCGGAGCAAGGGCATATTTCGCGCCCCCCCTCGGTAATGAATTGGGGGCAGGGCTAACATGTGTTGGCATGTTACATTTGAAAAGAAAAAACTTAAAAAAATCTAAATGGATGAAAGGGTCCATTCTTTACTGTAACGAAATCTGCTGCGTTATATAAGACACTGTAACGGAATCTGCTGCGCTATATAAGACACTGTAACGGAATCCGCTGCGCTATATAAAACACTGTAACGGAATCTGCTGCGCTATATAAGACACTGTAACGGAATCTGCTGCGCTATATAAGAAACTGTAACGGAATCTGCTGCGCTATATAAGACACTGTAACGGAATCTGCTGCGCTATATAAGACACTGTAACGAAATCTGCTGCGCTATATAAGACACTGTAACAGAATCTGCTGCGCTATATAAGATACTGTAAAGGAATCTGCTGCGCTATATAAGACACTGTAACGGAACCTGCTGCGCTATATAAGACACTGTAACGGAATCTGCTGCGCTATATAAGACAATGTAAAGGAATCTGCTGCTCTATATAAGACGCTGTAACGGAATCTGCTGCGCTATATAAGACACTGTAACGGAATCTGTTGCGCTATATAAGACACTGTAACAGAATCTGCTGCGCTATATAAGACACTGTAACGGAATCTGCTGCTCTATATAAGACACTGTAACGGAATCTGTTGCGCTATATAAGACAATGTAACGGAATCTGCTGCGCTATATAAGTAACTGTAACGGAATCTGCTGCGCTATATAAGACACTGTAACGGAATCTGCTGCGCTATATAAGACACTGTAACAGAATCTGCTGTGCTATATAAGACAATGTAACGGAATCGGCTGCGCTATATAAGACAATGTAATGCAATCTGCTGCGCTATATAAGATGCTGTAACTGAATCTGCTATGATCCGGCCCGGGGTGGGGGGGTTACATTGGGCACTGAGCAGGGCTTATAGCGGGCACTGAGCAGGACTTACAGCAGGCACTGAGCAGGGCTTACAGCAGGCACTGAGCAGGGGTTACATCGGGTACTGAGCAGGGGTTACATCGGGTACTGAGCAGGGGTTACAGCGGGTACTGAGGAGGGCTTACAGCGGGCACTGAGCAGGGCTTACAGCGGGCACTGAGCAGATGTTACAGCGGGCACTGAGCAGGGCTTACACTGGGCACTGAGCAGGGCTTACAGGGGGCACTGAGCAGGGCTTACAGGGGGCACTGAGCAGGGCTTACACTGGGCACTGAGCAGGGCTTACAGGGGGCACTGGGCAGGGGTTACAGTGGGCACTGAGTAGGGGTTACAGGAGGGGGGGGGGGGTATTGTGCTGCCGGCGACACTCACCAGCTGGAGCTCCGTGCAGATCTCTCAGCGCTTTGCGCTGTTACAGCCCAGGACCCAGAAGCACGTGAAAACTCCCCAGACGCGGCCTTCTCCCTCCAGCACTGTCGGCGGTGTGCGGAAGCTGCTGGAGGGCGCAGCGTGTATACATGGCGTGCCGCAGGCCGCCGTGTCATTCCGCGGGGGGCGGGCGGGCGTTGGGGGGGGCTGCAAACCGGGTGTGCTGAGCAGGGCAGGAGGCAGGCGCCGGCGAACGCTTTGCGGGGGGGGCGGGCCAGCGGCGCCATTCGGCCAATCCAGTGGCTCCGCCCTCCCTACGCCTCTGATTTTAGATGCCAGATATTGTATTCCTCCAGGAATCTCACTGGAAATCGGGCGACAATAAAACCTTACGTGACACTTAGGTTAATAATCATAAACATGCCTCTTATACTTCCAAAACTAGAGGAGTGGTCATTCTATATGGTAGAGACATCTCATTTCAGGTGATAGAAGAGAAAGCAGACCCTAAAGGCAGATATCTATTTCTAAAGGTGGATATTGAATGTGAGCGTAATACTCTATCTTGTATTTATGCACCTTCAGGTCCTAATGCACCCTTTTTTAATGCATTATATGCAGACTTGAATAATTGGAAGGAGGGTACACTGATAATAGGCGGCGACTTCAATGGTACCATTAACCCTGTGCTGAATACTACCAGAACACACTCCTCACTTATTAGAGGCAGAAAGACTCCTCCTAGTGCTTCTCTTTTAATAGACGAATTTCATGGCAATATCTGCATCCCGTAGCTAAGGACTTTACATTTTATTTACATCCCCATAACTCCTCCTCTCGTCTTGATTTCTGACTGATTTCAGAAACACTTGCATAGAATATCAAAAGCGAGGTAAAGGGCATACTGATATCAGATCATGCCCCTACCTGGTTTCAACACACCTTAGAAACATCGTGCCACACTTCCTTAAACTGTCGTTTCCCTGACTCCATGATGTCTTCAGAAGATTTTAAACTATTCCTAGCCCAACAGTTTTGGAACTATGCTCAGGATAATTCTACCCATGTTACTGAAACCAACCTATTCTGGCAAGCCTCAAAATCAGTGATGAGAGGCCATATGCTAGCATCCATGGCCCGTAAAAAGAAAACATTTCGTCTTAATTATGAACAGGCCAGTGCAAAGGTAACAAGGCTTACTCTGCCATGCTGTCCACTCCTTCTGAAATCACACCTAGTGACTATAAAGAGGCAAAGGCCTACTATGATCATTTATGCAATCACCGCTAAACAGAAACTTCCAAAAATATACACTCTTGGAACGCACATGGGACTTGACATTATGCGGAACTCATATGATGATCCATATGGTGCAGGTGGACATCATTTGCCGGCAGCCTTCGTCACAAAATAAGGTGGAACGCAAAAGACTTCCGGTTTCCGATACCCATGGACCGCAAGTAAGTTCCGGCGGACGGCGCTGGACTTCAGAGGGAGTGTGCTGATTATCTGTGCGGAGTGTTGGTGCTAAATACTGGAGATCCAATCCGGTTTTCTAAGGGGTATATTAGAAGATAGTAGTCCATGTCTGGAAATAGGTTTTACTTTTTGAATGTGTTGTATGGGTATAAATACTGATTAACATTGGACAGATCATAAGGGCTGAACATCTATAGCTGGGGTAGCCAACCCTAGAACCTCGAGAGCTACCAACAAAAATGTGTCAGTGATTAATGAATGGAACTGTGCAGCAGTTAGGTTGTCTGGAAAATGTGAACTGTTGGTAGCTCTCGAGGGCTAGGGTTGGCTACCACTGATCTATAGCCAGCATCCAGGGACGCCTGAGGTTTACCATTCATGCTGTGTGAGTCTGCTTTGTATAGTGGACACTGATTTCCGGTGAGAGTCCATTGTTTATACCCATTTGTGCAGGATTTTAGCTAACCTAACTCGTCCTTACCCGTCTCCCAGATTCATCACTTCAATAAAATCACAAAAGGGGTAAACCTCAATAATCCCTGACCAAATTAAAAATACATTTGTTCACTACTTTGAAAATTTATATAAAAAAACCCCACTGAAGGCTCAGATTTTCTGAAGCAGACTTCTTTATATAAACATAATAATTAAGATAGAATAACACTCAATTCTCCAGTCACCAATTTGTCACTTGCAACCAAAATAAAATCTTAACCCTCAAGGAAAACCCCCGGACCTGATGGCTTTACGGCTGCCTACTATAAGCTACTGACACCAGAAATTACTTTTACTTACTCTCTACAATGCTATACTTGGGAACAACCCCCCCCCCCATACAATCTCAATGAGGCATGTATTGTTTTAATCCCCAAACCAGATAAAGACCCTTCCCTAGTCTCTTCTTACAGACCAATATCCTTGCTAAATCAGGATCTGAAGAGTTTTTTCAAATTGCTGGCTTCATGCTTGCAACTTTTATTGCCCCGAATGTTACACCCGGCACAAACCAGTTTCTTAAAGAGCCATCACTCAGTGATTAATGTGAGAACACCATTGGCAGCTATATATAAAGGGGGTTATTCACGTTCACATTGGCTCGCAGGACCGATGTTGCAACTGTTATTGCCCCGAATGTTACACCCGGCACAAACATTGGCAGCTATATATAAAGGGGGTTATTCACGTTTACATTCGCACGCAGGACCGATGTTGCGCGTCTGCGCATGCGCAGATGGGTTTCTGTGCATGTGCAGACGTATGGTGCGTGCACCCACGGCGAACTTTCGGTTCGCCGGGTGCATGTACCCATGGCGGCGTGCAGGGGCGGAGATGGGCAGGGGGGTGCCGGGCTGCCCCATTACCATATGGGAACGCCCAGCATTCCATGGGCGTTCCCATGAGAACACTGGGCGTTCTCATGGTAATGAGGCAGTGACTCTGGTGCGGGGGGCAGGTAGCTGACATCACCGGATGTCAGCTGGTCAGCCATGTCCGCACCAGCGTGCACGCATATGTAAGTAACTTAAAATGTACTTATATATGCGTGCACGCAACACATCATTTGATGGTCGGATACCATTGAAAGATGTGGGCGGTTACCCGAGGCATGCGAATGGATGGTTATGCAAAACATCCATTCACAGCCTGTGCGGGTGAACCCGCACTTCGAGGGGGCGGCGGGTGGGCGTTCATTCGCTGGGCGGGGAATCAACCAGAATAACCCCCAAAATGCGTCAATTTAGAGAACTAGACAATATAGTTGTGAGTTGCGACGCCTATAAAGCGTTCCACAGAGAATCTTGGCAACACTTTGAATATTTGATCATCAACACTTTGGCGATGAATTTATACATGTTTTCAAAGCCTTATATCATACACCAAACGCGTTTCTCACCATTTCACCCCTCATTTTCAATTTAGCGATTGACCCTTTAATACGACACATAATAAATTAAATGTTCTGCTTTTGCAGATGACTTCCTGCTGTATTTTACAAATCTTAGAGAATCGTTGTCTGCTTTAATGCAAATACATCAATGATTTAGGGAAATAGCTGGTTTTACACTCAACTAAACCAAAACAATGGCATTGCCAATTTTCTCTGCAGTCCAGCAGGAATTGGATAACTCCTTCCCTTTTTGACCCCACCATAAAATATCTAGGAGTTACTATCCCCTCCTGCCCCTCAAAGTTATACAATGTTATTTTCACCTCGCTCCTTAATCGCACATACTCCAATCTTCGAAAATGGGCCCATTTGCCATTAAACTACATCGGCAGATGCTATCTCTATAATATGATTAGTTTCCCAAGTTTCCCAAGAATATTGTATGTGTTGCAGATGTTGCCATTACTCCCCACCAAACAAGATCTAGACCTACTTAATAAAACCATTCAAAGATTCATATGGGCAGGTAAAAGGCCAAGAATCTCACTATTTCAACAAAACCAAGACCTTGGAGGTGTTAACTTTCCATGTCTTCAACAATATGCTATAGCGGCCAATTACAGAATAGCCACTGACTGGATACAAGGGAATGATAGTTTTGCAAACAGCCAATAGAGCAAGCACTGTACCCAGGCCACAACATGATCGCCTTGTTACATACACATACCTCATTATGACCTGCCATGCTCACTGATAATGCGTCGATACACACTACCTGTATAGCTTGGAGGTCCCTGTGCTCCTGTGCTCTACCATGAAATTGTCTGCTGTTTCTACAATGTTTCTTCCTTTCTGTGGTTTCCAAACTTTCCCCGTGCACTGTTTCTCCCCATTTTTATTTATATTATAAAGGGGGGTTGAAATATGTCATATAAATATGTCAATAATACAGACTCCTTACAACCATTGTCAAGAGCAGAAATACAATCTCAGTTTCCACACGTGTCTGTCCCCCTATTTCAATATATGCAAGCGATGAGTTATGCTGAAAAAGTGTTGCGAGCTATACCTACAACTGATATAGCCTGCGGTTTGGACAATGCACTACGCCGTAAATATCAAAGAATTTGCTCAATCAGCCATTTCAGCCTCATGAAATGGCTGATTGATTTCCCAGATTTGCCCATTTGCCCAGCGCAATAGTGTCTCCTTTTTTTTTCTTCATCCTCCATTTTTGTGAGCCCCAGGCAGACTCACAGTGACACCTGCAGCAGCAGTGGTTTCTAATTAATCCTCACTAATTTATGAATTTTTGGTGCTTACTGCATTAATCAAGGTGCAGATTGCTAAGTGGTATTTTGGACTACTAGCACTACGCACAATACTGTCTATATCTCCCGGCTGCAGACTTGCCTGTTCACAGACATTGTATAGTCCAAGATAGCCATGCATCCGGACTCAGGACACCGGGCTTAATTACTGGACTGTCTAGAGTAGTCCCGGATGGGTGGTAAGCCTAATAGAATATAAATAGATTGGCCATGTGTGCTTGCGCACACTAGGAATTTTTTGAGGATTACAGTGCAGTATCAAGCAGGGATGAAGGGGGGGGGGGGGGACGACAATACAAGCATTACATTAAGACATTACATGCGGGGAACACATGCCCGCCGAGATGCACAGCGCCTAGGCAGCCATCAGCGGCGCCACTGCTCGTTGCAGCAGCCAGGTAGATGACAATATAAGCAGGGACAGTACAGTTTATCACAAGGAACACATACCTGCCGAGCTGCACAGCGCCTAGGCAGCCATCAGCGGCGCCACTGGTCATTGCAGCAGCCAGGTAGGTGACAATATAAGCAGGGACGGTACAGTTTATTACACAGGGAACACATACCCACCGAGCTGCACAGCGCCTAGGCAGCCGTCAACGGCACCACTGGTCGTTGCAGCAGCGGGGTAGGTAACAATATAAGCAGGGACAGTATAGTTATAACACAGGGAACACATACCCGCCAAGCTGCACAGCGCATAGGCACCCATCAGCGGCGCCACTGTTCGTTGCAGCAGCCAGGTAGGTAACAATATAAGCAGGGACAGTATAGTTATAACACAGAGACACACATACCCGCCGAGCTATACAGCACCAAGGCAGCCATCAGCAGCGCCACTGGTCGTTGCAGCAGCCAGGTAGGTAACAGTATGACACTTTTATTGGCAAGCTGCTCAATCAGAGGTAATGTCATTCAGGTGCCAACAGGGAGGGGTAAATCTGGTTAGGAAAAAAAAAAACAGTTTGTATACCAATTGCACACTGAATGAAAAATATACATATAATAATCAGATAATACAGAGATCTTGGTTGCTGATTATTATATGTATATTTTTCATTCAGGTAACAGTATGAGCAAGGACAGCACAGTTATAGCAGAGACAGTACAGTTATCACACCGGGAACACATACCCGCCGAGCTGCACAGTGACTAGGCAGCCATCAGCGGCGCCACTCATCGTTGCAGCAGCCAGGTAGGTAACAATATCAGCAGGGACAGATTAATTATCACATAGAGAACACATACCCGCCAAGCTGCACAGCGCCTAGGCAGCCATCAGCTGCATTACTGGTCATTGCAACAGCCAGGTAGGTAACAGTATAGCAAGGACAGCACAGTTATAGCAGAGACAGTACAGTTATCACATGGGAGACACGGAGTTACATATGGCTGAGTGCACAGTTCCTAGGCAGCCATTTGTGGCACCATCTTCCTGTAGGGACGGCCAGCGTGGGGGTTGGGGAGTCAGTGAGGCTGGGGGAGAGTCAAAGGGGCCAGGGGGGTGCCGCTGCCGCTGAGTTCACCAGGAGCTGGTGCGGCCTGATGGGGGGCAGGCCAGAAATCTCGTGCACTGCCGGGGTAGGGGGAGGGGGTTTGATCCTGCCGGCCTCTGGGTGTCATGCCGGGGCCCCCATGGCCAATGTGCCTCCTGTCCTGGCTGGGGGGAGGCTGTCGCCGAGTGAGCTGGTCCTCTCACTGTGTTCTGACCTGTGCCGGGCACCTCCACTGGAGGTGATCGATGGTGCTGTCGGGGGTGCTGGATGGTGCTGAGGTGATCGATCTGCTGCCAGGGGCAGCGTCCTGCGCTCGGCACTCCTCTCAGATTCCTCCTGCCGTTCGGCGCTTTGGCGCTCACTTCGCCTGCCTCCTTCCTGGTCTGCTTTCTCCGCCAGCCTCTTCTGCCTTCTCCCTTCCTTCTGTTCTGCGCCACCACGATGCTCCAGAGGGCAGGAGTGGTGGAGCTCTGTGGATGGGAGTACGGAGCTCCAAGTGCATGCAACCTCACTCGGCCACCACCAGAAGTAAAAAAAAAAATATACAATATAAAGATCCCAGAACACACAATAGCACCAATAACAGACTGTCCAGAACACACTATAGGACACAGAACACAAAATAAAGATCCCAGAACACACTACAGCACCAAGAGCACACTTAGGTCTTGATTCTAATTTGATTTGAATTCACACAGGGATGTTGAAGCACTGCGCATGCGCATAATCGGTTATGCGCATGTGCAGAACTTCTGAATGGTCACCATTGCCGACCTGCACTGTCTGTGTGGCACTCGCATGGGGGGGCAGGACAGTGGCGGTGACAGCGCTCCGATATGTGAACACCCAGCGTTTAATGGGTGTTCCCATGCAAATGCGGCTGCGATGCAGTGTGCCAGGGGGCGGGCAGCTGACATCACATGATGTCAGCCGCCCGCCCTGTCTTCATCCCAGAGCCTGCAAATATAAGTCAGTCTCGACCTAGTCAACAAGCATTAGGTCGACACCATTTGGTTGACATGTATTTATGTCGACATGAGTTAAGGTAGACATGCAGGATGGTCGACAATACTTTAGGTCAACAGGGTCATTAGGTTGACAGGGTCATTAGGTCGACATGTGTAAGGTCAACAATGAAAAAGGCGACCTTTTTTGTTACATACACAGATTTTATGTAAATCCACTGGCGAGTTTTACACACAAAAAATATATCACAAAGTGTATTAAGATATATTCTTTTTGGAGTCTCTAAGATCTAAAAGAAACTCAAAAACAGGGAGACCATAGTACAGCAATGTCTGAGTAAGAGACTGATTTAAAATTATTCAGTTCACTCACATTCAGATAGATTTAATGGGTCTTTCTGTCCAATCCAGTAAGATCTTCCACATGGATTGTCCCTATGGACTTGATGAGAGATATATAGTGCAGAGACATTTCAAAAGTAAAAAAATTACATTTATTTAATACACTCACATGTGGTCGATAAAAACAAGCAGATAAACCCCTCAGGGTAATAGGATCCACGAACTGTGCCAAAGAACATGCAGAACTCTCCAAACAGCAGACCAGCGGTAAGTAACAGAGATGCAGCTCCTCCTTGCGGCCTCAGGACAGGATCCGTTCGGTGGTGTTCACTCAGCTTAAGCGCGCTTTCGGGCAAATGGTGCCCTTCATCAGAAGCATAGTGCATACCATCGGACGGGGCCTTCTTATACCCCTCACGATTAGATATTTACAACAGCTGATTACGGAGCTCCGGTCTCCCGGAAGCTACGCTTCGGTCTCAGAAACTGGAAGTGACGTTACGTGCGTCCCAATCATGTTCCTCCATCAGTTTCCTGGCTGTGGAACGCATACTTCACTGCTTCCGGAACGCATCTCCATTTGTATGGATGTCCATAATCGCTTTCAGTCCATCCTGTTCTTTAGAGTGTCAGAATTTGATGGAACATATTTATATAAGCAACAGAACACAAATCCAATTTAGATTGCTTCAGATTTGGAGTCCATATTTTGGAGATATATATATAATAAAAAATAAAAAAAATAGTATCAATGACAAAATATAAAATACATTAATAATAATTTACATAGCAGGAACCTGAATATAAAGAGGAATTAGAATAGAAATAAAGAAGCAGAAAAAGGCAAAAAAAAGGTACATGGTTACAAAAACCACTTAAGTTCGAATTCACTATTCAAAGCCAGTAGCACTAGAGTACGTAATTTGTATATCCACTCCATTTCTGTCCTAGCTAGTCTAGAACCCAAGTTATTATAATGCCAGCTAGGACTAATGGACTGGATACCCCAAAAAGGTTTTATGCAACCGGGATTTGAACCATGTACCTTTTTGAAATGTGAAGACACGTGTGACTTTTAAGACCTTTTTTGATGTTATAGATGTGTTCCGATAATCGGGTTTTCAGACATCTGGTGGTCTTGCCTACATACACTATCCCACAATTACACTCTAAAGCATAAACCAAATTTCTCGTATTGCAGGTCAAGAAGTCTCTTATAGGATATTTCCGGTCTTTTACGGTAAACTCTTTGATTTTACTTATACCCTTCGTGGTCCGACACATCAAACAAAGACCGCAGCAATGGAAGCCTTGGCTTCTTGCACTACTCCTTTTAGGGACTTCCATTGCGCTTTTCCTTGATGGTTTTGGACCGTCTATAAACAAAACCTGGGTAATTAGGTAATTTGGGACCTTAAATGGGGTCCTTCTGAAGTATTGGCCAGTTTTTCCTAAAAATATGTTCAACTTCTTTATGCTGACAATGGTATTTACTGATAAATGACCATTGTAGTCTGTCATCTGCTTCTGACAGAGGTTTGGTTTTAGATAGTAATGTGGTTCTTTCGATAACATCGACTTTCCTTTGAGCTTCCTCTATTAGGTCTACATTGTAGCCTTTTTCCAAAAACCTGGAACTCATTTGATGTATCTGTTCTTGGTAGATGGACTGTTCCGTACAGCTCCTTTTAACCCTTAAGAATTGGCTATAGGGTATTCCGTTTAACCAATTCTCGTGGTGCTGACTTGATTTTTCAATAAGGCTATTGGAATCAGTTTGCTTCCTGTAGATCTTCGTATGTAAGGAATTCTCTTTGATATAGAGACTTAAATCTAGAAAGCATATTTGTCTATTGCTTTTAGAGTATGTCAACTTGATGTCACAGTTATTATCATTAAGCTTTTCACAGAAGGAATCTAGTTAAATGGGACTTCTGTCCCAGAGGAACAGTATATCGTCGATAAATTTGGCGCCATAACACCAGGCCTGCCCCCAGTCCCCCTCAATGCCATACGGTCTGAAGTTCCCAATATGACATGAAGAGGTTTGCATAGGTGGGGGCAAACCTGGTGCCCATGGCTGTTCCTACACGCTGAATATAATAATACCCATAAAATAAAAGTAATTATTTTGTAAGATAAAGACCAATGGTTGTAGATAATGGTCTACTATGGCAGACAAATTGGAAGAAATACTATTTGTCCCAGATATTATGGGCCTACCGGGTGGGTGGAGAGGGTCCTTATGGATTTTTGGGAGGACATATATCGTTGGGGTGGAGGCATCTGTCACATATAGAAATTAAAATTCAGATTTAGTAATTACATTTTTTATAATGCATGTGTAGTTAATCGAAGTAGTGACTTAGAAATCCGTGTTAGCGGGTCACTCTTTTCATACGTTTTTCCATCTCCCAATTGTTTGTCAATTTCCATGATATAGTCCTCCACATCCATAAGGACCACCCATCCACCCTTGTCTGCCGGTTACTTATCACCTCTTTTTGTTTTTTGAAAGATTCCAAGGCCTGCCCATTCCTTTCTGTTCAAGTTACAATTTTTTCTCTTTCTTTTATGGTTTTTTTCCACCTCATCCAACACTATTTTATTAAAACATTCAATGAATGCCCCTTTCTGGTATGCAGGATAGAAGTTGACTTTGGGAGAAATTGATTTGGTGGGACCTGAGTTCCCTCAACTTCAATGTCATCTTTATTTAAAAATAATTTTTTGACAGTGAGTTTTCGAATATATTTCTGGACGTCCATATAAAAGTCAAAACTTTCTAGCTTGCTTGTTGGGCAATATTTTAATCCCCTTTTAAATACACTTTCTACTGCTTTTGTGAGAGTTTTTTTTACTCAAATTGAAGATTTTTGTGCTATTTTCTAAGGGTTCAGCATTTGGTATAGTTGATGGTGGATTAGTTGTTTTCTTTCTATTTCTTTCTATTCCTTCTGTTTTTAAACCTCCTCTTTTCCCTCTAGTTTTTATTTTTGTGCCCCATTTGGGTTGCTCCATCTGGTTTTTGGGGCAAATCTGGGAAAAGGGGACCTTATAGGTGTTTCCCTCCTCAAAGTTTCATATCGGTTAGGTTCCTCATAATTTTCAAACCTGGGAGAGTCATATGGTCTCCTATTAAATTGAAGATTGTCATCATGGTAATTTTGGTTATACCTCCAAGGAGAAGAATCCCTATTATTGGAGGAATTCAATTACCTTTTGGTCCCTTTCCTCTTTTTTGGAATTTTTGTGGGCGTGATTTTTTAAAGTTAGAGGTTCCTATTTGGGGATTAGTGATTATTACAGGTTGTACAGTATTTAGGATTTCTGGGGTTGGAATATTTTGTATTTTTAGATCATTAAGATCTCTTTGATATTTTTTTCTTTTTTTATCCTTCAAATCCCCAGTCTCCTTATTTAATTTCCTCATGATTTCAGTTTCTATCCTTTTATAATCCTCTAATTATTTAATGGTTCTCAAACTTTTTGTAATTGAGTTATTTCTTCATTAAACTCCACAAAATTCATTTTACGTTCCCTAACAATTAGATTCATTCATTTTAGGGAGCATTGTTCTAATATCAGGTCCCAATCTTTTTTTAAATCCCCATTTGTAGGTGGAAACGATGGCATTTTTGTTGTTGTTGTTTTTTAAACTGGAATGTCAAAACAGACAACATAAACACTAAAATGTACAACCGCGTCCCCTTGCATGGCTCGCTGCGTTTGCCATGCTTCGGGCACGGTGCCTCTCTACACTCGGCACACTATTTTATTCTCCCACCATGCCCTAGTGGATGGTAGGGCATGAAATACCACCTGTCGGCACATGTCGATTTGACATGGACAACGAGACGTAGCAGCGTGTGCCCTCGCTACCCTCGGCACACTATTTTATTCTCCCACCACGCCCTAGTTAATGGTAGGGCATGAAATACTGAATTTCGGCACATGTAACATGGACACTGAAACGTACCACCGTGTCCTCTTTCATGGCTTGCTGCACTCGCCATGCTTCGGGCACGGTGCCTTGCTACACTCCGCACACTATTTTATTCTCCCACCACACCCTAGTGGATGGTAGGGCATGAAATACCGCCTGTCTAAACATTTTGGCTAAAAAAAACTGTAAAAACCCCAATGTCGACCTCCACATATAAATAATACTAAGTAGTAGCTCAAATATTTAGCAGTGTCCACATCCACACAAATCAACACTTTGTATTCATACAGTATCGACATTAAAACATGAATATCGGCATACCATATATATCTGATCTCCTATATACAGTAGATACAGTATGCAATGGATTCTCCTCCTCCATACCCAGTTTAGAGTTACACCATCTGTCCCATTTTGCAGAAAACTTAGAGACAGATCCTCGGCTTTTAAACATATATCTCTCATGATGTGCGACCTCATTAATTAATGCCCTCCACTTACAGTATATACAGTATATATACTGGGGGGATCTGGGGAGAACCAACCCCTAGCTATGATTACTTCAGCTAATGTAGAAAGACAGAGGACATATTAATATATATGTCTCCTCCAGGGGTATTCCAAATAAGCATATCAATGGGGCTATTGTAGGTAATAAAGGAATAGTGAATTGTACCCCCTCCCAAAAGCTATAATTTATTGGGCATTCCTATATCATATGCCAAAATCCTGCATTGTCAGCCTGACATTTACAGCAAGAGGAATTGTTTCTAAGACCAGCCCTTTGAAGGATCATAGGCATCTGATATGCTCTTTGAAGGACATAGAAAAACACTTGTCTAAATATGACACATGGGGTGGTATATTTAAGTGGCTCTACAATCTAAGTTCACTGTTCATCAGACAAATTTCCCATATCTACTTCCCACTTCAGTCGAAGGTTAGTAATTTGAATTGGGGTCGACCTATCATTAATAGCTGTATAAATAATGGATATTTTCCTCTTCTGGGCTATGGTAGACAACATCACTTTAACAGGCAAATCTGAAATCCATGGAGGGAACTAAGCCATTACAGCATGTCGTAGCTGAAAATACAGAAACATGGCAGTATTTGGTACCCCAAAATCCTCTTTCAATTGTTGAAAAGACTTAAACACTCCCTCAAAGTATAATTGGTCCATTGATTGCATCCTTCGAGTAATCCAAATAACAGGGTGCATCTATCTTGATCAGACCAATCATAAAGGGTATGAAACGAGAACGCCAGACCATTAAAACTTGACAGAGCAAACAAGGCAATTTGATAGGAGACTAAAAAATACCCAGAGACCATTTTTTTTTAAACTGAAGCCTGCACGGAACTGACTGATTTGTAATTTACAGAGACAGGATTTGGTGGAGTCTGGGTCAGTGATGGTGTCCCTTAACACCACCAAGGCATTCGACTTGGTTGAATGGAGTTACTGTATCTTTTGCTTGTTCTTCGAAAATTCTCTTTTGGACCATGATTCATTAGTTGGTACTCTTTACCTAGAACGGCGCCCGCGATCAGAATCGCGGGCGTCGGGGGTAAAAAATCGCGGTAATCGCGGGCATTGCGGGTAAATCGCGGGTACATCAAAATCGGGTACCCGCGATTACCGCGATTTTCCCATAGGGAACAATGTTAAAAAGCCTGATTGACCGCGATTTTACTGTAAAATGCCTCAATGCCCGCGATTTTCCCATAGCAATCAATGTTAAATGGGCTACAGAGCCCAAATAGCCCCAATTAACCCTTAAATGTCCCCCCAATTTTTGTACGCCACCCCACGATCCACGCCAACCTGAAGCGTGGCGAGCGCAGCGAGCCCGCGAGGGGCGGCGGTACGCGTCCTCCGACCTTTTCATGCCCTACTATCCACGTCGGCGTGGAGTTGAGAATAGAATAGTGTGGCGAGCGCAGCGAGCCACCGAGCCCGAAGCGTGGCGAGCGCAGCGAGCCCCGCGAGGGGTCGCGGATACCTTCACAGGTAAACGCGTCCCTTCGCGGGCTTCACAGGTGTCCGCGTCGCCACGGACACCTGTGAAGTCCGCGAGGGGACGCGTATAACTGTGAAGGTATCCGCGTCCCCTCGCGGGGCTCGCTGCGCTCGCCACGCTTCGGGCGCGGTGGCTCGCTGCGCTCGCCACACTATTCTATTCTCAACTCCACGCCGACGTGGATAGTAGGGCATGAAAAGGTCGGAGGACGCGTACCGCCGCCCCTCGCGGGCTCGCTGCGCTCGCCACGCTTCGGGTTGGCGTGGATCGTGGGGTGGCGTACAAAAATTTGGGGGACATTTAAGGGTTAATTGGGGCTATTTGGGCTCTGTAGCCCATTTAACATTGATTCCTATGGGAAAATCGCGGGCATTGAGGCATTGAATGCAAAATCGCGGTCAATTAGGCTTTTTAACATTGTTCCCTATGGGAAAATCGCGGTGATCGCGGGCATCGCGTCGCGGCCGTTTATGTGCTGCCCGCGATGTCGCGATCACCGCGATGGGCGCCGTTCTAGGTAAAGAGTACCCATTAGTTTTCTACAGTTTCTATACTCTTCCTCAACTGAACGAGTGACAGTGAATGGCTATTGTCAGATACATTCTCATTGGAGAGGGGAACAAGACAGGGGTGTCCTCTCTCTCTCCTGCATTATTTGCAGTCGCTATAGAACCCCTAGCCAGTTTACTAAGGAGGTTTAATTTGATTCAAGGAATTAGAATTAGGGAGGTGGTAGATGTTGTGGCATTATATGCAGATGATATGCTTCTTTTTTTACAACACTCAGAACTGTTGCAGATAGTAGAGCGGTTTGGCAAATTTTCTGGATTATTAGTTAATTGGGAGAAGTCGTATATCCTTCCTATTTCAGGTCGGATCCCTGAGGATGACTATACCATCCATACATCACAATGGACAGTGCAGATTAAATATCTAGGTATTTGGATCACACCTCAGGCTACTGATTATGTGGTTCAAAGTGTTGATCCTATTATACAAAACTTTAAAGAGAAAGCTTGTGCCTGGAGAAAATTACCGTTGACTGTGTTGGGTCGTTTTAATCTATTTATGGCCATCCAACCGAAATGTTGGTATGCCCTGTAGAATTCTCCGGTTTCTATTTTGCAAAACAGGTATTTAGCAGGGTTGAGAGTGTAATGCTATAATTTATAAATCTCAATTATCAGGTGGCTTGGGTCTCCCCAATTTGTGACTGTATTGTATAGCAGCACAATAATCAGATTTATCTAAATGGGATAGATTTGACAGTGGAGAGTTTTCACAGGAACTCACATTGGATTCTACGTGGAGAAGATGATGGGCCCTCGATGGAATCTATAGGTGCGTATGAGTGGATAATTGCAGTGTGTAATAAAGTTTTACTTTTCATATGTGTTTGTGTTTTATTGAACTATTTGTACTGTTGTGGAACTACAAGTTCCATTAGGGCCTTTAATGCCATGCATGCTGGGACTTGTGGTCCTCCAAGTCCCTGCATGCGGTGCAGGCTTGCTAGAACTCAAAGTTCCACAACAATACATAATAGTTTTTATTTTTTTAAATGCCATCAGCTTCGTGCCCACCACCCTGGGGCACCGGGCATAGCTCTGAGTTTCAGCACAGGCTGGGTTAACCCTGGAGGGTGGGGACCCCTTCAATTGGGGGGGGGGATCCCCACTCACCCAGGGTCCCTGTCCGGGCTGACCAGACAGTGGGATAAGGGTTTGGCCGGGGACCATATATAATAAGTGCCATTACTATGCCGGCTAGCTTGTCCCAGTGCTGGTTCTCAAAATACGGGGGGACCCCTAGTCATTTCCCCCATACTTTGGGAACCAAGACCGGCCCTTGAGCCTGGTGCTGGTTTTTAAAAATTACGTGGAACCCCTACTTTAATTGTTCCCTGAATTTTTTAAAACAGGACTGGCTCTTTGAGCCTAGGGCTGGTTATGGTGTGGAGGGGGGGACCCCCACACCATTTTTTTTCTGATTTATTTTTACCATATTTTTACACTGACTGATCCGTGCAGGGTGCCGACTCGTATTTGTATTTAGCGGCCGTCAAATACAAATACGGCGGAGTACAACTGCCTACACCATCAGCCAAATACGAATTCATAAATGCGGCATTAGTGAACCTACCCTATTTAGGAATTGTATTTTTCAGAAAATATGGGAATATCTATTTTTTGTAAGTGTGGGCAGCAAGATTGCATCATTGTGGCAACCACCCCACCGCCATGTAATGCCTGTAATACAGGCACTGCACAGTGGGCGGTAGGGCTGGGATGACGTAATTCTCTCTGCACATGTTACATCTGCCCCCCCCCCCCCCCCCCCTGCAGTGCACATGGTTTTGTCCATTTGAGAAGGAATTTGCCTTTGCGAGTGAACCAGAATAAGTGCCATGGTGTATTTGAGCATGTATGCTGTATATGGGAATGGCAGTTTGCTAACTGCTCAGTGCCCTCCTCATATAACTGTGACTTTGTATTTTGCAAGTACAATTTTATACACTGATTATATAAAAAGTACATATGCATCCCGCTACAGAGACTTTACAAGATAAAGCAAAAACAAACAAACACACATAGAAAGCTAGACAGATAGAGCAAAAACAAACAGATAAACACACACAGATAGTTAGACATAGATAAATAACGAGTTATCAGTAGTAAACATTAGGTGACAGAGCACCTTTGAACGTATTTATTCTCAGTCAGGCAGATGGAGGATCCAGCGCTTAGTAAAATGATCCTGGATGATGAGATGAGAGCAGCACAGCACAGTCCTCTCATTTGGGCTCCACGCAGCACAAGCTGCAAAGGTGTTACCCACTAGTTTGATGTAGCGAACTCTTTCATCCCTAAGACCACGTGATAGTGTTACCGGACCTAGGAAAGCTCCATGCTCCCTTGTCCTCGTCACCATGGAAACCAGGCCAAGCAGACGGGCTGTTAGTTTAGCTGGACCTTTAGGAAGATGAGAGAGGGTGGGGGGCAGAGCTGAATCAGAGGAGGGAGGGATGAGGCGGGAGACAGAGCATGATGGAGAGGAGGAGAAAGGATAGGAGGGGGCAGCACTAAGCTTATTCTCAATGCAAAGGAAGGTTCTGCAGAGACTGCACACAAAGAGCCAGCAGGGCAGCCTGACATACAATATACAGGTAGAACACACACACACACACACACACACACACTGCACTGCTCAGCTCTAATATATATATACACTCCAGCTGGCATATACACCTGCTAAACACATAGATAGATAGATAGATAGATAGATAGATAGATAGATAGATAGATAGATCTATATCTATATATAATCTATCGCTCTATCTATCTATCTATCTATCTATCTATCTATCTATCTATCTATCTATCTATAATATATGCACACTATAAATATATAGATATGCACCTTTCTGGTATTATATATGTACCAGAGCAACCTGACATACAATATACTAATACAGGTTAAATATATAGACATTGTGCTGGCCAGCTGGTATATACACCTGCTGTCCACACATTAAGGATACATATATAGCACATGCTGTACTGCTGAACATTATACAAATCTAGAGACAAACATCTTCCTTTTATCATATATATATATATATATATATATACACACACACAGCAGTCTGACTCACACGTTACACCCAGCCTATAGAACTATATAATAATATAATATACAGTATGTAATTTCAGGCTGGTTTGCACATTGCTGCTCCAATATATAGTGCAGAATACACACCCACTCAGCACCGTCATACTACTCTATACTCATTTCCTATTCTGCTCAGCCTGCACTCTTAGCTGCAGAAACACACTGCACATTGTACAGGACACACATCAGCTACAGTACTACCCATCCTGAGAACAATGGTGGCTGGATATTGGGATGTACAACGTGTCCTGGAAGGTGATGGGGGACACTGCGGAATGATGAGAAGACACCCCTGAGAATGGTAAGGAGCTGGCAATGTGTGGAAGGGGGTGTGATCGCTTTACATATGTCTCCTATCCTATGAGGCCCCTAGGATGTAACCACTGTGACACATGTCATTGTGCGGTGACCCTAGGGTAATCTAACTCCATGTGTATGGCTGGTACACACTATAACACCAGGGGCCTGCGGTTTGTGGAAAGCTAACAACAATAGCAACCAGGAAACCCAATCCGTGACCTTAGTCATGACGTGAAGGGTGATAGCTGGCATACCTATATTAAGTTATTGGTCATGGGACATCATTCCCTTCTGGTGCTGGTTAACCTGCTTCTTATACTGGGGGTACTAAAGGGTTACTACTGAATGATGGCCAAGAATATGTCTTTGTGCAAAATATTAATATTGAGAAAATTACATTTTATTCTGTTCTATTGCGACAGTGAATCTTCTCTTACTTCTTCTGAAACAAATAAGGATGGATTTTCCAACATGAGAATTGGGTATTATTATAAGACAGGTAGAGATGTACACAACAAAATGTATACATATATACGTATATTCATATATATGTATATATATATATATATATATATATATATACACATATATTCAGGTTTTGGTAGCCAAGTGCATTGATTGGTTCTGTGTTCTGTGCCTGTAATGAACGCAACCTTTGCAAATGACTCTTGCCATGTCTAGAACATGTTGCAGTACATAGATCACCATTAATGATAATGCTTCAGTGGAATAATCTCATAGAAATGGCATTGCTAAAAATTAGTGAGTGGAGATGTCATCACTTAAGTGTCATGAGCGATGACATCATTATTCCATTAAATATGCAGTAATATACTGTACAGTATGATACCTCATGGAAACCTCAGGAGAGTCTTATATCTTGTAAAGAACTAAAAAGACCTTGTCTACAATGCTGTTTATTCTGTAAAACTACAAGTACAATTGTAATGTTTGTTTTTTGTGCTACAGTTTATCACTTAATATTAATATTAAGTTATTTTAATATTGCTCTATAGAATCCTGAAGTGTGCTTTCATTGTTTTTTTTTCATGTAATTGTGCCACCTGTGATTCATTTTTAATGACAGTTAAAATAAGCTAGTAGTTTAAAATGCAACAGTAAGGTGGAGGTTTTACAAAGTATTGGTGCAATGGGGCTTTGGTGAAATGAGCCACCTGCGCTTGTCCTTTAAATGGCTGCAGGCATTGTCTAAAATATATTGATATTGGAGCCTGTCATTGTCTAGCTGCCTCGTGTTACATGAAAACAATGCCTAATGTTACAGCCTTCACAATGCACTTGCTACTGTAGCAAGAATTGCAGTGAGTGACTACACAAGGTATCACCTTCTCCGGGAACAGTCGCAGTTCAGTTTGTGTCTGCAAATTACTAAAAGAATATTTGAAATGCAATTACCATGATTTTATCTTTCAAATAATTATATGTACAGTATGAGCTAAGGCAGATGTGACTGTTATGAATGGTATATCCAATTTCAGATGCTTTGTAAAGGGATCTTGTATGCTAGTACTGTTCCAGGATTCCATGCTCCCCTTCTGCATCTCTTCTTGTAGCTGTGAAGTTAGATAAATGTTCACATCATTGTTTTACTGCACATGGCACCGTAGAGGAAGCATAGTGTGCCAGTAATGTACAGAAAGCTTTATATCACTGTAGATTGTTTGCATTAATTCACTTATCTCTGTGCTAACTAACAATAGCATTTCTTTTCACTCTCTCATTATGAAGTTATTAACAAATCTCCAGTGTACTATCCAGAGGACTGGCCCACTGGGGGTACAGGGGAAACCCCCGGCAGCCCCACTGTTTGGAAGCTTCACCTTGCTCCTCTAGGGATCAGGTTCCAAACTGTGCATTTGGATTATACACAGGACTGTGGTTTATTTCTACAGCACACTGCTGTTATAAAGCTGTCACATTATCATGTATGCACAAGAAAGGACGTAACTACCATAGGTGCAAGGGGTGCAGCTGCTATGGGGCCCAGAGCTGAAGGGGGGCCATTTTTTGCTGTTTAACTAATATGTTTTATTTATCACCATCAGTTGCTGAAGAGGTGGCCCTTACAAACTCTTGCTAGGGGGCCTACTAATATCTAGGTACGCCTCTGTGCACCAGCAGTATTTACAAAATATATATTTCTCAAGAGGTCCAGACCACACATTCGCTAATGGTTAGAAAAACCAATGTAGTGGCTGGCCACACCCCCTCTAGAGACTGGCTACACTCCTAATCATTGGCCCATTCCAAAGAATTCCCCGGTGGGCCCTTCATGCCCCAGTCTGATACTGTACTACATTTACCTGTTCTGATTGCTGCAGCCAAATGTATCTCTTCCGGTTCACCCTTTATTAATTAAGGTTTCTATTATCACCTGTGATTTACTGTAGAACTGAGTGTTTCATTACTATTGCCACATACATCAGAAATAAGCCGTTTATTTTTTAGGGTGATTTATTACAATTCTCTGTTCAGCAATCCTGTACCTGTGTAAGTGAAAAGTTAACTGACATCTGTCAGAGTCAGATCTGGCTAGCCTTCTGCATCAGGTGTGGTCATCAGGCTGCACACATGCAAGTATAGTCTTGTGGGCATTGGCTCCCATCCACCATAGGGGTGCAGTCACTAGGTCTACAAGCATGCATTAGGTCGACATGAAAAAGGTCAACACAAGTTTTTCATAAAAAAAGGTGTTTTTTTCATACTTGATAATAGTGAGAATGTAATATTGTGCCCAAAAAAGGGCGAGCAAATGCGGTACACTTATACCATGTTCATTTTAAATTAAGTTGAAATAGACACCAAAAAGAAAAGAAAAACTGGTGTCGACCTAATGCTTGTGTTGACATAATGACCTGAACCTAATTCATCTGTCGTCCTAGAGACTGTTGACCTATTGTGGTCAACCTAATGACTGTTGACCTAAGTTCTGTTGACCCTATGACCCATACCCCACCATAGTACCTGCTTGTTGTCAGGGGATCCCCCACCCCTGATGCCACGGGTCTACAGTCCTGGTGGGTGCAGGTGTTCCAACCAGCCCCCTTTATACTATTGAACATGTCCTTCCAAAATAGCTACCACCTCCTCCAGCATCCTTAATAACTGTCTCCTCTGAGGTGGCCATTTTGGAAGAGACATCTCTTTCACGGTGCACTGACAGCAGTGTAGCGGCTCTGGAGAGTTGTCTTCACAGTACCTCCCATGCCCACCCAGATTCTCCAAGCCTGGGGACTGTTACTACTCCACTGCTGACGGGGAAGATCCATCTCTGATGGAATACTGTAATTCTAAAAACCCTATGCTTTCAGAGCTCTAAAAACCCTATGCTTTCAGGCCTTAATGTACTGTAGTACCAGGGGTGCAAGTGCGGCGGCACAGGGTGGTACAGCATACCGCTTTATCATAAAGTGCCGGTACCCCGTACCGCCATTAGAAACACGGCGAGCGCTGACACTGCGCATGCACCGGAATGCGCCGGAATGCGCCTTGACATCATGGAACCGGCGCGTCCTAATGTTGCGTGCCGCGTCGGCGCTTAAACTCTGCAGAGGAAGAGTTGGCGGGCACCTGCGGGAGTTCACTGATGCAGCAAACAGTAGGGGGAGGCCAGCCAGGGCAAGTCGGAGACAGCCTGTCAGCCCGTGTTAGGAGACCTGCGGAGACAGTGACGGTCGGAGTGGGTATGCTAATACTGAGCTCACATTAAATGACTGTCTGTAATGTAAATGAAGTGTTTTTAAGGCGCTGCTAAGCCCATTTGGTTCAGATGCAAAATTGTTGAGTGGGCTTGAGCCTCAACAATTTTGCATCTGAACCAAAAGGCCTCAGCCTGTATGCTTTGATTGTTTGGAATGAATGAGAAGAAGATGGAATGGGTGTTGTGTGTTTTGCAGACTAAAGTTAAAAGATACAGTTTACAGTGGTGGTGATTAATATTTTATTTATAATTTGGAGCATGTGGAACAATGGGACTAACTAATGGTAATTATCCTAGATGATGATACTAGTGGCTACTTTCAAAGTACCAACTAGTATCCTCATCTAGGAAGTACCATTATTAGTCCCCATATTCCACACCTCCAAATTATAAACTAATAAAATATTAATCACCACTGTATTCTGTATCTTTCAACTTTTATTCTGCAAACACACAACACCAGGGGTGCAAGTATGGCGGTACTCCCCCCAAATCCTTAATGCGCATGCGTGCATATGTAAGTGGCAGGGGGTGTGGCCTCCGACACCCAGTCACAACTGATTCCCTTCGGAGGGGAGCTCATCGCGCGTCTCTCCTTCCCCTCCCTGTGTCACTGTGACTGGGCTGTCAGTCAGTCAGAACTCGCGGGACGGAGCCAGCCCGTGAGATATGATTGGCTGACGGCCCAGTCACACAGTGAAGCCGGGAAAAGAGATGCGTGATGCGCTCCCCTCCGAAGGGAAGCGGGCGACTGGAGGGTGGAGAGGAGACCTCAGAGACCCTGCTCTGGGGGCATATGTGTGGTACATACTGTGGGGGCATGTGTGGCACTGGGGGCATACTTAGCACTGTGGGGGCATATGCGTGGCACTGGGGGGGCATATCTGGCTCTGGGGGCATATGTGTGGCACTGTGGAGGCATATCTGGCTCTGGGGACATACCTAGCACTGGGGGCATATGTGTGTGTGGCACTGTGGGGGCATACTTAGCACTGTGGGGGTATATATGTTTGGCACTGTGGGGGTATATGATATCTGCCACTGTGGGGGCATATGTGTGGCACTGTGTGGGCATATTAGTAATGGGCATCAGTTGTGCGGCAGCGGCACAATGGGCATTATGGCATGGGTATTATGTGTAATTTTCGGCGTGCAATATCCCGGTTTGTAGTTTATCTGGGTCCTACATTTTGTGTGCAGGATGCAATGCACAAGCCCAACCAGAAATGTCATTGTGTTTTAAAGTTTAGTCATGTAGCCACTCCCCCTCGTGTCATATGACCACGCCCATTTTTCGGTGCGCGCCTTCGTCGCGCGGCCCAGTACCGCTAAGACATTTTTTCTACTTGCACCACTGTTAAGTACTGATAGAACTTCCCAATGCTGAATAATATGGAGATGCTCAGAAAAGAGAGGTCTAATTTTCGGTTTCTAAGGGGACTTTTAAATGAAATAAGGGCTTCACATACTGTAACTTAACATAGGAGCCCTATAATAGATGAGGCATTTGGCACCAACCTCAATATTATTGATAAAGTGATATTTCTGAGAAACAAACAAACAACAAAAAAAACAAAGATATAATTATGAGGTTTAATTAATAATGAATGAATACATTTTAATGTGTTATCCAACATAAGTAATATGCACATTTAAATGGTTTAGAAATAAAATAATGGTTGTTACTTCATTCCATTTGGAAAAAACCCTCAGTGACTGGTAATGTTGTCAGGAGCCAGCAGTAGGGCCCAGGTAGACTGTAGGAGTGGGCTGGCTGTTAAGTCTCAGTAGCGAATAGTTTATGTCATACTGTAGGAGAAACAGGGGGTGAGATTTAATGGGATGAGAGATTCAGAAAATGAGAGATTTGGTGAGAAATCTCCAGTTTTTTTAAAGCAGCAATCATTTACACTGCAAAATCAAACTGGTTTTGCAGTGTAAATGATTGCTGCTTTAAAAAAACTGGAGATTTCTTACCAAATCTCTCACTTTCTGAATCTCTCATCCTATTAAATCTCACCCAATATTTCTTGGTAAATACTTTTGACATAGAGCTCCAGGATAAATATCCATAATCGGGGTTAGTGCAAGTAATAGTAGTATTTTGAGATAATGTGATTTACATTTTATCTAGTTATATTTTGCGCTTTGATAAATATGCCCATTGGTTTTACTTTAATACAACTGCCATTTGTAATATTGGTCATTTTAGGCTTGTTTTGTCAGAGTCCCAAAACAATAAAGTTCTATCCTAATCCATCTCTCTGTAGACTAACATGAAAGAGGATCCGCCTGTTTACATCAATTTAGAAGCATTCTACAGTGCAATGGGTTAAGCCAAACACACCTAGGTGTGAGCGTCACCTCACCAACCTGCTTCACTGAACAGTCATGATAAGTAAGAAAAGTAACATAGATTACTGACTTTCTTTCACTGTCAGATCATGGGAATATCATGTCGGAACAATGGATCAGAAGATCACTGGTAAAAGCAGAGAGACATGTCCTTTACACTTTCTAATGAGATGAACTCCACAGCTAGGTTTCTTACTGCATCCAGTTCATAATTAATATGAGAAATGTAATTACATTTAAATATTGTAAAAACAGTATCAGTAAAACACCATGGGTGAAATGTAATAGGGGGCGATTCTTGGTCATCTTTAAAAATCGCATCAAATCGCATGTGCAAAAATCGCACATTTTGTCATGAAAATGTGCGAATTTGATAAAATGTGCGATTTTGTGTAAAAAAAAAATGGCGTGGGGTCCCCCCTCCTGAGCATAACCAGCCCCAGACCTCATTGAGCCGGACCTGGTTCCAAAAATACAGGGGACAAAAAGCGTAAGGGGTCTGCCGTATTTCTGAAACCATCCCCGGACTCTTGGACCGGTCCTGGTTCCAAATATACGGGGGACAAACAATCTGGGGTCCCCCGTATTTTGAAATCAGCACCGGGCTCCAACAGCTGCGGTGTCATGTCACAGCCAGGGGACACTTTTTTTTAACATAAGGTTCCCAGGCCATACCATGAGCACCGTGGCTGGTCAGCCTTGGATGGGGTGCATGGGGGAGTGGGGACCCGTCCACTCTGAAGCCCGGGGCGGTCACCAGCGTCCCTGGGCTTTGGACGCTGGCCTGATAGGGTTAATTCATATATACATAACATTGCTTTATACAGGTGAACTACAAGTGCCAGAAGGCCTCCCCTGCATGCTGGGACTTGGCGAACCACAAGTCCCAGCATGCGGGGCATTAATGGGCCCGCTGAGACTTGTACTCCACCTGTAAAAAGAATGTTAAAATACAACACACACGCACAGAAAAGTACAATTTTATTAAACACACACACACACACCTCACTTTTACACCAACATACTTACCGAACCAGGGTCCAGCGCTGCCCTCCCTCTTCCACAGCCAGCTCACCCCGCACAGCTGCAATAGAGGCTGTTAGCATGGTTGGCTCGATGTGTCAGCCAATCAGGACTGAGCTATGCATCTTCATGGAGACGCATAGAGCCAACGACGCTAGCAGCCTCTATAAAAGCTGTTAGAAGCGCTCCAGGAAGCCAGTTCACCCCGCTGTCAGTGCGGGGTGAGCTGGCTGTGTGTGTGTGTTTTATTTTAACATTCTTTTTTACAGGTGAACTACAAGTCCCAGCAAGCCCATTAATGCCCCGCATGCTGGGACTTGTGGTTCGCCAAGTCCCCACATGCGGCGGAGGCCTGCTGGCACTTGTAGTTCACCTGTATAAATCAATGTTATGTATGAATTAATTAACCCTATCAGGCCGACGTCCAAAGCCCAGGGACGCCGGTAACAGGCCTGGCCTTCAGCCCTGTACGGGTAAAGCCGGGGGGGGGGGCTTTATTGGGGGGTCCCCACTCCCCCAGGTACCCCGTCCAAGGCTGACCAGGCACAGTGCTCATGGTATGGCCGGGGGACCTTATGTAAAAAGTGTCCCCCGTCGTTGGCATGACACCGCGGGCTGTTGGAGCCCGATGCTGGTTTCAAAATACAGGGGACCCCCAGATTTTTGGGATTTTTTGGAACCAAGACCGGTCCAAGAGTCCAGGGCTGGTTTCAGAAATATGGGGGACCCCTATGCTTTTTGTCCCCCCGTATTTTTGGAACCAGGTCCGGCTCAATGAGCCCGGGGCTGGTTATGCTCAGGAGGGAGGACCCCACGCCATTTTTTTTTAAGTTTTAACTTTTACACATTTTTAAAAACAGAACCATGCAGAACCTGGTCTAATTTTTTAACGATTTTTGGTAACGTTTACCAAAAATCGCACCCTATTACATGTGCGATTTGTATACTTTATAATGGAAAAACATCTGGATGTGAATTGAAGTGTGACTAAAAATCACCACTTCAAAATGTGCTATTTCGCGGCAAAAAATGCTATTTGTTTACTGCAAATTGCACCCTATTACATGTGCGATTTTCAGAAAACGTGCGATTTCGGCCCTTTTGTGCTATATTATCTGCTTTATTGCATTATTAGTTAGAAGCGCCATCAAAGTGACAGACACCAGGGGTGAATGATAGGAGCTGCAGGGTTTCTGGAACTCTGGCAGCTGGGAGCTGGGGATCTAGGCTCATCAGGCCCTGCACAGCTTCCTCTGTGTCTAGAGGACACTAGTAGCCAACACCAGGTGGCCGGAGGGGTCTAGGCATGGCTTGTGTGGGATGTAAAAGAACATGTACCTCTACTGACCCCACCAACCCAACTGCTGCAGAAAATTCACAGTTCCATTCCTGGCTTGCCTAGAGATCATTCTGACTGCCCTGCAACCTATCCATTGTTTTGGAGCACTAGAATACAAGAGCTACATTACTCAGCCACTGGTACTAATGGGTCCTATTGCTGATGTCCTATGGGATCCAGATGATAGGTCAACAATCAATAGGTTGACACCAAATGGTCATCATGTACAACGTCAACATAGGCAAAATGGCGACACAAGCAAACATGGCAATGGTCGACACTTGGAATGCTCAGCATGAGTTTTTCACATTTCAAACTTTTTCATACTTTCATATGGTAAAATGACACAGTACACAAATTGCTCATGCTCATGTGTGGACATTGACATCAACAAAGTGAAAAATTCATGTCGACATTTTCATCTGCCGACTTGTTGCTTGTGTCCACCTTTATCCATGTTTCAAGTTGAGTTTTCCCATGTCGACTTATTGCATGCGTTGACCATTTGACCATGTCGACATAAGGCATGTTGACATTTTCATGTGTCCACCTGTCTAACAATAGGTGTCGACCTATTGACTACCAACCTTCTTACTGTCGACCTATGACCCATACCCATCTGGGGGTGGTGTGGGCTTGGGTCTGTTCAGTGGTGGCTTCTGCCTCTCCCATGGGGGTACCAGAATCCCCGGTGGCAGTGATGATGCCTCCCTCTCCCTCCCCTGAGACTACTCTCACAAGAAGTGTTCTTTGATCTACTTATAATAAGATCTAAGGGAACCATTTATCAACAATTGCATTTGCAGTGCAATGTGGTCATGATATTAACAACCAAAATGTATTTGCAAGATGCAATTATACCACCCAATGTATAAATCAGCATACCCATGGAGTGGAGTACATGCATATAGGTACTTGGGGTGAGGATTTGATAGACTAACAGGGCTGTTCAGCGTGCTGTCCTCCAGCATGTCCTACAACAGTAATAGAATTCCCTAATAGCAGCACTGTGGCTGGCTAAGTTAGGATGAATGGTTCCATGGTGGCTGGCCACTAGACCTGAAAAACCACTAGGCTAGAAATCCATTGGTACTTGTGTAATAGCACGGCACCCGTTACCTAGTAAGCGTAGCATCTCTGTCAGAATCAGCGTAGTGTTTGCGCGGCTAGCGTAGTAAGCGTAGTCAGTCAGAAGTAGCGTAGTGTTCCCGCGGCCAGCGTAGTCAGCGTCCCTGTCAGAAGTAGCGTAGTGTTCCCGCGGCCAGCCTAGTCAGCGTCCCTGTCAGAAGTAGCATAGTGTTCCCGCGGCCAGCGTAGTCAGCGTCCCTGTCAGAAGTAGCATAGTGTTCCCGCGGCCAGCATAGTCAGTCAGCGTTACGCAGTTACCATAGTCAGTCAGAGGTGAAGGTGAAGTGACTGCGGAATGGCTGCAGAACCTCTCACGATGTTTAACCTGCTGTAGACAGAGGAGGAGTCAGTGGCTTTTTTTCAGCAGCACCATTTGCTGCCACTGACACAAACCTGTGTTAATTGACACCCAATGCGTTTCAGCGTGAAGGAGTGCATGTGGCGTTGCCACATTAAAACCTGGCAAAAGAAGATAAGTCTCTGTGCGGCACATTGGTTTCCGGGGTTTCCGGTGTCATATCCCATTTCTTACCCTCATCCTTTTTATTTATTCATGGGCAGAGGAGATCACAAGCATATCGTTTTGTGAACGACAACTAAAGTTGTCGGACAAAACCAAAGTGCTGTACAATAACCTTATGCGGGAGGCCTGCACCGTGGACTTAATGTCGCAGCCCCAACGCCGAATTGGCGGTCCGGGAAAAATAGTTGAGGTGGCCGAGAGTCTGTTTGTACAGAAAAAAGGTCATGTTGGATGTGTGCTGCCTCAACAGTGGTTGTTTGGAGGCATTCCCAGGGGGGATGCGGTTAATTTCCCGGCGGTCGGAATCCCGGCGTTCAAAATACCGACCGCCGAAATCCCGACCGCCGAAATCCCGAAACTTTCTCCCTCCGTGGGTGTCCACGACACCCATAGAGGGAGAATAAATTAGCGTGCCGAGCGTAAGACGTGACGCCAGCACCCTGATGTCCACCATCAACAAATATATAGAACCGGGGATGACTATATACTCTTGCTGCTTTCCCACTGCCTACCCGGGTAAAGACCCGTTTTTTTTAAACGTGTCTTTACCCGGGTAATAGCCACAAAGACCCTTTCCCACTGCAGCTTTTAAACGTTAAAATAACGTTTAAAAGCAGTTTTTGTCCCATTCACACTTACCCATGTAAACCACAAAGCAACACGTTTAAACTCTCTAGTAAACCTTGCCTGTCATTAAAAACATCACATGCACCAATCATGTTCTTAACCTTTATTATTATTTCTAAATACCGTTTAAAACCCTTTCCCATTGCCAAAAAAACGGCTCTTACACGGTAAAAACACTGCTTTTTACCCGGGTAACAAATACCGGTATTTGTTACCCGTGTAAAGCAACCTGGAGCTTTCCCACTGCAGCTCTAGCCGTTTAAAAAGGCTAAAAAAACTGCATTTTACAGTGTAAAGCCTGCAGTGGGAAAGGGGCATCTGATTGCTGGTGTGCATATAACACTCAACAGCTGGAGCAGGCAGGGTAAACCACCACTAATTTTGTTGATCCTGAGACTGGGGTTCATACCCAAAACATTGAACGCCTTTGAACGCCTTCTGGGATCTTGTAAGTGCTGCAACAAAAGGCAAAGGGGCACTGCACGCCAAAATCTGGACTCCTATCTCCAGGAATTAATTTGGCGCAAAACTGTCGGCGCAGAAAGCGCTTTCCAGTGGATTCTACATGCCTTAACTCTGCTCCCAAAGGCTGACACAGATGCAGACATAACTGCGTCAACTTCAGCTGCAGTTTCCGTGAATGCAGAAGCTGAAGAATAATTTTATTATTTTCTATGGTCTTGTTATTTCATATTATTGTCCTTTGTTAAGTGTTTTTTTTTTTCTTCTTTATTATTCACTAAAATCTAGTTACCTGTTAACACGTCGTCATTACTGTCTCAGATGTATGTTATGGCAGGTGTGAATGTGTTCCTGAAACACCCCCACTATCCACGCCAGCCCGAAGTGTGATGAGGGGACATGTTACGCGTCTCCCCATCCTGTTCATACCCCCACTATCCACGTTGGCGTAATTGATTTTATAAAGTGTGGCAAGTGCAGCGAGCCCCGTGAGGGGATGCGGATTACTTTCCATGTATTCCTTGTCTTCTCGCGGGGCTCGCTATGCTCGCCACGCTTCGGGCTCCATGCCCACGTGGATAGTGGGGGTATGAACAGGTTGGGGGGTATGAACAGATTGGGGGGCCGCTAACTATGCTAGGCAGCCTTTGGGCTACGCTGAAAACGTAGCGTAGCCGGGCGCCGTGCTATTACACAAGTACCAAACCATTTCAGCTCATATAATGCCTACAATTTGTGGCCATTAAGAACCGGCATTACTATAAACAATAAACATCCCCATAACTTAGATTTGGATAGAGACACCTCCTGACAATTAGGCAACAGCACCTTCAATGCCCTGATAAACCTAGGAGGTTGTTCTGGTTGATTCACAAGGCTGCAGCCTTGTGAGTCCACCAGACACCGCCCTCCAAATGCTGGTATGCCCGCCCCCCCCTTGCATGCTGCATATGTTCACACAGGCTGTGAATGGATGTTTAACATAAACATCCATTCGCATGCTTTGGCGGAGCACCCACATCATTCGATGGTCGCCGACCATCGAATGATGTGGAAGGTCCACACATATCTAAGGTTTCTCTCAGGTAACCTTAGATATGCGTGGACATTCGGCAGGAAGTGGGTGGACAGCTGACATCTGGTGATGTCAGCTGCCTGTCCCCAGCGCCCACATCACGGGCCATGAAATGCTGGGTGTTCCCATGAGCACGACTATCCGCCATCGTCCCACGCCCCCCAACCGCAGTGTTGGGTATGTGAGCCTGGTGAACACCCTTTTCGCCATGGCTGCATGCACCCTGTGTCTGCACATGCGCAGAAAAGCATCTGTGCATGCGCAGACGCACAACATCGGTCCCCTGTGCGGACACACGTGTGATATGGACTGATCAGAATGAGGGCCAGAAAATTTAAGGTATGGTCTGTGCCTTATGAACCCTTAGAAAACTGTAATGTGCAAAGAAAAATAACAGCACACTTAGCTTACTCCTGCAGAGTGGCCAGCATATATTGCACCTTCATCCCTTCTCTCTACTCTAATATACTGTACCATATATTAAAATACAAAGCTTCTGTAATCTATTGCCACTAGTTCCAACAATCTTGCTAGGTGGTACCACAGAGCAGGATAAACCCTAGTGTGCTACCACTCATTGGCCCTTATTCTGGTTCACTCGCAAAGGCAAATTCCTTCTCAAATGCACAAAACCATGTGCACTGCAGGTGGGGCAGATGTAACTTTTGCAGAGATAGTAAGATTTGGATGTTATTTTGTTTTTATGCAGGGAAAATACAGACTGCTTTATTTTTACACTTCAATATAGATCTCACTTTGAAGTAAAACCCCACACATATCTAATCTATCTGCACATGTTACATCCCCCCCCCCCCCCTGCAGTGCACACGGTTTTGTCTATTTGGGAAGGAATTTGCCTTTGCAAGTGAACCAGAATAAGGGCCAGTGTGGAATCTTAGAAGCATTGAAATGTCACTCATTAAAGAAATTAGCAGCAGCCAGCCATACAATAACTGTGTATAGGGGTGCAGGAGCAAAATAGCATATCCCTCACCTGCCCAAATGTACACACCCTGAAAATGGCATTATTTTAACCAAAATGAGGGGGGGGGTTTGCAGATTGTGGTGTGCTAATTTTGTCTCATTATCACATATCTCTCAGAAGGGCACAACTAGCACCTCTTCTGATAATGTGCGACCTTGATAAAGATGTAACATTGAAACGTGTATTGGCAGAATGCCAGCTGTGTATTGTTACAGTGATATGCTACTGTGTGCAAGTGAGAATTAATCAATGACGCTAGTTAGTGGGGTTAAAGGCATGTACACACGGTGCAATTTTTGCTAGGGGACAATTTTGACAAAGCTATTTTGACTAAGTGATTTTAACTATATGCACTGGCGATCTTGCTTACGTTCACTATGATCTCCTACAATTTAGTCAAAATAGACTTGACTTTACAATCATATTTTCTATGTGATACTGATTTAGCGGGGCCGCGCATTGGTATCGGCTGCATGTTTAACACTGCGATTTTGGCTAACCTTCCTGGTGATTTTGACTATCTATTGCCTGCCAAAATCGCAGTGTTTTACACCCTTTAACTGTGAGCCAAAGAATACATAGGTACTGAATGTTGATTGGTGAATCAGTATAGACAATCTATAAATTAATGCTTGGTTACTATAATTTAATACATACACACTTGCCTATGCCGGCAGTGATGCAGTGATGGGGCTTCCATTCAGTAACATGGCTGTCATTAGTGATATCCCCAGTCAAATCTACAGCAGGGCTGATGTGAAGATATTGCTAGCGACAGCAGGAGCACACATGTTCACTGCAGGTGGGGCAGATGTAACTTGTGCAGAGAGAATTAGATTTCGGTGGGATTTTACTTCAAAGTGAGATCTATATTGCAGTGTAAAATAAAGCAGTCAGTATTTTCCCTGCACAGAACAAAATAACTCACCCAAATCTAACTCTCTCTGCATGTTACATCTGCCCCCTGCAGTGCACATGGTTTTGTCCATTTGAGAACAAATTTGCCTTTGCGAGTGAACCAGAATAAGGGCCAATGTGTACACAATTACCGATGTGGTCGAGATATCATTCCAAACCGCAGCAGAATGATATATCACCTGATAAATTAGTTACCCAGCTTGAGAATAGGGATACTCTGGTCTAAACAATTATACATCTACTGAATGAAGTAATAAAGAGACAATTAATTAAAGCTCATTCTTTCAGCTCAATAAATATCATATGTTTGTTATTTAATAGCAGTACGGAATGTTGGTGTGAAATACTGTGCTCTATTCCTCAATGTACTGTAACATCTATAATGTATAACACTGGCTTGCTGAGATGTTGTGTGTAATGTTGGGTACACACTTATCGATTCGCGCGAGTCAGCTGTATCGTACTGTGGGAGAACGATATACAGTAATGCATACACACAGATCGTTAACTTTGTTCAGACTGCATGTACGGAGCGGTCAGTGATGATATTGAGCCTTCAAACTAACTGATATTCATGATTTATCAGCATTTTGCATATAAATGTATGATATATCGCCCAGTGTGTACCCAGCTTAACTTTAAGAGCCTACCCATGTAATGACTTACTGACACATTTGGGGGTGGTTCTGATTGACACACAAAGCTGCAAATTTCACAGCTTTCCGTGTCATCTATGTGTTTCCCACACAAACACCTGTCCCGCTTGTGAGCTGAATATCCCCACTCGCATGCAAATGTTTCTGAGCTGATCATCTTCCCGCCCTCCCACATAACCTCACCTTCCACAATTTCACTTTCTATTGATGGAACAACGATCTCCTCTAGCCACCAAGTACGCTGCCTTGGCGTTACTCTTCCCTTCCTGTCGTTTTCACCTCAAAAATATGTCCAGGGTCAGACCCTATCTCACCCAGGATGCTACAAAGACCCTCATCCTCTCACTAGTTATATCCAGATTGGACTACTGTAATCTACTACTTTCTGGCCTCCCTATAAAACACCTCTCTCCACTCCAATCTATCCTCAATGCTGCTGCCCATCTCATCTTCCTCCCCAAACGTACTATGTCCACCTCCCCTCTCTTACACGCCCTGCACTGGCTCCCCTTTCCCTTCAGAACATAATTCAAGATCCTTACACTTACTTACAAAGCCATCACCCTTTCCTCTCCCACCTACATATCTGACCTTGTCTCTTTTCACACTCCCACCCAGGGGCTGGCTGGCAACTTTCAGTCTGGGGTGCAAACACAAGCAAGTGGCCCCGGAGTGATGGGAAAAGGGGACAGTGGGAGAAACTTGTTCCGCTGCAGCCACTGCTCCCTACAGCTATGGACCACACATTTCAGTTATGCCTACAGAGGCAATGGGGTATATTCAATGCTCCCAGTTCGCCATTTTTTCCAGCGAGGATGCCTTTTTTTGGCGAGAAAGTTCTTTCGCCAAAAATGGTGCTCACCCTATTCAACGCTCCCGGTTCACCAAAAATGAAGGAAAAACAGAGAATGCTGAGCCGCGCTCACCGGAGCATTGAATATACCCCAATGGCTGCTGTGCATGTGCGGTCAGAGGGGTAGCCCAGGCAGCACATCACGGGGACATGCATCCTGACGACTGAATCTCATATTGCAATGCTGGGTACTAGTATCACTCCCAGATGGCATTGCATATGCAATTCTGGTACTTATATGTTAGTTGGTCGCCCAATTAGCATACGTACGCTAACTTAGGAACATCGCATCGTATTGCATGGGCCACTTTAAGGGGCATGCGATTTTCCTATGTAATTTATTCACTGCTCTTTTAGCCCTGGGGGATCGCATCGCACCTCCCGCAAAATCGGGAGGGGGGGTTGTGCTTTTAGGCACCCCCCCCCCACTATCCACGCCACCCCGAAGCGTGGTGAGCGCAGCGGAACGTGTCCTCCGACCTTTTCATACCCCCACTATCCACATCGGCGCGGAGTTGATATCATATAGTATGGTGAGCGCAGCAAGCCACCGAGCCCGAAGCGTGCCAAGCAGACGTGGATTACTTTACATGTATTACGCGTCCCCTCGCGAGGCTCGCTGCGCTTGCCACGCTTCAAACTCGGTGGCAAGCTGCACTCGCCACACTATATAAAATCAACTCCACGCCGACGTGGATAGTGGGGGTATGAAAAGGTCGGAGGACGCGTTCCGCCGCCCCTCGCGGGGCTCGCTGCGCTTGCCACGCTTTGGGGTGGCGTGGATAGTGGGGGGAGCCTAAAAGCATGCGATTTTGCCGCAGGTGCGATGCAATGCGTTACCTTGGGGGCACACAGAGCAGTGAATAAATTACATTAAGCATCGCATCGCACATTGCATGACACTAAAATGGCCCCTGCGATGCGATGTGATGCGATTTCCCTACGCAGAATAGCCCACTAAGCAAATAGCTTAGTGGGCGCCCAACTAACATATAAGTACCACAATTCTTGATAAATGGGCCCCATAGTGAGATAAACTGCAGAGGGCAGGGATATAGCAAGAGAAATCACAGGGAAGAGGAAGATGGCGAGGGAGAAAGCGACAGTGAACGCAGGGGAAATGGTGAGAAAGAGAGCAGGGTAGAAGGAGATGTTGAGTGAGAGAGCAAAGGGGAAGAGTTGGCGAGAGTGCACAGGGGAGAGGGAATGGTGAGAGAGCACAGGGAAGTGGGAGATAGTGAGAGCGAACTCAGGGGTGAGAGGCCGCACTGGAGAGAAAGGACACAGGGATGAGACAGAGAGTCATCAGGGGAGAGAGAGGCTGCGGGAGAGAGGTAGATAATGAAAGAGACAGCAGGGGAGATAGTGAGAGGCTGCAGGGGGCAGGTAGTACCTATGTGCTCTCCAGCTGATCTCTGATCCATCCTTCTTCATCCTGTGTGGTGCCCATAGAGCAGAAACCATGGAGATTGAGGAGATGAGTTGGGGGCAGAGCCCGGACAGGAAGCTGATCTGGAGAGGAACCTGTCCATGAGAGGGCTTAGTAGAGCAGGTGCAGCCAGGGGTGGATTCAGAAGAAAATGACATGGGGGGTGCACCATGATACAAGGGGGTGGACAGCTAGGTAAAAAGGGGTGTGGTCTCACAGCACATTTGAAAGGGGAGAGGAAGGGGAGAAGGAGAGAGTGTATGCTATGGGTGAACAACCCAGTGATCCTTGTGCATGCAGAGACCACAGCCAACACAGAAGGGGCACATATCAGGCCCAAAGAGTAACGGGATCAGCATGCCTGACACTGGTGTAATCTAGTAAGGCAGGCCAGGTTCTCCCTGCTGCTTTTTGTGCCCGGTCCCCTCCTCTACTCTAGCCGCACCTGCAGGCCCGGCGACAGGGGGGGTCAAAGGGGACAACTGACCCAGGCCCCAGTGATCAGAGGGGCCCCAAAATCAGCCCCACTTAGCTGCCGGGTCACTCATCCCTCCCTGCACCCAGCCGCCCGGCAATCCATTGCTGCAGGCGGCCGGCACTTGATTCCGCTTCCTCCTTCCAGCCCCCCAAACAAGAATTTTCGCGGCTGCCACTGGGACTCGGGAGAGGGGTGGGCTCTGCTGCCTGGGGAAGGACACCGGTCGGCACATGCAGCTCCCGCCGACACTGCTTACACACTCACACTGACATGAGCCTGCTGGGGAAGGCTCCCGGACGCCGCTTGCAGACACCGACATGAGCCAGTGCAGCTGCGGAAGGCATTTTACAACCTTCTGCAGCAGGCTCATGTCAGTGTGAAAATATAGTACCAATGCATGTTACAGCACACAGTACATTACACCCCACATTAGTCCCCCTTTTATATGTTACAACACTATAGAGCCACTTATACACATTACAATAGAACCCCCATATACATAATATATAGCACTTTCTGATTTTATATATTTATACACACACAATGTGCAGTATAGGACAGAGAGAGAGAATGTAACTTGCTGGCCTGTGCTGAGCATGGGGCCAGGAACTGGGACTGGTCTGGTAATGATGATGGGTTTCATCAAGGCACACGGTGCTTGTAGGCAGGTGATGAAAGATCATGGCAGGCAGGTGGGCAGATGGGCAGGCTGTTCAAACCCTTCTTCTCTCCCCTGTGTCCGCTGCCAGATTGCAGTGTGCTATGACATTGCACTCGCACCAGCATTCTGGGAAAGTGGGAGAGAGGAGCTCAGCAGCAGGCCGCGGCTGTGTACATTTAAAGTTCTCAGCCTCAAAGCTCCGGACACCCTCCCTGACACCCCGCCCCTGAGCCGTCCATTTAATTGCCGGTAATCAGTAGATAAGGCGGCGGCATTCACCCCCTTGTTGTGGCGCTGTCTGGAACTGCCAACCCCAGCAGTGTGCGTGTGTGCAGCAGCACAGCCAGACACTGACAGCCGGGAGCAGAGAAACCTTCTGGCACCCTGCCCCCCTGCCTAGCCCGCCACTGCTCCCACCCCTCTCTCCGCTCCGCAAATGCACGTCGCCTCCCCTGCAAGCTGGTTACTTCCTCCCATGCCCGCCTCCAGGATTTTTGTCTGTTCGCTTCTATCTCAGCTGTGTCACCCCAGTTTGTCTGCCCCTTACCTGTAGAATGTAAGCTCTAACGAACAGGGCCTTCTCTCCTTATTTGCTTTTCTAAGTCTCTGCCACTGTTATAATTGCATCAGTGTCCACTATTGTAACTGTCTTTTTTATTTACCGTGTACTTGTCCTAATTTGCATTTGTACTGTAAATCACTATTTTTCTTGTATTGTTCTTCGCTCATCTATGTATTGTCAGGCGCTGCAGGACCCTTGTGGCGCCATATAAATTAACATTAATAATAATTTGTTTCGCATAAACATCCATTCGCAGCCTTGCATGCGGGGACAAAATCATTCGATGGTCGCTACCATCGAATGATTTTGCAAGTGCTCGCAGATCTAAGACACCTCTCTGCTAGATCTGCGGGCTCCCTGTATGGGGAGTGGGCGGGCAGCTGACATCCACTGACATCCAGGGGCAAACGCAGGATTTTCAGAAGGGGGTTTCCAGAGGGGCGGAGCAAAGCACGGAGATGGACACTGTATATGCTGGGTCAGTTAAAGTATTATAGATAGACCAAATGTATATAAATAATAATAATAATATATATATATATATACACACACATACATATATATATATATATACATACAGGGGCGTCAACAGCAGTGCAGACCCCTGGGCATTGCAATGTATTGGGGCCCCTACCGATCCTCCAGCGGTAGGGGTGGGGGATGCTTTGATGTCCCACGGGTGGTAGGGGGTATTATATCAACCGCTCAGCATGTAGGGCCTGGATCAGTAATTTCCACTAACTACCCCTTTACTGCACAGATGGTGGGAGATGGAGTGGGAGAAGGGGACATTGGGCTGGATGAAGGGGCCCTGATACATAACTTCCAGGGTGGTAGAGGATGTTTAATATGCAGAGGAGGGATGTATAGCGGAGTGGGCTTATTATTCATAATTTTCTGGTGGGAGGACAGCTTGCTTGACTGCAGATATCTCCAGTTCCCGGAAATAAATTTCTTTAGATTTTAATGGAATTAAAAATTAGAGAATCCCTCCTACCAAATGGTATTGGGGGCTAGGGGATCAGAGTTCAGGAGGCAGAGCAATCTGCCAATGAGAATATAAAACTACATACCAGGTGTGTGGAGCTGGAGCAGTAACCAGCTGCTAGAAGGCTGATATCTCTGGTTCTGGGCACAGCAGAGACAAGCTACTAGTGTCTATCAAAGGGGGAGAGTCCCAGCTTTTGGAATATACCCTCAGGAAAGCTCTAAGTCAGACAGAACCTGAAATATCTGACTGGGAAGAGCAATTAATAGGCTTGGATGGGGACCACTGATTTAAAATCAGATATCTCCGGTTCCCAAGGGCCGATTTTTAAAATTCTTGTACCTATGGAAATAGGGGACCCTCAGCTTTCAGCCTAGAGCCCTTAGACTCCTTGGGGGGTTTCTGGGTACTCAGAAACCCCCCCTGCGTGCGCTACTGACATCAGCTACCCACTCCCCGCACCCGCGTCACTGACGCATTTATATGGTAACGTCCAGCGTTTTCATGGGGATCAACAAAGGGCCTTATTTTGGTTTACTCTTTCTGACAAAATACTTCTTAGATGGACAAAACCATGTGCACTGCAGGGGGGCAGATGTAACATGTGCAGAGAGAATTAGATTTGGGTGAGTAATTTTGTTTCTGTGCAGGGAAAATACTGGCTGCTTTATTTTTACACTGCAATATAGATCTCACTTTGAAATAAAACCCCACCCAAATCTAACTCTCTCTGCACATTTTGCATATGCTCCCCTGCAGTGCACATGGTTTTGTCCATATAAGAAGGATTTTGTCAGAAAGAGTGAACCAAAATAAGGCCCACAGTTATCCCCTGTGGGGACAGACAGGCGCTGATAGGGGTTAATGATCCAGCTGCTGTGTGATGTGGGGTAGTCACTCCCACTACGACAGAAAAAACAAGCAAATATATTGACACAGAGCTACTCTGAGGAAGAATAAATGTAGATGACCACCATTGGATAAAAATTATTAATAAACATTTATTTCATTAAATTGATAACATTTAATAGTTTAAAAATACAAATAAAAAGTATAAAACAGAGAAAATGGATTAATTCTAGCAGCAGTTGTATGATATATTAAAGCAGCAGTTTCTCTTTGTGCAAATGTTTGGGTGACCTTTTAATTAGTTGCAGTCCCATGCCTCCAATTCTAACAGTGTCCTTGTGCTGATCATAAACATTCACTATTGATGGATCCCCACTCACTTGATGCTGGTTTTCGCAAGGGGTACCCGGGAGTGAAGGAGGCTTGACAGCCTAGGATTGAGGCTCTGAAGGTCCTGGGAAAGGAAACATGTGGGTCTGGTCCGGGGTTGCAGTGGTACCTAAAGCGTTACGCTCAACTGGCTTTATCACCTTTGATAAAGCCAGTTGAGCTGGCGAAACGCGTTAGTTACCCAGGAAATATTGCCACAGATTGGCCTCTCTTGACCTTTTTGGTAAATTGGATTCATCTTGAGTGACACTGCAACCCCGGACCAGACCCACGTGTTTCCTTTCCCAGGACCTTCAGAGCCTCAATCCTGGGCTTCAAACAATCCATTGCTGTCAAGCCTTCACTCCAGGATACCCCTTGCGAAAAACCAGCATCAAGTGAGTGAGGATCCATCACTAGTGAGTGTTTATGTGCCCTCCTGCAGTGCACATGGTTTTGTCCATTAGAAATAGAATTTGCCTTTGCGAGTGAACCAGAATAACCCCTATTGTGTGTAACTATAGCAGCCTACCCTGTTTAGCACACATTTACTGACAAAGTGTTTCTATATCTGCCTACCCTATATATCACTGGCTTATTGACTACAGCAGCCTGCCATGCATAACTGGCTGATACATTGTTGTAACTAGAGCAACTTATGCTGTGTACAGACGGCCCGATCTGGCGGCCGTCGTTACCGATGGCCGCTGGGACCCAGTGTGTGCCAGCTTCGGCCAGGAGGGATGACATGCCTCCACTTCAAAATTTCTACTTTGACCACTGTGTGAGGATAGATAGATAGATAGATAGATAGACAGATAAATAGATAGACAGAAAAACATCTTGACAGCTAAATACTGTATCTGGTTTTTAGGGAATAATATGTACTAATATTTACAGAAAATAAAGTCACACTGGAGAGATTTCCTTAATAAGAAGTTGGAATTAGTCCTGCTTTTTCATGAGGCAATTTATGACCCTGACACTATGTGACTCAAACAGAGGTCGCCCCTTGGCACGTTGTGACCGTCTCCTCGTCCTGCAGGAATCCACATGGAAGTAAAATGTGCACAAAACGCTCTGGGCTTTATTTCAATTACAGCTACAGTAACTGGGTTGTGCAAATTGCCATCTCCAGTGATGATCGTGTATACAGAGCAAAGTTTATTCAGTTTTATATTGCAAGTTTTAGGGATGAGTTTGCACTTCCTACTGGGAGTGATTCTGGTGGGTTTGCAAAAGCAAACTCCTTCTTTGAAGGACAAAACCATGCTGCACTGCACTGCATGTGGGGCAGATGTAGCGAGCAGAGAGAATTAGATTTGGGTGAGTTATTTTGTTCCTGTGCAGGGTAAATACTGGCTGCTTTATTCTTACACTGCAATTTAGATTTCAGTTGAAACACACCCCACCCAAATGTAACTCTCTCTGCACATGTTACATCCAGGGCCGCCACTAGTAATGTTGGGGCCTGGGCTGAAGGTCAGCGGCACCCCCCCCCCCTCGCGCGCCGGCACCCCCCCCCCCCAATTACTATTACTTATCAGCGGTGGCGGCGGCACAGCATCTTCTCCATCCTGGACTGGAGGCTCGGAGCACTCACTGCACAGTGCAGCCTGCAGAGCGACGAGCCCCTCTATATCCTAGGCTCGGCGCTCTGCAGGCTGCACTGTGTATTGTGCGCGCCTGGCCGCCAGTTCCGGGTGGGGGGATTTGTGTGGGTGCGGGGGGGGGGGGGTGCCGTGACACTGTGGGCAGCTGCCTGGGCCCCTCCAGAGGCCGGGGCCCGGGACAGCTGTACCCCTGGCACCCCCCTGTCGGCGGCCCTGGTTACATCTGTCCCACCTGCAGTGCACATGGTTTTGTCCATTAAAGGAGGAGTTTGCAAACCAACCAGAATCACTCCCACTGTTCATAGTCTACTATATTCACATTGTCTATGTTTTCTGATGCTGTTGTTTCTATGAGGTAGTGTATCAGTTTATACTATGATATCTTGCATTCCAAACAGGAAATATTACATTTAAAAATGTATACAGTATGCTGCATTTACTCTTCACTTAATTTTTTGTAAAGAAAATTAATAAAATAATAATACATAATATAAGTACACACTAATGCCTACAGGATACAAGCTACACTCTATGGAGCTAATTTAGAGAATTCGCATATCGAGTTATTATCTATGGAGTTAATTTACAGAATTCGCATATCGAGTTATTATCTATGGAGCTAATTTAGAGAATTCGCATTTCGAGTTATTGTGAAATGACTACGTATGCGTACAGTGCGCATCGTGCATGCGCAAGGGGAATTAGCGACTGAGAATATGAATAGGTTGTTAACGCAATGGAGCCGCAATTTGACTGACAGTTTTCTTTGTATGGTGGAAAAAACCAATGGTGTGCCTAGACATTTTTAAGGAGGGTTAGTGACATCAGTGATGAACACTTCCAGTCTGTCTCAGTCGCAGATTAGTGAGCATCTCAGACCTTCTTACATTTTCACAGACTGCAAAAATGCTTGGTGGTTCAGGAAGAAATCAAGTGGTGATAAAGCAGTGACAAAGTGGAAGGGGATATGCATCAGCCAATCAGCTGTGTTTGAAAAATGACAGGATTTGATTGGCTGGTGTATTATCACCCTCTACTTAATGACTCCTTTATCACTTTACCAGGCTTAATATATCTGCCCCAATATTCCTACACTTTCTGAGCATTATTTGATACTCTTTTCTAAGTGCTGCGCTTTCCAATGAGATTTTAAGATGTCTCACATCATATATATATATATATATATATATATATATATATATATATATATATACAGTAAAAGTTAGTGGGTACTTCCTGGATAATGGCTGTGCGTTCCACCAATTTATAGATGGAACGCAAGCCATATAATTAACGGTTTTCACACATTTCTAGGTGAATCTACACCCTCATTTCCACTCCATATGTTCCCACTTATTAAAGATAGCTACCCAATAAGGATTTAGATTTATAAATCATTTAATAAGCACATTAATATTCTGAGCACTCCCTCACTTTAAAAAATATTCAAAAAAATTCAAAAAAATCTTTAAAAAAGTAAAAAAATTCTAAAAATAATCTAAAAAAGATTTCACAATAATAAGGTCACATGTTTACAATCTATACTATTAATATTTACCTAAATTGAAATTAGTAACACACCCACAGAAAGTGATGTCACAGTCCTTCCCCATAAATACCCTCACTCAGACCCACATCCACCACTTGCCCTCTGGCTATTGGAGAGTACACATGCACAGGCGATACTGAGGTAAGAGAAAAGGAAATTGCTGACTCTCCCATTAATTGAAACCATTATCCCTCTATTCTGATATTGCAAACATTGTCCATTTTTCTTTAGGGGATCTTTTACTCCACCCCAATTTAACTAGAAATTGTCTACACCATTTATTTTGAGGTATGTACCCATTAGAAAGTTTATGAGTAATTTATCCACCAATGGATGTAAACGGTTTATAAATATTTATATCTACTTATAGGTTCGAGAAATAAAGCCCTGATACCAGTTTACATCATAGTCTCAAACCCTAAAGTTAATAAAGTGATATTTTGTTGGAGGTATGTACTAATTATGTTAAGATATAATCAATTAACTAATCAATTAGCAACCTATTAAACCAATGTATCCTCCTATAGGTTGGTTAATAGGGGATTTTGCCATAATTGGCCACCCTGATCCATATCAGTATGATTCACCCATCTGGAGGATTATTCCTTTATTAAGGCCTATTAGTGATTGGGATCACATTTTGCGCATATACGGTATGTATCTAATGGGGTACACTCCTTAGTATAATTGTAAATGATCATCTTTAAAGAGCCGACCAGTCACATAGTTATGTTTTGTAGGTTCAACTACACTTTCGGAATAAAGACTAATTATATTTGTAAAAAGTCCTCTAATTAAGGAATAAAGTACTACAGGTATATTTAATCTTTAAATAACTAAAATTAAACTATCAAATATACATGAGGAATAATAATTGAAACATTTTATTTACAGTGTTAATTTGCATTTGGAAGATCCAGCGTGAATAAATCATTCAAATTTCCTTACAAATAAAAAACATCTTTTATTGCTCAAAGGTATGCCAGTATGTATCTTTATACATTAGTAAATACCATTCCTGATAAATCTATATTTTTTATTTTTGACACTATTGAAGAATCCATCAATTTTATGATAGTCAAGTTTGACAGATTCTTAATCATTTCCTCCGTTTATCTGTTCTGTATCCATTCTGTTCGCCATCTCTGTATTTATGTCAAACTGTAAAAAAATTATCGATGTCTTTCCTATTGTATATATTTACAATTATGTTCTACTCTTGTAGATTAATATCAAACCCCTGATGAAGTCTCATAAAGAGACGAAACACGTCGGGTTCTTGGTATGATCCCTATTCCATGAAAATTCTTCTAATTCCAAGTGTATTACCTTTTTTATACATATTTTTTTAATAAATGTTTTATAATTGAAAGAAGTCTTGGTTGATGATAATTCTACATTGAGTGGAAAGACTGAATACATTGTATTGTTGAATTGTACATGGGCGCTTAATAACACTATTGGGTTGTGTATTGGATTGTGTGGATCCCTCTAGTAGGGGATCTAGTGTTAATAGCGACCACCCCATATCCAGCGCAAGTACCTAGTGATATTGTATTGTTGATATATATATATATATATATATTCAGTGGTGTGCGGTGGGGTGAGGCAGGTGAGGCACAACCTTTCCTGTCATACTAACATATATGCTGGAGTTTTGAGTTTATAAAGTATGTCAAAAATACAAATAATATATAAAACAAATCTTATTTTTATTACTCCAATAATTTTTATGGTCAAAACTCTGGAGTAAAAAGTCTATGGAAGGTGAGGCAGTGCCTCCCCTGGCTACATTTTCTGCACATCTCTTATTGAAACCCAGCAAATCTCAAGCAGTATATACTCCTGCACTTGTGTATAATGCACATATGTACCCCATGGCTCATATATAGTGTGCAAATCTCGCTCTGGTTCTTGCCAAGGACTCCTCAGCCATTTATCTCACTGCACGTCCCTGATATATATATATATAAATATACACAGAACCTGCACTCTCGCCCTCGATGGTCAGACAGCCCCTGGGGTGCCGTATAAATAGCAGTGTAGTCAGAACTCACACTGCTATATAGATACAGATACTCCCCAATGGGGAAAATAGCACTCACCAAACTTGTAGAATATAGTCACCGGGGTTAATGTCCCAATCAGTTTTATGGTCAAAAGAATTGTTTTCACTGCACAGTAACTAGATAAACAATGTACTTATTGAATATTCGTATTATTATACTTTTATTTATAAGGCGCCATTATTTATAAGGAGTGTGTGAGTACAGTGGCAAATGCAGGATTTTTAGAGGGGGTTTCCAAATGTAATCCAAAATATCCCACTCTAAGTAAGTACGCAATTCTGGGGGACCGGTAACAGCCCTGGAAATTGGTCTCTTTATACATTGGATACTGTATGGAATACAGTATTCATATTTTACAGTACAGATGATTTATAGTACAGGCTTTTTCAAACATTTAAATAAGATAACATAATACAAACAATAATAAGCACAAACAATAATAAACACAAACATAATAGAAACAGTACTGCACTTTCTAAGCTCACAATCTACCACTTCATGGTAAGGCTCCTGTCTCTTCCTCCTGGCAGCTACTCTCTGGTCCATTGCTTTGACAACAGGAAGGAAGAAGGCCCTGCTCTGAAGAGCTTTAATCTAGTAGGAAGGGGAGACAGATTACATGAGATGCAAGCAGGTGGTAGATGGCTTGATAGCAGTGCCTGTTTGAAGCTTTGCAAAGTTGGGGAGAGTCTAATGGAGTGAGGGAGTGCGTTCCACTGAAGGGGTGCAGCACAGGCAAAGTCCTGAACTCTAGCATGGGAAGCAGTGATCAGGGTGGAGGAGAGACGACAGTAGTCGGCCATCCGAAGAGGGAGAGATGTATGTGTGTGTGAGGAGTTTGAAGAGGATTCTGTAGGGGAATGGGAGTATGTGCAGATTTTGTTGAAGGGGAGTGGCTGAAGTGGGCTGGCGGGAGAGGAAGATAAACCCTGCTGCAGAGTTAAGGACAGATTGGAGAGAAGCCAGTTGGGGGCGAGAGAGGCCAGTGAGGAGAACATTGCAGTAGTCGAGCCGTGAGATGACCAGTGAGTTAATGATGAGTTTAGTTACACTCTGTGAGAGAAAAGGCTTGGTGCGGGCAATGTTGCATAACTGGAACCAACAAGAATGGGCCAGAGCTTGGATGTGGGGTGCAAAGGAGAGGGAGGAGTCAAATATACAAACAAATGTTTACTATGTGTAATCTATGAGATGTGATCTGTGGGAGTCTCTTGCTGTGTGTCCAATGCTCTCCAAGAGAGCATTGGACACACTGGGTATAAGTACTCGCAGATCTTTCACTATTGTCTTGAGGACTTACAGATCTTCTATCATCACAGGATTTGAAGTTTCTAAGGGGCAGATTTATTAAGCTTGGAGAAGAGATAAACTGGAGATAAAGTGGAGAAAAGGTAAAAGGAGATAAAGCACCAGCCAATCAGCTGTGTTTGAAAAAGACAGTTGGGAGTTGATTGGCTGTGCTTTATCTCCTTTTACCTTTTCTCCACTTTATCTCCAGTTTATCTCTTCTCCAAGCTTAATAAATCTGCCCCTAAGAAACCAGTTTTTTCTACTCCTGCCCTGAGTCTTTCCTTATAAGAAATCATTTCTAACAAATCTTACTGTAAAAAACGTATAGCAGGTTGAGTATCCCTTATCCAAAGTGCTCAGGACCAGGAGAGCTTTGGATAACGGATTATTCCGTATTTCAGAATATTTTAATATTTCAATTATATATTTTGAAGTATCTTGTATTTAGGCTGTATAAACACATCAACCATATGAAATACCCACAAATATTTATTATTTGTTAAAAAAGAAGGTTTCAAAACATGAAACAAAATTTGTGTACTATCTCTGGCACTGAATTTGAATTCCAAGCAATCATTTTCTTGTACGTATATAGTACCTGTTACATATCATGTCCCCAGTAGTACTATTACAAATGTCTCCAGTAAGTTTTTAGCAAAAAAAATAAAAAATATATATTTTTTCACTTTCTGGAATGTATGGTGTTCGCAATAATTCGGATAACGGATATTTGGATATGAGGTACTTAACCTGTACCTGTTCACGAGATCAGACAGACCAACATCCATAGTGGATTGATCAAAAGAGAAGGCTACTATACAGTATATCTGTGTAGTATTTCACCCTCTGTTTCCAAACGGCAGCTTATACCTCGTTGTCAGAGTTGAAGTGTTGACCCTAAAGGTGCTCTTTCATCTTTGGGAAGAGGGTTGCAGCATCTGTTCAAGGAGGTTCTGCCACACCCGTCGTACAGCCCCGACCTTGTGCCCTGTGACTTTCACCTCTTCCTAAAGATGAAAGAGCACCTTAAGGGTCAACACTTCAACTCTGAGAATGAGGGGAAAGCTGCCCTTCGGTCCTAGTGTGTCACACCAGGGGGCTAAGTCGACAAGACTGAGACCTCTGGTGGGGACCTGGACCGGTACCTGAACCGGGGAGGTTGGAGAGGACCCTTGCGCATGGATTGCGCGACAGTGCACCCAGAGCCAATAAGCAGTCAGAGGTAAAATACAACCGGAGTTTATTTGCAGATGGTTGTAATAATGACAGACAGTAAAGTATGCAGGGATAACGACAGTTCATGCAGATTGCAATACTTTACAGATATGATGAATGGTATCGATGGTGGAACATCGGATCTGGATATCGGATATGGAGATGACTGTGGGTCCGGAATGACGGACGGGAGATGACTGTGGGTCCGGAATGACGGACGGGAGATGACTGTGGGTCCGGAATGACGGACGGAAGCAGGAGATCCGGAATATCGGATTAGCAATGAAACATCGATGGTGGATGATGCTGGAGCATCGGAAGGACCAGAGTCCCGGAGCTAGGCTTGGTCGCTGGGCTGAGAGGCAGGATCACAGGCGGTGGAATAACCTGGACTTCACAGGAGATGGAACAACCTGGAACACACTGCAGCATGGAACACAACACCAGCAGGTAAATACACTTGCACGGAGACAAGGACAGCTGACCATAACTGAAGACAACTGAAGCACTAGCAATGGTTCTGAGAGCTCCCAGCATACTTATCCCCACTGGGTGGCCAGGATTGGCCGAGGAAGTATGACAGGGAGATCAGAACCAACAGGATTGGACAGTACAGACATGTGACTGGGAAGAACATGGCAGCCCCCATGTCTGCTATGGCGGGAAAGTGTGTTTGTGCACACCATGCTGGATACTGGGAGCAATAGCGGCGGACAGGTGGATTGCCGTGCACTGTGTACTGTCACTGGGAGACAGGAGAGCGGTGCGCCGCGCAGCCGCGGACTCAGCAGCGCTGAGAGGACTGGAGGATGGCAGCGGTGATGGCGCACGGCAGACAGAACGCCGGCAGGGGTGACGTCTGGACCGCAAGCTGAACCTGCGGAGGCACTTAGCCGGTAAGAAAGTCTGTCTGACAGCTCGGATCGTGACATAGTGTTGACAACAACCACCAGCTTTCTTCTACGACGGGTTTGCCCGACTCGTCAAGTGTTGGCGCACACATGCGTGGAAAGGGATGGGGGCTATGTTGAAAACTGAATAGTGCATTACATAGAGGATAAACTGAGATATCATGTACAAAAAAAAGTGTTCCAATGTATTCACAAATAAAAAACATATAGCCATGGAGGCATTACTTTTCAATCTACTATATTACAGTATATCCAGCCCCTTTGTACAAATTTTTTAACCATGTGTTGTATTGCCTCTTCTACTAGGGTGTGATCAGATGTTATACAATAGGGAGACCTTTGTGAATAATCAGTACTATTAGTAAAATATGAGGTTACTATTGTCCCTTATTTTAGTGTGATATTCTCATCCAAAAACTGTATTAAGTAGACTTATTTCTTTGATAATGGTCCAAGACAGGACTGAAATGTTGGAATAAATGAAAAGAAATGAAGAAACAGAGTAATTTTGCTGTATGACTCTCCATATAATGTACCAATGGTTCAGCACTTCCTAAGCAGAAAGCAGGGTACTGATGACCCATATGGGTGAGAGACATGAAATAAATCTGCCTCTCAGGACGTCAGACATGTCTGTGTCATGAGTTGTTTGTCTACAGAGTAGTGATACGAGGATGATTTCTTCTTGACTTTGATCTCATATTCATGATGCCCTAGACTTAGTTTATATCTTCTGTTATTTGTTTGCTAAGCTTGATCTATTGGGAATATTCTATATTAGTATGCATACAATACTGTATATAACCTCTAAATAATTAGTGGCTGCCTTTCCGGTATACAATATAGCGATCCAGAATAAATTATAGCAAAATTATATTAATAAATACATCTAGAATTCACTGTTCTGTACCCAGTGAACAGATTGATCAGCAGATTAATGCAGGAGAGGCTGAAGAACAATATAAGAGGTTTAATTTCTTTCCAATTACAGGAACATCTGCCCATGTTGTGCTCAATGTCCCATTTCATGGCACCAAGAATGATTTATAGCTATGTCAGTAAACATATGCATCCCTGTCCCCTGTGACTGTCATTGCCTGCCTCATGCAATGATGTTATTAATTAGGGCCTCAATTAATGATCTAATAAAACAAAGCAATGTCTTAGGGTGACTTCATAACACCTATCCTTTTTTGGGCAGGTGCCAGATGACTGGCCAATGGGCGGGATCCCGACAATACGTATACCTACGTCGAAATCCTGCCTGTTGGACTGCCCGACAGTCAGGATCTAGAGGGTGAATAGAACCTGTGACAATCACAGTGAGCCACCAATCCTGCAAGTGGCGTTTTTTGCGCTTGCCTCCCTGTCGAAGTATTGGTGGCTGGGATTCTGGAGTTAGTGTACTGACCGTTCCAATCCTGACCATCAGCCAGTCATACCACAACCGTTTAGGCAGCGGGTTTGGTTTCACTCACTGCTGGACTGCCCCCCTGAGTTTTCTGTCTATACTGCTGACTTCTACACTGTGACAGGAGCTGAGTACTGCATGTAATGTCACCATGCTGCAACGTCCCCTGAAAAGGGGAAAATACGGAATTTTGGTGTCACCCTGCAGAGTGTGACACCTCTCTGCAGGCCACACCACTGTAGTGACAATACTGAAGCCCTGCCCCAGTTTTACCAAAGATCATGTCACAGATTGTGGAGTGGGTCTTAATGGGGCAATTCAATCAAGCTCACTGTACTGGGAAGTTGGGTGGGATCCTGGAGGTTAGTATTCTCTCTCAGGGAGAGTATGTCCTTTCTTATACCTCCAGTTAACCTACAAATGGGTGGCTCGACTAAAGCTGGGTACACGTTAACTAATTTTTGTTAACAATATGCACAATAACATTAAAAAAATATGAATACATGTCAACTTGTATGTATGCAATATTTTTTTCTCCTGAAAATCATTAGCGACCCCCTCTGTCATCTGAACGTGCAGTAAAATCCTGACTTTATCATCAACAACTGCTATACTGCTGGATGTACCCTCTTTGCCACACTATATACCAGCAGGTATCCTAGCGTAATAAAGTGTTTAGGGCAGTGGTTCAATACTGGATGCCTCGGAGCACTTGCAGGGGTACCCTATATTGGTGGTCTAGGACATAATCAAATTATTTATGATCAATGTGATACAAAACCAGTACTTATGGCCTTCACAAACAGAAGCAAATCATGTCCCTTACCACATAACTGAACCTAAGTTAAGGCCCATACAGACTGGGTGACTTTGAGCTGAAAGCCGCTCAAAACAGCAAGTGTGAGCGGCTTTCAGCTCAAAGCCGCCCAGTGTGTATGGCCCGGCGATGAGCGGTGAGCACTGGTGCACGCTCCTGCATCATCGCCAGGAAAGCTGCTCATCTGCTGGTAATACCAGCAGATGAGCGGCTTTGAGGGCAGCTTTGCATAGCGCTGTGCTATGCAAGGCCATCCGCAACCCCCCCCCCACCCCCCGCGCTGACAGCGCCGGGCAGGGGGAAAGTGGTGTGTATGGTAATCGCCCAGTGTGTATGGACCTTAAGGATGCCTTAGAAACACATTTTAATTGCGGTAATATTTTAAGATTATTTTTGTGATACCACATTTTATAAAAGTTTGGGAACCACAATATATAGAAAGGCAGTATATGACATGTAAATAATAATTAACCAATATAAAGACATATAAAACCTGCAAATAGCAATCATCTATGAAAGTATTGATTAATATATTAGTATTAGTTATTAAAAATGCTGACCAAGGGCAAATTAATACTACCAAGATTTGACAAGTACTATCATAATGTAAATAACCCTTTTGACAAATGTTGCTGTCAGAGGGAGCTACTGAATTATATCAGATGGTTCTGCCAAATCATAAATTTCAGACAAACAGTAATAAAAATAAATGTAAAAATCCTATGTCTACACATTTCATATGTGAACCTGAATGCAGGTTACTTAGCAGTATTAACAATAATTATCTAAAAATAAGGACTCCTAAAACCATATGGAATTCAGAATTGGTCAAGCTTTTTTTTACAATTCCAAAATAAAAACTTATGGTGGAAAAAGAATGGAAGCTGATCAGTGACAACCATCTTATGCCAACATGAGGACAATGAAAACAATTACAGGGCCAAATGTGTCAATGTATTCAGCTTATAAATCCAGTGCAGTTCTTTCTGTAGTAGAATCATGCATGGGCCCCTGCAATTTATATATTTATATCTATATATAATTAGTTCTATGATAATGGGTTCTTGATACAACTGTTGGCAGATGTCAGACAGTATTTCCGTCTATCCGCAAGCCCCAGATCTTTCTGAATATTTTTCACAACCTCATGTCCTATATGCAAATTTGTAAAATACTAGCAAGTCAATGGCTAGTGAGTCAGTGGACAATGGTTGGGTGCCTTCAATATTGGTTGCATAGGTTTCATTATATAGAACAAATAGTTGGGATACACAGTGATGCCCAGGTTGAAGAATGGACCTTGATGGTTCAAACGTGGTGGGAATATCACCTTGTCACCAAAGCAACACATACGTGTATAGGGGCAGCCATTTTCCGAGTGTCTGTTATTATATTAGCACTGCAGCCAGAGCCGGGGACCGCCCGTCACCCGACACATATCTGCGTGTCGGGTTAGAGGCAGAAGCGTCGGCGGCAATGGGGACGCCTCTGAGGAGGAGGGATAGGCTAGTCGGAAGAAGTGACTTTTGAGGGAGCGCTTGAAGGAGGTAAGGGAATCAGAAAGCCTGATGGGTGGCAGGAGGTTGTTCCAGTGCAGGGGGGCAGCGTGAGAGAGGTCGTGGACATGGGAGTTAACATCAGAGGCATAAGTTCTTTCCAATTGCCTTGAGGTAAGTTGGACTTTTGTACCCCTCCCCCCACACCTTGAAATAAAGGGCTCCAGCAATGCTGTGTAAGAATAGCTGGTGGGTAAGGGTCACAATCTCGAACATTCAGAAAAAGCTTTAATTGGAGCATCCTCACATTCTAGCAGCAGCTGCAGATGCACTGTTGCTTGGTGCAACACAGGTCAAGTGGTACCCGGCGGGAGCCATCCTGTCCCCTATTGTAGGCATTAGCAGGGCGCCTATGATGGGGAAAATTAACTATGCAGGTACACCGCAGAATTCCTTGGAAGAACAGCAGTCATATTTGGATCCCACTGTGAACCACACAGGTGCTTTTATACATGCATACATGCATTTTTATACATACATTTCAGAGCTTGGAGCCCGTATGCTGGCACCGCCATTGCCTCTGGGTGTTATGCCCCTGGAATCACTGGGTTTCCACACTTGAAAATTGTTTTTTTTGGCATGTAAACCCTGCAACTAACTGAATACCCCCCTCTGTGCTTTAGCATTGAATGTTCCTTAAAAGGACCACACTTTTCAAGGCTGAGCAGTTAAAAGAAATACATTTAGTTTGAATGCAGTATACTTAGGGGGAGAGCTTTAGAAAAGGAATGCAGAAGTAATTTTCACCTGGATGACAATGCAAATAAGAAGTACATGACAGGCATATTCTCTCTTTGGAATTTGGTATATCATGATACCTGATGGTAGGCTATTCCACTTATCTACTACTCTTTCTGTGAAGTAATTCTTCCTCACATTTCCCCTGAATCTTCCTCACTCTAGTTTCAGTACATGTCCTCGTGTTCTGTTGCTCCTCTTCCTGTGAAGAATGTCTCCCACCTGTACCTTGTTAAAACCCTTGATATATTTGAAAGTTTCTATCATGTCCCCCCTTTTCCCTTCTCTGCTCTAAAGTATACATAATAAGATCTTTTAGTCTTTCCTGGTACGTTTTGTGATGTAGGCCATGCACCATTTTAGTTGCCCTTCTTTGTACAGTCTCTAATGTATTTATATCCTTCTGGAGATATGGCCTCCAGAACTGAACACAATACTCTAGATGAGGTCGTACCAATGACCTATACAGTGGCATTATTACTTCTTTCTACTGCTTATACCTCTCCCTATGCAACCAAGCATCTGACTTGCCTTCTTCATTGCTTTGTTACATTACCTACCTGCTTTTAAGTCCCCTGAAATAGTGACACCTAGACCCCCTTCCTCAGCAGTTTCCATTATAGTGCCATTTATACTATATTTAGTCTTTGGATTTCTGAGACCCAAGTGCATGATTTTGCATTTTTTTGGCATTAAACTGTAGTTGCCATGCTCTTGACCATTCCTCTAATCTACCTAGATCCTCAATCATTTGTTTTACCCCTCCTGGTGTGTCTACCCTGTTGCATACCTTTGTGTCATCTGCAAAAAGGCACATTTTACCCTCAATTCCATTTGCAATATCACCAATAAAGATATTAAAAAGCACTGGTCCAAGTACAGATCCCTGGGGTACTCCACTTGTAACCTTTCCCTCCTTTGACTGTACTCCGTTTACTACAACTCTCTGTTTTCTGTCCTGCAACCACGCTCTTATCCATTCAACTATCTTAGAATCCAATCCCAAGCTTTCAAGTTTATTTAACAGTCTGCGATGTAGGACAGTGTCAAAAGCTTTACTAAAGTCTAGATAAGCTACATCTACAGCCCCACCTTGATCTATTACTTTAGTCACCCAGTCAAAAAAGTAAATTAGATTTGCTTGACATGATCTTCCCCCTGTAAACCCATGCTGTTTTGGATCCTGTAAATTGCTGGTTTTGAGATATTCTACAACTCTTTGTTTTAAGAGTGTTTCCATCAATTTCCCTACTACTGATGTAAGGCTCACTGATCGATAGTTGCTTACCTCTTCCTTGCTTCCACTTTTGTGCAGTGGGACTACATTTGCTGTTTTCCAGTCCTCTGGGATTACTCCAGTAGCTAGTGACTGGTCGAATAATTCTGTTATTGGTTTTACCAGCTCCCCTTTAAGCTCTTTTAGTATCCTTGGATGTATCCCAGCTGGCCCCATAGATTTATCCACTTTCAGTTTTGAGAGTTCTGTGAGGAATTTCTCCTCTGTAAATGTACTTGTCTTTCCCTCAGTTTTCTGACTATACTTGCAACTTAACTGTGACCCCTTCCCCTCTCTTTCAGCAGTGAATACTGAGCAGAAATAATTATTAATATTATCTGCTATTACATTGTCCCCCTCAAGAAAACTTTCACTCTCTGTCTTCAGTCTAATTATTCCACTTTTTGTTTTTCTCCTTTCACTTATATACCTAAAAAAAGTTTTCCTCCCTTTACCCATGTACTGGGCCACTTTCTCTTCAGCCTGTGCTTTTGCACATCTGATTACCTTCTTGGCCTCCTTCTGTCTAACAAGATACACATCTTTGTCCTCATTCTTCTACGTCTGCTTAAATTTCTTAAAGGCCAAGTTTTTTGCTTTCACAATACTTGCTACTTCTTTTGCAAAACACAATGGCTTTCTTTTTCTTGTGTTTTTCCTAACTCTTTTGACACAAAGTTCTGTTGCTTTTAGAATTGCACTTTTTAATTTTTCCCACTTATCCTGCACTCCTTCCAAGTTCCTCCACTCTGCCAAAGAATCCCTTACAGAGTTACCCATCTCTACAAAATCAGCCTTCCTAAAATCTAACACCTTTGTTTTTGTGTGCGATGAGTCAGTCTCTGTCTTTATTTTGAAACATACTGCTTGATGGTCACTGGATCCCAGATTTTCACCCACATTTATGTCAGATATTCTGTCACCATTTGTAAGTATTAAGTATTAATATTGCGTCCTTACGAGTGGGCTCCCTCACCAATTGCTGGAGGGATGCTCCTTGCAAGGAATTCAGCATGTCCCTACTTCTGGTGGAACTTGCAACAGGCAGCTCCCAGTTTACATCAGGTAGATTAAAGTCTCCCATGATTATCACCTCTCCTTTTTAATGCCATTTTATTGATGTCCTGCAATAGGCTCTTGTCTAGTTCCTCTTCCTGACCTGGTGGTCTGTAGATCACCCCTATACGAAGAATTGCCTTCTCCCCTGTTTCTATGGTCACCCAAAGGGCCTCACTTTTTTCTTCAATACTTTGTATTAAGGTAATCTTTATATTTTTTTTTCACATATATTGCAACCCCTCCTCCAATTTTTCCCATTCTGTCCTTCCTAAATAAAGTATATCCTGGTATAGCTATGTCCCAGTCATGATTTTCATTGCACCATGTCTCTGTAATAGCCACAATATCCAGTTCATCCCTTGTCATTATTGCAAGTGAATGGCTCTCAGAACTCTGATTGGTGGTAGCTCCAGACATCCACCAATCAGCATGCTGACAGCCATTCACTGTCTGGCTGCAGGCTGGGAAGCATGAAGAAAATGCAGCCTGGTTGCTCTGTTTGTTTGTGATATACAATGATGGTGACCAGGCAGCACTCTCTACTGCCTCCCAAGAAGCTCAGGAGGCAGATACCCACAATCCAATCTGCCCCAGCTTGAAGGCCCCTAGAATTGTGGTGCCCTTGGAAAGATGGCCTGTAGTAAATGTCAGTGCAGGTGTTGTGTGACAGTTATTTCCTGACTCGCTGCTCTTACATTTTCAGCTCTGCCTGCCCCCATTGGTAAATATCAACCTGTGCCTGTGCAAGTTTCAGCACTGAGAGACATCCTGAGTGATGTTGCTTAAAAAAAACCTTTCAATTCAGAGTGTCCATGGTCTAGTTGGTGGCCGCCATGTAGATCTCCATAAAGAGTGCTGGGGAGGGATCAGAAGATCCCTCTGTTGAGATGTTTTCCTTATAAAAACAGAGCAGTTAAGGCCATCTAAAGATCATGGCCCTAAATATGGCAGCTTTATTAGCTAAAAGAAACTCTCTAACATTAAGCTCCATAGAGAAAAATGAGCTGACATTTAACAGGGAAGCAGTGATGCAATGTTTTCCTCATGGTGTCTGAGTTCATGTAAACTCAATGCAAAGGTCATGAATAAAAGTAATGAATATCGGATTTATAGACATACAGAATACTCAGTATGACAGATAAGTCACAAAACAATGTCCATAGCCTTGTTGTATTTGCTTTATGCTGCCGTGTGATCAAGCCCAGGCGAAATGTAGATCACGTGAGCGCTCCTGTGACCGGCTGTTGGTCTCCGTCCTGCCCGGAATCATACCAGCGGCAACAGGAGACGCGTGCATCCAGCGTCCAGACCGGTAACCGGACCTCCCCTGATGTTCGTGGCTAACCCTTGTTCAGGGTGCCGCCGGTATCGGGCAGGGAAGTGGTCCCCTTCTTCTGTTTCTTCTCTTCTTTTTTTTCTCCGCCCTAAATTTCCTGAGAGTTTCTCGACATGCTCTTAAACTGTTTTAGAGTACACTTATGTTCATTATATGCGTGTGTATATGTGCTAATTGGCTATTTCCTACATATGGTTAATTGTACAACGCTGAGATGAATGGATTGACACTCAGAGTTTCACATCTAGGCAGAAAATTGCTTTGAATGGATATCATGTTCCAATGTGAATGAGTACAACTTGAATGGAGACATTGTTTCACATGATCTTTTCATGTCTGCAGAAAATTGTTACTATTATACATATTGAATCAACAGACAGGGCAATTCTAATTCTATTGTACACAGGGAACAGCGTACAGGACAATAAATTAAGAGAGATTGGGACAGAGGGATGCGGTCATTCGTCAGAATGCATTTAGGTCTACAGTCATTAGGTCGACCCCACTAGGTCGACTGGCAGGAAGGTCGACCTGACTTTAGGTCGACATGGGCCAAGGTCGACATGACTTAAGGTCGAATTTGCATAAAGGTCGACATGAGGAAGGTCGACTGGTCATAAGGTCGACATGGGTTTTTCACTGTTTTTTGTGCCGACATGTGCCGACAGGCGGTATTTCATGCCCTACCATCCACTAGGGCGTGGTGGGAGAATAAAATAGTGTGCCGAGCGCAGCGAGGCACCGTGCCCGAAGCATAGCGAGCGAAGCGAGCGATGCGAGGGTCCGATTCTCATTGCCAACTGTGTCCATGTCGACTGTGTCGACATTCGGATCAAAAAACAGTGAAAAACCCATGTCGACCTTATGACCAGTCGACCTTCCTCATGTCGACCTTTATGCAAATTCGACCTTAAGTCATGTCGACCTTGGCCCATGTCGACCTTAAGTCAGGTCGACCTTCCTGCCAGTCGACCTAGTGGGGTCGACCTAATGACTGTAGACCTAGAATCATTCTGACGAATGATCCCAACCCGGGACAGATGTGGGCAATGTATAAATGTATATAGAATTGGTGTATATACTTTGTTTTTAAGGATTTATTTTTGACCAATGATTAGACCCTTATCACTACTTAATTGAGTGAAATACCCACAACATCAATGGTGTATTGTTGATAGGGTTATATGATGGTCATTACTACTACCATTTTTGGATTATTTTTGATAATTGCTAAACAAACAATATATGTCAATTATACCAGTATCTGACTAAATCAATTTTATAAAATTGCAGGGATCTTGGAAATTTCATTAACATAGCAATTCTTTATAATGGTTTTTAGGGACATCCAAAGCTTCACGTTTAAGAAATTAAATTAATTTATGCACAGCAGAAAAATTCCATAAAAAATATAAAAATAACAATAAAATGAACATATAAAAAAAGTCTCAATAGAATAACTTTATTTGGGGGACCTAGAGTGCACCCCACATGAGTTTCTTTTTTTATTTTTCCCCCCTTTTTTTGTATTTGCTTTATGGTCAGGTAATATTTAAAAAACACCAGATGGTCAACTTAAATATTATATTTTCCTGTTCCTAACTGAAAGCAGAGAGGATCACATGTAATTGCTTCCAATTTGTCAAAATTGTAGATTTTTCAGGGTATTTAGAGCAGACTTTTTTCTTACTACTTAAACTGTAAAAATAAATCTGAAAAATCTGGGTCAGTGTCATTACTAAAATTGGTTAAAGGTGTAAAACTGTGCACAGCAGGCAAACATTTACTGTTGCCGTATGCTTCCAATAAATAGATACAGTTGCAAGTACAAGCATGTGAACCATGTGGAATTACCTGGATTTCTGCATAAATTGGTCATAAAATGTTGTCTGATCTTCATCTATTGGGCCCTACACATATTGCGATGTGTGCAGGGCTACCTAGCTATGCTAGGTCGGGCTGTGCTGCGCCGCTATCGCCTAGCACACAGAGCTGACAGCCCACACACAGAGCGAGCTGTCAGCTCTGTGTGCTAAGCGAGCAGACAGCGCCAGTGTTCTCCGGTGGGAGAACACTGCCGATGCCGAGATTGATGGACACTGTCCATCAATCTCGGCCAGCGATAAAGACGCGCGGGGACGCGCACGGATGCCGATATAGCCCCCACACATACACCGATGTGAGGGCATTTGCTAAGCGACTTTGCCAAACTAAGCAAAATCGCTTAGAAGATGCCTTAATATCGGCATGTGTGTAGGCCGTATAAGTCACAACAATAGCAAACATTTATATGTTCTCATGTTTTTATTGAACACACCATGTAAACTTTCACAGTGCAGGGTGGACAAAGTATGTGAACCCTTGTATTTAATAACTGGTTGACCCTACTTTGGCAGCAATAACCTCAACCAAACATTTCCTTTAGTTGCATATCAGACCTACACAATGGTCAGGAGGAATTTGGGACCATTCCTCTTTATAAAACTGTTTAGTTCAGCAATATTTTTGAGATGTCTGGTGTGAATCGCTCTCCTGGTCATGCCACAGCACCGCAATAGAGTTGAGGTCAGGACTCTGACTAGGCCACTCCAGAAGGCATATTTTCTTCTGGCGA